>NC_083407.1:2671666-3007500 GCF_020745735.1 Hemiscyllium ocellatum
ATCATCAAAGCAAGTAACACAGAAGATGGGACATAGAACATGGAACATTGAAACATGGAACGCAGAACATGGAACATAGAACATGGATCATCAAAGCAAGTAACACAGAACATGGGACATAGAAGATGGAACATGAAAGCATCGAACATAGAATATAGAACATGGAACATTGATACATGGAACATTGAAATATGGAACACAGAATGTGGAACATAGAAGATGGAACATTGAAACATGGAATGCAGAACATGGAACATAGAACATGGATCATCAAAGCAAGGAACGTGGGACATAGAACATGGAACATGAAATCATGGATCATAGAACATAGAACATGAAACATTGATACATGGAACATCAAAATATGGAACATAGAACGTGGAACATAGAACATGGAACATCGAAACATGGAACACAGGACATGGAACACAGAACATGGAACATTGCAACATGGAACACAGAACATGGAATATCGAAACATGAAACATCCACGTATTGAACATAGAACATAATGCATAGAACATGGAAGACAGAACATGGAATATAGAGCATGGAACATTGCAACATGGAACAAAGAACATGCAACATTGGACATGGAATATAGAACATGTAAAATCGAATCATGGAACATAGAACCTGGAATATAGAAAGTGGAACACAGATCATTGAATATAGAACATGGAACATTGAAACATGGAACACAGAACATGTAACATAGAACATGGATCATCAAAGCAAGTAAAACAGAAGATGGAACATAGAATGTGGAACATGGAACACAGAGCATGGAACATAGAAAATGGAACATTGAAACATGGAACATTGAAACATGGAACATAGAACATGGAACATCAAAACATGGAACGCAGAACATGGAACATAGAAAATGGAACATTGAAACATGGAACGCAGAACATGGAACATAGAACATGGATCATCAAAGCAAGTAACTACAGAACATGGGACATAGAAGATGGAACATGAAAACATGGAACATAGAACATAGAACATGGAACATTGATATATGGAACATTGAAATATGGAACATAGATTGTGGAACGTAGAAGATGGAACATTGAAACATGGAACGCAGAACATGGAACATAGAACATGGAGCACAGAACGTCGAACATAGAACATGGGATATAGAACATCGAGCATAGAACATGGATCACAGAACATGGAACGTAGAACATGGAGCACAGAACATCGAACATCGTAACATGGAACATGGAACATCGGAACATGGAACATCGGAACATGGAACACAGAAGATGGAATATAGAACGTGGAACATGGAACACAGATCATGGAACATAGAAAATGGAACATTGAAACATGTAACGCAGAACATGGAACATAGAACATGGATCATCAAAGCAAGTAACACAGAACATGGGACATAGAAGATGGAACATGGAACATAGAACATAGAACATGGAACATTGAAACATGGAACAGTGAAATATTGAACGTATATTGTGAAACATAGAAGATGGAACATTGAAACATGGAACGCAGAACATGGAACATAGAACATGGAGCACACAACGTCGAACATAGAACATGGGACATAGAACATCAAGTATAGAACATGTATCACAGAACATGGAGCGTAGAACATGGAGCACAGAATGTCGAACATAGAACATGTATCACAGAACATGGAACGTAGAACATGGAGCACAGAACATCGAACATCGTAACATGGAACACAGAACATGGAACATGGAACATCGGAACATGGAACACAGGAGATGGAACATAGAACGTGGAACATGGAACACAGAGCATGGAACATAGAACATGGAACATTGAAACATGGAACACAGAATATGGAACATTGGACATGGAATAATGAACACGTAAAATCGAATCATGGAACATAGAACCTGGAACATAGAACATGGACAATAGAAAATGGAACACAGATCATGGAACATAGAAAATGGAACATAGAAACATGGAACACAGAACATGGAACATAGGACGTGGAATATATAACAGGTAAAATTGAATCATGGAACATATAAGATGGAACATAGAGCATGGAACATCAAATATGTAACACAGATCATGGAACATAGAACATACAACTCTGAAACATGGAACACAGAACACAGAACATCGCAACATGGAACATCAAAGTATTGAACATAGAACATGGAATGTAGAACATGTAACACAGAACATGAACATCGTAACATGGAACAGAGAACATGGAACATGGAATACAGAACATTAGACTTAGAACAAGGAACATTGAAACATGGAACACAGAACATTGTGCATAGAACATGGACCACCGAAGATGGAACATCGAAACATGGAGCACAGAAGATGGAACATCGAAACATGGAGCACAGAAGATGGAACATAGAACTTGGAACGTGGAACACCGAGCATGGAACATAGAACATGGAACATTGAAACATGGAACTTCGAAAAATGGAACAGAGCGCATGGAATATCGAAACATGGAACACAGAACATGGGACATACAACATGAAAAATCAAAACATGGAACATAGAAGATGTAACATTGAAACAGGGAACATCAAAACATGGAAAATTGAACATGGAACATAGGACTTGGAATATAGAACATGTAAAATTGAATCATGGTACATAGAATCTGGAACATAGAACATGGAACATAGAAAACAGAACACAGATCATGGAACATTGAAACATGGAATGCAGAACATGGAACATAGAACATGGATCATCACAGCAAGGAACGCAGAACATGGGACATAGAACATGGAACATGAAAACATGGAGCATCGAACATAGAACATGGAATATTGAAACATGGAACATAGAACATGGAACATTGAAATGTGGAACATAGAACATGGAACATCTAAACATGGAACGCAGAATATGGAACATAGAATATGGAACACAGATCACGGAACATAGAACATGGAACATTGAAGCATGGAACGCAGAACATGGAACATAGAACATGGATCATCAAAGCAAGTAACACAGAACATGGGACATAGAAGATGGAACATGAAAGCATCGAACATAGAACATAGAACATGGAACATTGATACATGGAACATTGAAATATGGAACACAGAATGTGGAACATAGAAGATGGAACATTGAAACATGGAATGCAGAACATGGAACATAGAACATGGATCATCAAAGCAAGGAACGTGGGACATAGAACATGGAACATGAAATCATGGATCATAGAACATAGAACATGAAACATTGATACATGGAACATCAAAATATGGAACATAGAACGTGGAACATAGAACATGGAACATCGAAACATGGAACACAGGACATGGAACACAGAACATGGAACATTGCAACATGGAACACAGAACATGGAATATCGAAACATGAAACATCCACGTATTGAACATAGAACATAATGCATAGAACATGGAAGACAGAACATGGAATATAGGGCATGGAACATTGCAACATGGAACAAAGAACATGCAACATTGGACATGGAATATAGAACATGTAAAATCAAATCATGGAACATAGAACCTGGAATATAGAAAGTGGAACACAGATCATTGAATATAGAACATGGAACATTGAAACATGGAACACAGAACATGTAACATAGAACATGGATCATCAAAGCAAGTAAAACAGAAGATGGAACATAGAATGTGGAACATGGAACACAGAGCATGGAACATAGAAAATGGAACATTGAAACATGGAACATTGAAACATGGAACATAGAACATGGAACATCAAAACATGGAACGCAGAACATGGAACATAGAATATGGAACACAGATCATGGAACATAGAAAATGGAACATTGAAACATGGAACGCAGAACATGGAACATAGAACATGGATCATCAAAGAAAGTAACTACAGAACATGGGACATAGAAGATGGAACATGAAAACATGGAACATAGAACATAGAACATGGAACATTGATATATGGAACATTGAAATATGGAACATAGATTGTGGAACGTAGAAGATGGAACATTGAAACATGGAACGCAGAACATGGAACATAGAACATGGAGCACAGAACATGGAACGTAGAACATGGAGCACAGAACATCGAACATCGCAACATGGAACATGGAACATCAGAACATGGAACATCGGAACATGGAACACAGAAGATGGAATGTAGAACGTGGAACATGGAACACAGATCATGGAACATAGAAAATGGATCATTGAAACATGGAACATCGAAACATGGAACACAGGACGTGGAATACAGAACATGGAACATAGAACATGGAACATTGAAACATGGAACACAGAACATGGAACATTGGACATGGAATATTGAACACGTAAAATCGAATCATGGAACATAGAACCTGGAACATAGAACATGGAACATTGAACATGGAACACAGATCATGGAACATAGAAAATGGAACATTGAAACATGTAACGCAGAACATGGAACATAGAACATGGATCATCAAAGCAAGTAACACAGAACATGGGACATAGAAGATGGAACATGGAACATAGAACATAGAACATGGAACATTGAAACATGCAACATTGAAATATTGAACATAGATTGTGAAACATAGAAGATGGAACATTGAAACATGGAACGCAGAACATGGAACATAGAACATGGAGCACAGAACGTCGAACATAGAACATGGGACATAGAACATCAAGTATAGAACATGTATCACAGAACATGGAGCGTAGAACATGGAGCACAGAATGTCGAACATAGAACATGTATCACAGAACATGGAACGTAGAACATGGAGCACAGAACATCGAACATCGTAACATGGAACACAGAACATGGAACATGGAACATCGGAACATGGAACACAGGAGATGGAACATAGAACGTGGAACATGGAACACAGAGCATGGAACATAGAACATGGAACATTGAAACATGGAACACAGAATATGGAACATTGGACATGGAATAATGAACACGTAAAATCGAATCATGGAACATATAACCTGGAACATAGAACATGGACAATAGAATATGGAACACAGATCATGGAACATAGAAAATGGAACATAGAAAATGGAACATAGAAACATGGAACACAGAACATGGAACATAGGACGTGGAATATATAACAGGTAAAATTGAATCATGGAACATATAAGATGGAACATAGAGCATGGAACATCAAATATGTAACACAGATCATGGAACATAGAACATACAACTCTGAAACATGGAACACAGAACACAGAACATCGCAACATGGAACATCAAAGTATTGAACATAGAACATGGAATGTAGAACATGGAACACAGAACATGAACATCGTAACATGGAACAGAGAACATGGAACATGGAATACAGAACATTAGACTTAGAACAAGGAACATTGAAACATGGAACACAGAACATTGTGCATAGAACATGGACCACCGAAGATGGAACATCGAAACATGGAGCACAGAAGATGGAACATCGAAACATGGAGCACAGAAGATGGAACATAGAACTTGTAACGTGGAACACCGAGCATGGAACATAGAACATGGAACATTGAAACATGGAACTTCGAAAAATGGAACATAGCGCATGGAATATCGAAACATGGAACACAGAACATGGGACATACAACATGAAAAATCAAAACATGGAACATAGAAGATGTAACATTGAAACAGGGAACATCAAAACATGGAAAATTGAACATGGAACATAGGACTTGGAATATAGAACATGTAAAATTGAATCATGGTACATAGAATCTGGAACATAGAACATGGAACATAGAAAACAGAACACAGATCATGGAACATTGAAACATGGAATGCAGAACATGGAACATAGAACATGGATCATCACAGCAAGGAACGCAGAACATGGGACATAGAACATGGAACATGAAAACATGGAGCATCGAACATAGAACATGGAATATTGAAACATGGAACATAGAACATGGAACATTGAAATGTGGAACATAGAACATGGAACATCTAAACATGGAACGCAGAATATGGAACATAGAATATGGAACACAGATCACGGAACATAGAACATGGAACATTGAAGCATGGAACGCAGAACATGGAACATAGAACATGGATCATCAAAGCAAGTAACACAGAAGATGGGACATAGAACATGGAACATTGAAACATGGAACGCAGAACATGGAACATAGAACATGGATCATCAAAGCAAGTAACACAGAACATGGGACATAGAAGATGGAACATGAAAGCATCGAACATAGAATATAGAACATGGAACATTGATACATGGAACATTGAAATATGGAACACAGAATGTGGAACATAGAAGATGGAACATTGAAACATGGAATGCAGAACATGGAACATAGAACATGGATCATCAAAGCAAGGAACGTGGGACATAGAACATGGAACATGAAATCATGGATCATAGAACATAGAACATGAAACATTGATACATGGAACATCAAAATATGGAACATAGAACGTGGAACATAGAACATGGAACATCGAAACATGGAACACAGGACATGGAACACAGAACATGGAACATTGCAACATGGAACACAGAACATGGAATATCGAAACATGAAACATCCACGTATTGAACATAGAACATAATGCATAGAACATGGAAGACAGAACATGGAATATAGAGCATGGAACATTGCAACATGGAACAAAGAACATGCAACATTGGACATGGAATATAGAACATGTAAAATCAAATCATGGAACATAGAACCTGGAATATAGAAAGTGGAACACAGATCATTGAATATAGAACATGGAACATTGAAACATGGAACACAGAACATGTAACATAGAACATGGATCATCAAAGCAAGTAAAACAGAAGATGGAACATAGAATGTGGAACATGGAACACAGAGCATGGAACATAGAAAATGGAACATTGAAACATGGAACATTGAAACATGGAACATAGAACATGGAACATCAAAACATGGAACGCAGAACATGGAACATAGAATATGGAACACAGATCATGGAACATAGAAAATGGAACATTGAAACATGGAACGCAGAACATGGAACATAGAACATGGATCATCAAAGCAAGTAACTACAGAACATGGGACATAGAAGATGGAACATGAAAACATGGAACATAGAACATAGAACATGGAACATTGATACATGGAACATTGAAATATGGAACATAGATTGTGGAACGTAGAAGATGGAACATTGAAACATGGAACGCAGAACATGGAACATAGAACATGGAGCACAGAACGTCGAACATAGAACATGGGATATAGAACATCGAGCATAGAACATGGATCACAGAACATGGAACGTAGAACATGGAGCACAGAACATCGAACATCGCAACATGGAACATGGAACATCAGAACATGGAACATCGGAACATGGAACACAGAAGATGGAATGTAGAACGTGGAACATGGAACACAGAGCATGGAACATAGAAAATGGATCATTGAAACGTGGAACATCGAAACATGGAACACAGGACATGGAATACAGAACATGGAACATAGAACATGGAACATTGAAACATGGAACACAGAACATGGAACATTGGACATGGAATATTGAACACGTAAAATCGAATCATGGAACATAGAACCTGGAACATAGAACATGGAACATTGAACATGGAACACAGATCATGGAACATAGAAAATGGAACATTGAAACATGTAACGCAGAACATGGAACATAGAACATGGATCGTCAAAGCAAGTAACACAGAACATGGGACATAGAAGATGGAACATGGAACATAGAACATAGAACATGGAACATTGAAACATGGAACATTGAAATATTGAACATAGATTGTGAAACATAGAAGATGGAACATTGAAACATGGAACGCAGAACATGGAACATAGAACATGGAGCACAGAACGTCGAACATAGAACATGGGACATAGAACATCAAGTATAGAACATGGATCACAGAACATGGAGCGTAGAACATGGAGCACAGAATGTCGAACATAGAACATGTATCACAGAACATGGAACGTAGAACATGGAGCACAGAACATCGAACATCGTAACATGGAACATAGAACATGGAACATGGAACATCGGAACATGGAACACAGGAGATGGAACATAGAACGTGGAACATGGAACACAGAGCATGGAACATTGGACATGGAATAATGAACACGTAAAATCGAATCATGGAACATAGAACCTGGAACATAGAACATGGACAATAGAATATGGAACACAGATCATGGAACATAGAAAATGGAACATAGAAACATGGAACACAGAACATGGAACATAGAACATGGATCATCAAAGCAAGTAACACAGAACATGGGACATAGGAATGGAACATGGAACATAGAACATTGAACATGGAACATTGATACATGGAACATTGAAATATTGAACATAGATTGTGGAACATAGAAGATGGAACATTGAAACATGGAACGCAGAACATGGAACATAGAACTTGGAGCACAGAACATGGAACATAGAACATGGAACATTGAAACATGGAACACAGAATATGGAACATTGGACATGGAATATGGAACACGTAAAATCGAATCATGGAACATAGAACCTGGAACATAGAACATGGACAATAGAATATGGCACACAGATCATGGAACATAGAAAATGGAACATAGAAACATGGAACATAGAACATGGATCATCAAAGCAAGTAACACAGAACATGGGACATAGGAATGGAACATGGAACATAGAACATGGAACATTGATACATGGAACATTGAAATATTGAACATAGATTGTGGAACATAGAAGATGGAACATTGAAACATGGAACGCAGGACATGGAACATAGAACATGGAGCACAGAACATCGAACATAGAACATGGGACATAGAACATCAAGTATAGGACATGGATCACAGGACATGGAGCGTAGAACATGGAGCACAGAACGCCGAACATAGAACATGGATCACAGAACATGGAACGTAGAACATGGAGCACAGAACATCGAACATCGTAACATGGAACACAGAACATGGAACATGGAACATCGGAACATGGAACACAGGAGATGGAACATAGAACGTGGAACATGGAACATAGAACATGGAACATTGAAACATGGAACATCAAAACATGGAATACAGAACATGGAACATCGCAACATGGAACAGAGAACATGGAACATCAAAACATGAAACATATATGTATTGAACACAGAACATGGTGCATAGAACATGGAATACAGAACATGGAATATAGAACATGGAACATTGAAACATGGAACACAGAACATGGAACATAGGACGTGGAATATATAACAGGTAAAATTGAATCATGGAACATATAAGATGGAACATAGAGCATGGAACATCAAATATGTAACACAGATCATGGAACATAGAACATACAACTCCGAAACATGGAACACAGAACACGGAACATCGCAACATGGAACATCAAAGTATTGAACATAGAACATGGAATGTAGAACATGGAACACAGAACATGAACATCGTAACATGGAACAGAGAACATGGAACATGGAATACAGAACATTAGACTTAGAACAAGGAACATTGAAACATGGAACACAGAGCATTGTGCATAGAACATGGACCACCGAAGATGGAACATCGAAACATGGAGCACAGAAGATGGAACATCGAAACATGGAGCACAGAAGATGGAACATAGAACTTGGAACGTGGAACACCGAGCATGGAACATAGCACATGGAACATTGAAACATGGAACTTCGAAAAATGGAACATAGCGCATGGAATATCGAAACATGGAACACAGAACATGGGACATACAACATGAAAAATCAAAACATGGAACATAGAAGATGTAACATTGAAACAGGGAACATCAAAACATGGAAAATTGAACATGGAACATAGGACTTGGAATATAGAACATGTAAAATTGAATCATGGTACATAGAATCTGGAACATAGAACATGGAACATAGAAAACAGAACACAGATCATGGAACATTGAAACATGGAATGCAGAACATGGAATGTAGAACATGGATCATCACAGCAAGGAACGCAGAACATGGGACATAGAACATGGAACATGAAAACATGGAGCATCGAACATAGAACATGGAATATTGAAACATGGAACATAGAACATGGAACATTGAAAAATGGAACATTGAAATGTGGAACATAGAACATGGAACATCTAAACATGGAACGCAGAATATGGAACATAGAATATGGAACACAGATCACGGAACATAGAACATGGAACATTGAAGCATGGAACGCAGAACATGGAACATAGAACATGGATCATCAAAGCAAGTAACACAGAACATGGGACATAGAACATGGAACATTGAAACATGGAACGCAGAACATGGAACATAGAACATGGATCATCAAAGCAAGTAACACAGAACATGGGACATAGAAGATGGAACATGAAAGCATCGAACATAGAACATAGAACATGGAACATTGATACATGGAACATTGAAATATGGAACACAGAATGTGGAACATAGAAGATGGAACATTGAAACATGGAATGCAGAACATGGAACATAGAACATGGATCATCAAAGCATGGAACGTGGGACATAGAACATGGAACATGAAACATTGATACATGGAACATCAAAATATGGAACATAGAACGTGGAACATAGAACATGGAACATCGAAACATGGAACACAGGACATGGAACACAGAACATGGAACATTGCAACATGGAACACAGAACATGGAATATCGAAACATGAAACATCCACGTATTGAACATAGAACATAATGCATAGAACATGGAAGACAGAACATGGAATATAGAGCATGGAACATTGCAACATGGAACAAAGAACATGCAACATTGGACATGGAATATAGAACATGTAAAATCGAATCATGGAACATAGAACCTGGAATATAGAAAGTGGAACACAGATCATTGAATATAGAACATGGAACATTGAAACATGGAACACAGAACATGTAACATAGAACATGGATCATCAAAGCAAGTAAAACAGAAGATGGAACATAGAATGTGGAACATGGAACACAGAGCATGGAACATAGAAAATGGAACATTGAAACATGGAACATTGAAACATGGAACATAGATCATGGAACATCAAAACATGGAACGCAGAACATGGAACATAGAATATGGAACACAGATCATGGAACATAGAAAATGGAACATTGAAACATGGAACGCAGAACATGGAACATAGAACATGGATCATCAAAGCAAGTAACTACAGAACATGGGACATAGAAGATGGAACATGAAAACATGGAACATAGAACATAGAACATGGAACATTGATATATGGAACATTGAAATATGGAACATAGATTGTGGAACATAGAAGATGGAACATTGAAACATGGAACGCAGAACATGGAACATAGAACATGGAGCACAGAACGTCGAACATAGAACATGGGATATAGAACATCGAGCATAGAACATGGATCACAGAACATGGAACGTAGAACATGGAGCACAGAACATCGAACATCGTAACATGGAACATGGAACATCGGAACATGGAACATCGGAACATGGAACACAGAAGATGGAATGTAGAACGTGGCACATGGAACACAGATCATGGAACATAGAAAATGGAACATTGAAACATTTAACGCAGAACATGGAACATAGAACATGGATCATCAAAGCAAGTAACACAGAACATGGGACATAGAAGATGGAACATGGAACATAGAACATAGAACATGGAACATTGAAACATGGAACATTGAAATATTGAACGTATATTGTGAAACATAGAAGATGGAACATTGAAACATGGAACGCAGAACATGGAACATAGAACATGGAGCACAGAACGTCGAACATAGAACATGGGACATAGAACATCAAGTATAGAACATGGATCACAGAACATGGAGCGTAGAACATGGAGCACAGAATGTCGAACATAGAACATGTATCACAGAACATGGAACGTAGAACATGGAGCACAGAACATCGAACATCGTAACATGGAACACAGAACATGGAACATAGAACATGGAGCACAGAACGTCGAACATAGAACATGGGACATAGAACATCAAGTATAGAACATGGAGCGTAGAACATGGAGCACAGAATGTCGAACATAGAACATGTATCACAGAACATGGAACGTAGAACATGGAGCACAGAACATCGAACATCGTAACATGGAACACAGAACATGGAACATGGAACATCGGAACATGGAACACAGGAGATGGAACATAGAACGTGGAACATGGAACACAGAGCATGGAACATAGAACATGGAACATTGAAACATGGAACACAGAATATGGAACATTGGACATGGAATAATGAACACGTAAAATCGAATCATGGAACATAGAACCTGGAACATAGAACATGGACAATAGAATATGGAACACAGAACATGGAACATAGAAAATGGAACATAGAAACATGGAACATTGAAATATTGAACGTATATTGTGAAACATAGAAGATGGAACATTGAAACATGGAACGCAGAACATGGAACATAGAACATGGAGCACAGAACGTCGAACATAGAACATGGGACATAGAACATCAAGTATAGAACATGGATCACAGAACATGGAGCATAGAACATGGAGCACAGAATGTCGAACATAGAACATGTATCACAGAACATGGAACGTAGAACATGGAGCACAGAACATCGAACATCGTAACATGGAACACAGAACATGGAACATGGAACATCGGAACATGGAACACAGGAGATGGAACATAGAACGTGGAACATGGAACACAGAGCATGGAACATAGAACATGGAACATTGAAACATGGAACACAGAATATGGAACATTGGACATGGAATAATGAACACGTAAAATCGAATCATGGAACATAGAACCTGGAACATAGAACATGGACAATAGAATATGGAACACAGATCATGGAACATAGAAAATGGAACATAGAAACATGGAACACAGAACATGGAACATAGAACATGGATCATCAAAGCAAGTAACACAGAACATGGGACATAGGAATGGAACATGGAACATAGAACATTGAACATGGAACATTGATACATGGAACATTGAAATATGGAATGCAGAACATGGAACATAGAACATGGATCATCAAAGCAAGGAACGTGGGACATAGAACATGGAACATGAAATCATGGATCATAGAACATAGAACATGAAACATTGATACATGAAACATCAAAATATGGAACATAGAACGTGGAACATAGAACATGGAACATCGAAACATGGAACACAGGACATGGAACACAGAACATGGAACATCGAAACATGAAACATCCACATACCGAACATAGAACATGATGCATAGAACATGGAATACAGAACATGGAATATAGAACATGGAACACAGAACATGCAACATAGGATATGGAATATAGAACATGTAAAATCGAATCATGGAACATAGAACCTGGAACATGGAATATAGAACATGGAACATTGAAACATGGAACACAGAACATGTAACATAGAACATGGATCATCAAAGCAAGTAACACAGAAGATGGAACATAGAACGTGGAACATGGAACACAGAGCATGGAACATAGAACATGGAACATTGAAACATGGAACACAGAATATGGAACATTGGACATGGAATAATGAACACGTAAAATCGAATCATGGAACATGTAACCTGGAACATAGAACATGGACATTAGAATATGGAACACAGATCATGGAACATAGAAAATGGAACATAGAAACATGGAACACAGAACATGGAACATAGAACATGGATCATCAAAGCAAGTAACACAGAACATGGGACATAGGAATGGAACATGGAACATAGAACATGGAACATTGATACATGGAACATTGAAATATTGAACATAGATTGTGGAACATAGAAGATGGAACATTGAAACATGGAACGCAGGACATGGAACATAGAACATGGAGCACAGAACATCGAACATAGAACATGGGACATAGAACATCATGTATAGAACATGGATCACAGAACATGGAACGTAGAACATGGAGCACAGAACATCAAACATCGTAACATGGAACACAGAACATGGAACATGGAACATCGGAACATGGAACACAGGAGATGGAACATAGAACGTGGAACATGGAACACAGAGCATGGAACATAGAACATGGAACATTGAAACATGGAACATCAAAACATGGAATACAGAACATGGAACATCGCAACATGGAACAGAGAACATGGAACATCAAAACATGAAACATATATGTATTGAACACAGAACATGGTGCATAGAACATGGAATACAGAACATGGAATATAGAACATGGAACATTGAAACATGGAACACAGAACATGGAACATAGGACGTGGAATATATAACAGGTAAAATTGAATCATGGAACATATAAGATGGAACATAGAGCATGGAACATCAAATATGTAACACAGATCATGGAACATAGAACATACAACTCCGAAACATGGAACACAGAACACGGAACATCGCAACATGGAACATCAAAGTATTGAACATAGAACATGGAATGTAGAACATGGAACACAGAACATGAACATCGTAACATGGAACAGAGAACATGGAACATGGAATACAGAACATTAGACTTAGAACAAGGAACATTGAAACATGGAACACAGAACATTGTGCATAGAACATGGACCACCGAAGATGGAACATCGAAACATGGAGCACAGAAGATGGAACATCGAAACATGGAGCACAGAAGATGGAACATAGAACTTGGAACGTGGAACACCGAGCATGGAACATAGAACATGGAACATTGAAACATGGAACTTCGAAAAATGGAACATAGCGCATGGAATATCGAAACATGGAACACAGAACATGGGACATACAACATGAAAAATCAAAACATGGAACATAGAAGATGTAACATTGAAACAGGGAACATCAAAACATGGAAAATTGAACATGGAACATAGGACTTGGAATATAGAACATGTAAAATTGAATCATGGTACATAGAATCTGGAACATAGAACATGGAACATAGAAAACAGAACACAGATCATGGAACATTGAAACATGGAATGCAGAACATGGAACGTAGAACATGGATCATCACAGCAAGGAACGCAGAACATGGGACATAGAACATGGAACATGAAAACATGGAGCATCGAACATGGAACATGGAATATTGAAACATGGAACATAGAACATGGAACATTGAAAAATGGAACATTGAAATGTGGAACATAGAACATGGAACATCTAAACATGGAACGCAGAATATGGAACATAGAATATGGAACACAGATCACGGAACATAGAACATGGAACATTGAAGCATGGAACGCAGAACATGGAACATAGAACATGGATCATCAAAGCAAGTAACACAGAAGATGGAGCATAGAATGTGGAACATTGAAACATGGAACGCAGAACATGGAACATAGAACATGGATCATCAAAGCAAGTAACACAGAACATGGGACATAGAAGATGGAACATGAAAGCATTGAACATAGAACATAGAACATGGAACATTGATACATGGAACATTGAAATATGGAAAACAGATCGTGGAACATAGAAGATGGAACATTGATACATGGAACATTGAAATATGGAACACAGATTGTGGAACATAGAAGATGGAACATTGAAACATGGAATGCAGGACATGGAACATAGAACATGGATCATCAAAGCAAGTAACATAGAACATGGGACATAGAAGATGGAACATGAAAGCATCGAACATAGAACATAGAACATGAAACATTGATACATGGAACATCAAAATATGGAACATAGAACGTGGAACATAGAACATGGAACATCGAAACATGGAATGCAGAACATGGAACATAGAACATGGATCATCAAAGCAAGGAACGTGGGACATAGAACATGGAACATGAAATCATGGATCATAGAACATAGAACATGAAACATTGATACATGAAACATCAAAATATGGAACATAGAACATGGAGCACAGAACGTCGAACATAGAACATGGGACATAGAACATCGAGCATAGAACATGGATCACAGAACATGGAACGTAGAACATGGAGCACAGAACATCGAACATCGTAACATGGAACATGGAACATCGGAACATGGAACATCGGAACATGGAACACAGAAGATGGAATGTAGAACGTGGAACATGGAACACAGAGCATGGAACATAGAAAATGGATCATTGAAACATGGAACATCGAAACATGGAACACAGGACATGGAATACAGAACATGGAACATAGAACATGGAACATTGAAACATGGAACACAGAACATGGAACATTGGACATGGAATATTGAACATGTAAAATCGAATCATGGAACATAGAACCTGGAACATAGAACATGGAACATTGAACATGGAACACAGATCATGGAACATAGAAAATGGAACATTGAAACATGTAACGCAGAACATGGAACATAGAACATGGATCATCAAAGCAAGTAACACAGAACATGGGACATAGAAGATGGAACATGGAACATAGAACATAGAACATGGAACATTGAAACATGCAACATTGAAATATTGAACATAGATTGTGAAATATAGAAGATGGAACATTGAAACATGGAACGCAGAACATGGAACATAGAACATGGAGCACAGAACGTCGAACATAGAACATGGGACATAGAACATCAAGTATAGAACATGGAGCGTAGAACATGGAGCACAGAATGTCGAACATAGAACATGTATCACAGAACATGGAACGTAGAACATGGAGCACAGAACATCGAACATCGTAACATGGAACACAGAACATGGAACATGGAACATCGGAACATGGAACACAGGAGATGGAACATAGAACGTGGAACATGGAACACAGAGCATGGAACATAGAACATGGAACATTGAAACATGGAACACAGAATATGGAACATTGGACATGGAATAATGAACACGTAAAATCGAATCATGGAACATAGAACCTGGAACATAGAACATGGACAATAGAATATGGAACACAGATCATGGAACATAGAAAATGGATCATCAAAGCAAGTAACACAGAACATGGGACATAGGAATGGATCATGGAACATAGAACATTGAACATGGAACATTGATACATGGAACATTGAAATATTGAACATAGATTGTGGAACATAGAAGATGGAACATTGAAACATGGAACGAAGAACATGGAACATAGAACATGGAACATTGAAACATGGAACACAGAACATGTAACATAGAACATGGATCATCAAAGCAAGTAACACAGAAGATGGAACATAGAACGTGGAACATGGAACACAGAGCATGGAACATAGAACATGGAACATTGAAACATGGAACACAGAATATGGAACATTGGACATGGAATAATGAACACGTAAAATCGAATCATGGAACATGTAACCTGGAACATAGAACATGGACATTAGAATATGGAACACAGATCATGGAACATAGAAAATGGAACATAGAAACATGGAACACAGAACATGGAACATAGAACATGGATCATCAAAGCAAGTAACACAGAACATGGGACATAGGAATGGAACATGGAACATAGAACATGGAACATTGATACATGGAACATTGAAATATTGAACATAGATTGTGGAACATAGAAGATGGAACATTGAAACATGGAACGCAGGACATGGAACATAGAACATGGATCATCAAAGCAAGTAACACAGAACATGGGACAGAGAAGATGGAACATGAAATCATGGATCATAGAACCTAGAACATGAAACATTGATACATGGAACATAGAAATATGGAACACAGAATGTGGAACATAGAAGATAGAACATTGAAACATGGAATGCAGAACATGGAACATAGAACATGGATCATCAAAGCAAGGAACGTGGGACATAGAACATGGAACATGAAATCATGGATCATAGAACATAGAACATGAAACATTGATACATGGAACATCAAAATATGGAACATAGAACGTGGAACATAGAACATGGAATATCGAAACATGGAACACAGAACATGGGACATACAACATGAAAAATCAAAACATGGAACATAGAAGATGTAACATTGAAACAGGGAACATCAAAACATGGAAAATAGAACATGGACCATAGAAGATGGAACATCGAAAATGGAACACAGAACAAAGAACATGGTACATTGAAACATGGAACATCGAAATATGGAACATAGAACGTGGAACATAGAACATGGAACATCGAAACATGGAACACAGGACATGGAACACAGAACATGGAACATCGAAACATGAAACATCCACATACCTAACATAGAACATGATGCATAGAACATGGAATACAGAACATGGAATATAGAACATGGAACATTGAAACATGGAACACAGAACATGTAACATGGAACATCGGAACATGGAACACAGGAGATGGAACATAGAACGTGGAACATGGAACACAGAGCATGGAACATAGAACATGGAACATTGAAACATGGAACATCAAAACATGGAATACAGAACATGGAACATCGCAACATGGAACAGAGAACATGGAACATCAAAACATGAAACATATATGTATTGAACACAGAACATGGTGCATAGAACATGGAATACAGAACATGGAATATAGAACATGGAACATTGAAACATGGAACACAGAACATGGAACATAGGACGTGGAATATATAACAGGTAAAATTGAATCATGGAACATATAAGATGGAACATAGAGCATGGAACATCAAATATGTAACAGAGATCATGGAACATAGAACATACAACTCCGAAACATGGAACACAGAACACGGAACATCGCAACATGGAACATCAAAGTATTGAACATAGAACATGGAATGTAGAACATGGAACACAGAACATGAACATCGTAACATGGAACAGAGAACATGGAACATGGAATACAGAACATTAGACTTAGAACAAGGAACATTGAAACATGGAACACAGAGCATTGTGCATAGAACATGGACCACCGAAGATGGAACATCGAAACATGGAGCACAGAAGATGGAACATCGAAACATGGAGCACAGAAGATGGAACATAGAACTTGGAACGTGGAACACCGAGCATGGAACATAGAACATGGAACATTGAAACATGGAACTTCGAAAAATGGAACATAGCGCATGGAATATCGAAACATGGAACACAGAACATGGGACATACAACATGAAAAATCAAAACATGGAACATAGAAGATGTAACATTGAAACAGGGAACATCAAAACATGGAAAATAGAACATGGACCATAGAAGATGGAACATCGAAAATGGAACACAGAACAAAGAACATGGTACATTGAAACATGGAACATCGAAATATGGAACATAGAACGTGGAACATAGAACATGGAACATCGAAACATGGAACACAGGACATGGAACACAGAACATGGAACATCGAAACATGAAACATCCACATACCGAACATAGAACATGATGCATAGAACATGGAATACAGAACATGGAATATAGAACATGGAACATTGAAACATGGAACACAGAACATGTAACATGGAACATCGGAACATGGAACACAGGAGATGGAACATAGAACGTGGAACATGGAACACAGAGCATGGAACATAGAACATGGAACATTGAAACATGGAACATCAAAACATGGAATACAGAACATGGAACATCGCAACATGGAACAGAGAACATGGAACATCAAAACATGAAACATATATGTATTGAACACAGAACATGGTGCATAGAACATGGAATACAGAACATGGAATATAGAACATGGAACATTGAAACATGGAACACAGAACATGGAACATAGGACGTGGAATATATAACAGGTAAAATTGAATCATGGAACATATAAGATGGAACATAGAGCATGGAACATCAAATATGTAACACAGATCATGGAACATAGAACATACAACTCCGAAACATGGAACACAGAACACGGAACATCGCAACATGGAACATCAAAGTATTGAACATAGAACATGGAATGTAGAACATGGAACACAGAACATGAACATCGTAACATGGAACAGAGAACATGGAACATGGAATACAGAACATTAGACTTAGAACAAGGAACATTGAAACATGGAACACAGAACATTGTGCATAGAACATGGACCACCGAAGATGGAACATCGAAACATGGAGCACAGAAGATGGAACATCGAAACATGGAGCACAGAAGATGGAACATAGAACTTGGAACGTGGAACACCGAGCATGGAACATAGAACATGGAACATTGAAACATGGAACTTCGAAAAATGGAACATAGCGCATGGAATATCGAAACATGGAACACAGAACATGGGACATACAACATGAAAAATCAAAACATGGAACATAGAAGATGTAACATTGAAACAGGGAACATCAAAACATGGAAAATTGAACATGGAACATAGGACTTGGAATATAGAACATGTAAAATTGAATCATGGTACATAGAATCTGGAACATAGAACATGGAACATAGAAAACAGAACACAGATCATGGAACATTGAAACATGGAATGCAGAACATGGAACGTAGAACATGGATCATCACAGCAAGGAACGCAGAACATGGGACATAGAACATGGAACATGAAAACATGGAGCATCGAACATGGAACATGGAATATTGAAACATGGAACATAGAACATGGAACATTGAAAAATGGAACATTGAAATGTGGAACATAGAACATGGAACATCTAAACATGGAACGCAGAATATGGAACATAGAATATGGAACACAGATCACGGAACATAGAACATGGAACATTGAAGCATGGAACGCAGAACATGGAACATAGAACATGGATCATCAAAGCAAGTAACACAGAAGATGGAGCATAGAATGTGGAACATTGAAACATGGAACGCAGAACATGGAACATAGAACATGGATCATCAAAGCAAGTAACACAGAACATGGGACATAGAAGATGGAACATGAAAGCATTGAACATAGAACATAGAACATGGAACATTGATACATGGAACATTGAAATATGGAAAACAGATCGTGGAACATAGAAGATGGAACATTGATACATGGAACATTGAAATATGGAACACAGATTGTGGAACATAGAAGATGGAACATTGAAACATGGAATGCAGGACATGGAACATAGAACATGGATCATCAAAGCAAGTAACATAGAACATGGGACATAGAAGATGGAACATGAAAGCATCGAACATAGAACATAGAACATGAAACATTGATACATGGAACATCAAAATATGGAACATAGAACGTGGAACATAGAACATGGAACATCGAAACATGGAATGCAGAACATGGAACATAGAACATGGATCATCAAAGCAAGGAACGTGGGACATAGAACATGGAACATGAAATCATGGATCATAGAACATAGAACATGAAACATTGATACATGAAACATCAAAATATGGAACATAGAACATGGAGCACAGAACGTCGAACATAGAACATGGGACATAGAACATCGAGCATAGAACATGGATCACAGAACATGGAACGTAGAACATGGAGCACAGAACATCGAACATCGTAACATGGAACATGGAACATCGGAACATGGAACATCGGAACATGGAACACAGAAGATGGAATGTAGAACGTGGAACATGGAACACAGAGCATGGAACATAGAAAATGGATCATTGAAACATGGAACATCGAAACATGGAACACAGGACATGGAATACAGAACATGGAACATAGAACATGGAACATTGAAACATGGAACACAGAACATGGAACATTGGACATGGAATATTGAACATGTAAAATCGAATCATGGAACATAGAACCTGGAACATAGAACATGGAACATTGAACATGGAACACAGATCATGGAACATAGAAAATGGAACATTGAAACATGTAACGCAGAACATGGAACATAGAACATGGATCATCAAAGCAAGTAACACAGAACATGGGACATAGAAGATGGAACATGGAACATAGAACATAGAACATGGAACATTGAAACATGCAACATTGAAATATTGAACATAGATTGTGAAATATAGAAGATGGAACATTGAAACATGGAACGCAGAACATGGAACATAGAACATGGAGCACAGAACGTCGAACATAGAACATGGGACATAGAACATCAAGTATAGAACATGGAGCGTAGAACATGGAGCACAGAATGTCGAACATAGAACATGTATCACAGAACATGGAACGTAGAACATGGAGCACAGAACATCGAACATCGTAACATGGAACACAGAACATGGAACATGGAACATCGGAACATGGAACACAGGAGATGGAACATAGAACGTGGAACATGGAACACAGAGCATGGAACATAGAACATGGAACATTGAAACATGGAACACAGAATATGGAACATTGGACATGGAATAATGAACACGTAAAATCGAATCATGGAACATAGAACCTGGAACATAGAACATGGACAATAGAATATGGAACACAGATCATGGAACATAGAAAATGGATCATCAAAGCAAGTAACACAGAACATGGGACATAGGAATGGATCATGGAACATAGAACATTGAACATGGAACATTGATACATGGAACATTGAAATATTGAACATAGATTGTGGAACATAGAAGATGGAACATTGAAACATGGAACGAAGAACATGGAACATAGAACATGGAACATTGAAACATGGAACACAGAACATGTAACATAGAACATGGATCATCAAAGCAAGTAACACAGAAGATGGAACATAGAACGTGGAACATGGAACACAGAGCATGGAACATAGAACATGGAACATTGAAACATGGAACACAGAATATGGAACATTGGACATGGAATAATGAACACGTAAAATCGAATCATGGAACATGTAACCTGGAACATAGAACATGGACATTAGAATATGGAACACAGATCATGGAACATAGAAAATGGAACATAGAAACATGGAACACAGAACATGGAACATAGAACATGGATCATCAAAGCAAGTAACACAGAACATGGGACATAGGAATGGAACATGGAACATAGAACATGGAACATTGATACATGGAACATTGAAATATTGAACATAGATTGTGGAACATAGAAGATGGAACATTGAAACATGGAACGCAGGACATGGAACATAGAACATGGATCATCAAAGCAAGTAACACAGAACATGGGACAGAGAAGATGGAACATGAAATCATGGATCATAGAACCTAGAACATGAAACATTGATACATGGAACATAGAAATATGGAACACAGAATGTGGAACATAGAAGATAGAACATTGAAACATGGAATGCAGAACATGGAACATAGAACATGGATCATCAAAGCAAGGAACGTGGGACATAGAACATGGAACATGAAATCATGGATCATAGAACATAGAACATGAAACATTGATACATGGAACATCAAAATATGGAACATAGAACGTGGAACATAGAACATGGAATATCGAAACATGGAACACAGAACATGGGACATACAACATGAAAAATCAAAACATGGAACATAGAAGATGTAACATTGAAACAGGGAACATCAAAACATGGAAAATAGAACATGGACCATAGAAGATGGAACATCGAAAATGGAACACAGAACAAAGAACATGGTACATTGAAACATGGAACATCGAAATATGGAACATAGAACGTGGAACATAGAACATGGAACATCGAAACATGGAACACAGGACATGGAACACAGAACATGGAACATCGAAACATGAAACATCCACATACCTAACATAGAACATGATGCATAGAACATGGAATACAGAACATGGAATATAGAACATGGAACATTGAAACATGGAACACAGAACATGTAACATGGAACATCGGAACATGGAACACAGGAGATGGAACATAGAACGTGGAACATGGAACACAGAGCATGGAACATAGAACATGGAACATTGAAACATGGAACATCAAAACATGGAATACAGAACATGGAACATCGCAACATGGAACAGAGAACATGGAACATCAAAACATGAAACATATATGTATTGAACACAGAACATGGTGCATAGAACATGGAATACAGAACATGGAATATAGAACATGGAACATTGAAACATGGAACACAGAACATGGAACATAGGACGTGGAATATATAACAGGTAAAATTGAATCATGGAACATATAAGATGGAACATAGAGCATGGAACATCAAATATGTAACAGAGATCATGGAACATAGAACATACAACTCCGAAACATGGAACACAGAACACGGAACATCGCAACATGGAACATCAAAGTATTGAACATAGAACATGGAATGTAGAACATGGAACACAGAACATGAACATCGTAACATGGAACAGAGAACATGGAACATGGAATACAGAACATTAGACTTAGAACAAGGAACATTGAAACATGGAACACAGAGCATTGTGCATAGAACATGGACCACCGAAGATGGAACATCGAAACATGGAGCACAGAAGATGGAACATCGAAACATGGAGCACAGAAGATGGAACATAGAACTTGGAACGTGGAACACCGAGCATGGAACATAGAACATGGAACATTGAAACATGGAACTTCGAAAAATGGAACATAGCGCATGGAATATCGAAACATGGAACACAGAACATGGGACATACAACATGAAAAATCAAAACATGGAACATAGAAGATGTAACATTGAAACAGGGAACATCAAAACATGGAAAATAGAACATGGACCATAGAAGATGGAACATCGAAAATGGAACACAGAACAAAGAACATGGTACATTGAAACATGGAACATCGAAATATGGAACATAGAACGTGGAACATAGAACATGGAACATCGAAACATGGAACACAGGACATGGAACACAGAACATGGAACATCGAAACATGAAACATCCACATACCGAACATAGAACATGATGCATAGAACATGGAATACAGAACATGGAATATAGAACATGGAACATTGAAACATGGAACACAGAACATGTAACATGGAACATCGGAACATGGAACACAGGAGATGGAACATAGAACGTGGAACATGGAACACAGAGCATGGAACATAGAACATGGAACATTGAAACATGGAACATCAAAACATGGAATACAGAACATGGAACATCGCAACATGGAACAGAGAACATGGAACATCAAAACATGAAACATATATGTATTGAACACAGAACATGGTGCATAGAACATGGAATACAGAACATGGAATATAGAACATGGAACATTGAAACATGGAACACAGAACATGGAACATAGGACGTGGAATATATAACAGGTAAAATTGAATCATGGAACATATAAGATGGAACATAGAGCATGGAACATCAAATATGTAACACAGATCATGGAACATAGAACATACAACTCCGAAACATGGAACACAGAACACGGAACATCGCAACATGGAACATCAAAGTATTGAACATAGAACATGGAATGTAGAACATGGAACACAGAACATGAACATCGTAACATGGAACAGAGAACATGGAACATGGAATACAGAACATTAGACTTAGAACAAGGAACATTGAAACATGGAACACAGAACATTGTGCATAGAACATGGACCACCGAAGATGGAACATCGAAACATGGAGCACAGAAGATGGAACATCGAAACATGGAGCACAGAAGATGGAACATAGAACTTGGAACGTGGAACACCGAGCATGGAACATAGAACATGGAACATTGAAACATGGAACTTCGAAAAATGGAACATAGCGCATGGAATATCGAAACATGGAACACAGAACATGGGACATACAACATGAAAAATCAAAACATGGAACATAGAAGATGTAACATTGAAACAGGGAACATCAAAACATGGAAAATTGAACATGGAACATAGGACTTGGAATATAGAACATGTAAAATTGAATCATGGTACATAGAATCTGGAACATAGAACATGGAACATAGAAAACAGAACACAGATCATGGAACATTGAAACATGGAATGCAGAACATGGAACGTAGAACATGGATCATCACAGCAAGGAACGCAGAACATGGGACATAGAACATGGAACATGAAAACATGGAGCATCGAACATGGAACATGGAATATTGAAACATGGAACATAGAACATGGAACATTGAAAAATGGAACATTGAAATGTGGAACATAGAACATGGAACATCTAAACATGGAACGCAGAATATGGAACATAGAATATGGAACACAGATCACGGAACATAGAACATGGAACATTGAAGCATGGAACGCAGAACATGGAACATAGAACATGGATCATCAAAGCAAGTAACACAGAAGATGGAGCATAGAATGTGGAACATTGAAACATGGAACGCAGAACATGGAACATAGAACATGGATCATCAAAGCAAGTAACACAGAACATGGGACATAGAAGATGGAACATGAAAGCATTGAACATAGAACATAGAACATGGAACATTGATACATGGAACATTGAAATATGGAAAACAGATCGTGGAACATAGAAGATGGAACATTGATACATGGAACATTGAAATATGGAACACAGATTGTGGAACATAGAAGATGGAACATTGAAACATGGAATGCAGGACATGGAACATAGAACATGGATCATCAAAGCAAGTAACATAGAACATGGGACATAGAAGATGGAACATGAAAGCATCGAACATAGAACATAGAACATGAAACATTGATACATGAAACATCAAAATATGGAACATAGAACATGGAGCACAGAACGTCGAACATAGAACATGGGACATAGAACATCGAGCATAGAACATGGATCACAGAACATGGAACGTAGAACATGGAGCACAGAACATCGAACATCGTAACATGGAACATGGAACATCGGAACATGGAACATCGGAACATGGAACACAGAAGATGGAATGTAGAACGTGGAACATGGAACACAGAGCATGGAACATAGAAAATGGATCATTGAAACATGGAACATCGAAACATGGAACACAGGACATGGAATACAGAACATGGAACATAGAACATGGAACATTGAAACATGGAACACAGAACATGGAACATTGGACATGGAATATTGAACATGTAAAATCGAATCATGGAACATAGAACCTGGAACATAGAACATGGAACATTGAACATGGAACACAGATCATGGAACATAGAAAATGGAACATTGAAACATGTAACGCAGAACATGGAACATAGAACATGGATCATCAAAGCAAGTAACACAGAACATGGGACATAGAAGATGGAACATGGAACATAGAACATAGAACATGGAACATTGAAACATGCAACATTGAAATATTGAACATAGATTGTGAAATATAGAAGATGGAACATTGAAACATGGAACGCAGAACATGGAACATAGAACATGGAGCACAGAACGTCGAACATAGAACATGGGACATAGAACATCAAGTATAGAACATGGAGCGTAGAACATGGAGCACAGAATGTCGAACATAGAACATGTATCACAGAACATGGAACGTAGAACATGGAGCACAGAACATCGAACATCGTAACATGGAACACAGAACATGGAACATGGAACATCGGAACATGGAACACAGGAGATGGAACATAGAACGTGGAACATGGAACACAGAGCATGGAACATAGAACATGGAACATTGAAACATGGAACACAGAATATGGAACATTGGACATGGAATAATGAACACGTAAAATCGAATCATGGAACATAGAACCTGGAACATAGAACATGGACAATAGAATATGGAACACAGATCATGGAACATAGAAAATGGAACATAGAAACATGGAACACAGAACATGGAACATAGAACATGGATCATCAAAGCAAGTAACACAGAACATGGGACATAGGAATGGATCATGGAACATAGAACATTGAACATGGAACATTGATACATGGAACATTGAAATATTGAACATAGATTGTGGAACATAGAAGATGGAACATTGAAACATGGAACGCAGAACATGGAACATAGAACATGGAGCACAGAACATGGAACATAGAACATGGAACATTGAAACATGGAACACAGAATATGGAACATTGGACATGGAATATGGAACACGTAAAATCGAATCATGGAACATAGAACATGGAACATTGATACATGGAACATTGAAATATGGAATGCAGAACATGGAACATAGAACATGGATCATCAAAGCAAGGAACGTGGGACATAGAACATGGAACATGAAATCATGGATCATAGAACATAGAACATGAAACATTGATACATGAAACATCAAAATATGGAACATAGAACGTGGAACATAGAACATGGAACATCGAAACATGGAACACAGGACATGGAACACAGAACATGGAACATCGAAACATGAAACATCCACATACCGAACATAGAACATGATGCATAGAACATGGAATACAGAACATGGAATATAGAACATGGAACATTGAAACATGGAACACAGAACATGCAACATAGGATATGGAATATAGAACATGTAAAATCGAATCATGGAACATAGAACCTGGAACATGGAATATAGAACATGGAACACAGAACATGTAACATAGAACATGGATCATCAAAGCAAGTAACACAGAAGATGGAACATAAAATGTGGAACATGGAACACAGAGCATTGAACATAGAACATGGAACATTGAAACATGGAACATTGAAACATGGAACATAGAACATGGAACATCAAAACATGGAACGCAGAACATGAAACATAGAATATGGAACACAGATCATGGAACATAGAACATGGAACATTGAAACATGGAATGCAGGACATGGAACATAGAACATGGATCATCAAAGCAAGTAACACAGAACATGGGACATAGAAGATGGAACATGAAATCATGGATCATAGAACCTAGAACATGAAACATTGATACATGGAACATTGAAATATGGAACACAGAATGTGGAACATAGAAGATAGAACATTGAAACATGGAATGCAGAACATGGAACATAGAACATGGATCATCAAAGCAAGGAACGTGGGACATAGAACATGGAACATGAAATCATGGATCATAGAACATAGAACATGAAACATTGATACATGGAACATCAAAATATGGAACATAGAACGTGGAACATAGAACATGGAATATCGAAACATGGAACACAGAACATGGGACATACAACATGAAAAATCAAAACATGGAACATAGAAGATGTAACATTGAAACAGGGAACATCAAAACATGGAAAATAGAACATGGACCATAGAAGATGGAACATCGAAAATGGAACACAGAACAAAGAACATGGTACATTGAAACATGGAACATCGAAATATGGAACATAGAACGTGGAACATAGAACATGGAACATCGAAACATGGAACACAGGACATGGAACACAGAACATGGAACATCGAAACATGAAACATCCACATACCGAACATAGAACATGATGCATAGAACATGGAATACAGAACATGGAATATAGAACATGGAACATTGAAACATGGAACACAGAACATGGAACATGGAACATCGGAACATGGAACACAGGAGATGGTACATAGAACGTGGAACATGGAACACAGAGCATGGAACATAGAACATGGAACATTGAAACATGGAACATCAAAACATGGAATACAGAACATGGAACATCGCAACATGGAACAGAGAACATGGAACATCAAAACATGAAACATATATGTATTGAACACAGAACATTGTGCATAGAACATGGAATACAGAACATGGAATATAGAACATGGAACATTGAAACATGGAACACAGAACATGGAACATAGGACGTGGAATATATAACAGGTAAAATTGAATCATGGAACACAGAACATGGAACATCGAAACATGAAACATCCACATACCGAACATAGAACATGATGCATAGAACATGGAATATAGAACATGGAACATTGAAACATGGAACACAGAACATGCAACATAGGACATGGAATATAGAACATGTAAAATCGAATCATGGAACATAGAACCTGGAACATGGAATATAGAACATGGAACATTGAAACATGGAACACAGAACATGTAACATAGAACATGGATCATCAAAGCAAGTAACACAGAAGATGGAACATAAAATGTGGAACATGGAACACAGAGCATTGAACATAGAACATGGAACATTGAAACATGGAACATTGAAACATGGAACATAGAACATGGAACATCAAAACATGGAACGCAGAACATGAAACATAGAATATGGAACACAGATCATGGAACATAGAACATGGAACATTGAAACATGGAACACAGAACATGGAACATAGAACATGGATCATCAAAGCAAGTAACACAGAACATGGGACATAGGAATGGAACGTAGAGCATAGAACATGGAACATTGATACATGGAACATTGAAATATTGAGCATAGATTGTGGAACATAGAAGATGGAACATTGAAACATGGAATGCAGGACATGGAACATAGAACATGGATCATCAAAGCAAGTAACACAGAACATGGGACATAGAAGATGGAACATGAAAGCATCGAACATAGAACATAGAACATGAAACATTGATACATGGAACATCAAAATATGGAACATAGAACGTGGAACATAGAACATGGAACATCGAAACATGGAATGCAGAACATGGAACATAGAACATGGATCATCAAAGCAAGGAACGTGGGACATAGAACATGGAACATGAAATCATGGATCATAGAACATAGAACATGAAACATTGATACATGAAACATCAAAATATGGAACATAGAACGTGGAACATAGAATATGGAACATCGAAACATGGAACACAGGACATGGAACACAGGACATGGAACATCAAAGCAAGTAACACAGAACATGGGACATAGGAATGGAACATGGAACATAGAACATTGAACATGGAACATTGATACATGGAACATTGAAATATTGAACATAGATTGTGGAACATAGAAGATGGAACATTGAAACATGGAACGCAGGACATGGAACATAGAACATTGAGCACAGAACGTCGAACATAGAACATGGGACATAGAACATCAAGTATAGAACATGGATCACAGAACATGGAGCGTAGAACATGGAGCACAGAATGTCGAACATAGAACATGTATCACAGAACATGGAACGTAGAACATGGAGCACAGAACATCGAACATCGTAACATGGAACACAGAACATGGAACATGGAACATCGGAACATGGAACACAGGAGATGGAACATAGAACGTGGAACATGGAACACAGAGCATGGAACATAGAACATGGAACATTGAAACATGGAACACAGAATATGGAACATTGGACATGGAATAATGAACACGTAAAATCGAATCATGGAACATAGAACCTGGAACATAGAACATGGACAATAGAATATGGAACACAGATCATGGAACATAGAAAATGGAACATAGAAACATGGAACACAGAACATGGAACATAGAACATGGATCATCAAAGCAAGTAACACAGAACATGGGACATAGGAATGGAACATGGAACATAGAACATGGAACATTGATACATGGAACATTGAAATATTGAACATAGATTGTGGAACATAGAACATGGAACATTGAAACATGGAACGCAGGACATGGAACATAGGACATGGATCATCAAAGCAAGTAACACAGAACATGGGACATAGAAGATGGAACATGAAATCATGGATCATAGAACCTAGAACATGAAACATTGATACATGGAACATTGAAATATGGAACACAGAATGTGGAACATAGAAGATAGAACATTGAAACATGGAATGCAGAACATGGAACATAGAACATGGATCATCAAAGCAAGGAACGTGGGACATAGAACATGGAACATGAAATCATGGATCATAGAACATAGAACATGAAACATTGATACATGGAACATCAAAATATGGAACATAGAACGTGGAACATAGAACATGGAATATCGAAACATGGAACACAGAACATGGGACATACAACATGAAAAATCAAAACATGGAACATAGAAGATGTAACATTGAAACAGGGAACATCAAAACATGGAAAATAGAACATGGACCATAGAAGATGGAACATCGAAAATGGAACACAGAACAAAGAACATGGTACATTGAAACATGGAACATCGAAATATGGAACATAGAACGTGGAACATAGAACATGGAACATCGAAACATGGAACACAGGACATGGAACACAGAACATGGAACATCGAAACATGAAACATCCACATACCGAACATAGAACATGATGCATAGAACATGGAATACAGAACATGGGATATAGAACATGGAACATTGAAACATGGAACACAGAACATGCAACATAGGACATGGAATATAGAACATGTAAAATCGAATCATGGAACATAGAACCTGGAACATGGAATATAGAACATGGAACATTGAAACATGGAACACAGAACATGTAACATAGAACATGGATCATCAAAGCAAGTAACACAGAAGATGGAACATAAAATGTGGAACATGGAACACAGAGCATTGAACATAGAACATGGAACATTGAAACATGGAACATTGAAACATGGAACATAGAACATGGAACATCAAAACATGGAACGCAGAACATGAAACATAGAATATGGAACACAGATCATGGAACATAGAACATGGAACATTGAAACATGGAACACAGAACATGGAACATAGAACATGGATCATCAAAGCAAGTAACACAGAACATGGGACATAGGAATGGAACATGGAACATAGAACATGGAACATTGATACATGGAACATTGAAATATTGAACATAGATTGTGGAACATAGAAGATAGAACATTGAAACATGGAACGCAGGACATGGAACATAGAACATGGATCATCAAAGCAAGTAACACAGAACATGGGACAGAGAAGATGGAACATGAAATCATGGATCATAGAACCTAGAACATGAAACATTGATACATGGAACATTGAAATATGGAACACAGAATGTGGAACATAGAAGATAGAACATTGAAACATGGAATGCAGAACATGGAACATAGAACATGGATCATCAAAGCAAGGAACGTGGGACATAGAACATGGAACATGAAATCATGGATCATAGAACATAGAACATGAAACATTGATACATGGAACATCAAAATATGGAACATAGAACGTGGAACATAGAACATGGAATATCGAAACATGGAACACAGAACATGGGACATACAACATGAAAAATCAAAACATGGAACATAGAAGATGTAACATTGAAACAGGGAACATCAAAACATGGAAAATAGAACATGGGCCATTGAAGATGGAACATCGAAAATGGAACACAGAACAAAGAACATGGTACATTGAAACATGGAACATCGAAATATGGAACATAGAACGTGGAACATAGAACATGGAACATCGAAACATGGAACACAGGACATGGAACACAGAACATGGAACATCGAAACATGAAACATCCACATACCGAACATAGAACATGATGCATAGAACATGGAATACAGAACATGGAATATAGAACATGGAACATTGAAACATGGAACACAGAACATGCAACATAGGACATGGAATATAGAACATGTAAAATCGAATCATGGAACATAGAACCTGGAACATGGAATATAGAACATGGAACATTGAAACATGGAACACAGAACATGTAACATAGAACATGGATCATCAAAGCAAGTAACACAGAAGATGGAACATAAAATGTGGAACATGGAACACAGAGCATTGAACATAGAACATGGAACATTGAAACATGGAACATTGAAACATGGAACATAGAACATGGAACATCAAAACATGGAACGCAGAACATGAAACATAGAATATGGAACACAGATCATGGAACATAGAACATGGAACATTGAAACATGGAACACAGAACATGGAACATAGAACATGGATCATCAAAGCAAGTAACACAGAACATGGGACATAGGAATGGAACGTAGAGCATAGAACATGGAACATTGATACATGGAACATTGAAATATTGAGCATAGATTGTGGAACATAGAAGATGGAACATTGAAACATGGAATGCAGGACATGGAACATAGGACATGGATCATCAAAGCAAGTAACACAGAACATGGGACATAGAAGATGGAACATGAAAGCATCGAACATAGAACATAGAACATGAAACATTGATACATGGAACATCAAAATATGGAACATAGAACGTGGAACATAGAACATGGAACATCGAAACATGGAATGCAGAACATGGAACATAGAACATGGATCATCAAAGCAAGGAACGTGGGACATAGAACATGGAACATGAAATCATGGATCATAGAACATAGAACATGAAACATTGATACATGAAACATCAAAATATGGAACATAGAACGTGGAACATAGAATATGGAACATCGAAACATGGAACACAGGACATGGAACACAGGACATGGAACGTCAAAGCAAGTAACACAGAACATGGGACATAGGAATGGAACATGGAACATAGAACATTGAACATGGAACATTGATACATGGAACATTGAAATATTGAACATAGATTGTGGAACATAGAAGATGGAACATTGAAACATGGAACGCAGGACATGGAACATAGAACATGGAGCACAGAACGTCGAACATACAACATGGGACATAGAACATCAAGTATAGAACATGGATCACAGAACATGGAGCGTAGAACATGGAGCACAGAATGTCGAACATAGAACATGTATCACAGAACATGGAACGTAGAACATGGAGCACAGAACATCGAACATCGTAACATGGAACACAGAACATGGAACATCGGAACATGGAACACAGGAGATGGAACATAGAACGTGGAACATGGAACACAGAGCATGGAACATAGAACATGGAACATTGAAACATGGAACACAGAATATGGAACATTGGACATGGAATAATGAACACGTAAAATCGAATCATGCAACATAGAACCTGGAACATAGAACATGAACAATAGAATATGGAACACAGATCATGGAACATAGAAAATGGAACATAGAAACATGGAACACAGAACATGGAACATAGAACATGGATCATCAAAGCAAGTAACACAGAACATGGGACATAGGAATGGAACATGGAACATAGAACATGGAACATTGATACATGGAACATTGAAATATTGAACATAGATTGTGGAACATAGAACATGGAACATTGAAACATGGAACGCAGGACATGGAACATAGAACATGGATCATCAAAGCAAGTAACACAGAACATGGGACAGAGAAGATGGAACATGAAATCATGGATCATAGAACCTAGAACATGAAACATTGATACATGGAACATTGAAATATGGAACACAGAATGTGGAACATAGAAGATAGAACATTGAAACATGGAATGCAGAACATGGAACATAGAACATGGATCATCAAAGCAAGGAACGTGGGACATAGAACATGGAACATGAAATCATGGATCATAGAACATAGAACATGAAACATTGATACATGGAACATCAAAATATGGAACATAGAACGTGGAACATAGAACATGGAATATCGAAACATGGAACACAGAACATGGGACATACAACATGAAAAATCAAAACATGGAACATAGAAGATGTAACATTGAAACAGGGAACATCAAAACATGGAAAATAGAACATGGACCATAGAAGATGGAACATCGAAAATGGAACACAGAACAAAGAACATGGTACATTGAAACATGGAACATCGAAATATGGAACATAGAACGTGGAACATAGAACATGGAACATCGAAACATGGAACACAGGACATGGAACACAGAACATGGAACATCGAAACATGAAACATCCACATACCGAACATAGAACATGATGCATAGAACATGGAATACAGAACATGGAATATAGAACATGGAACATTGAAACATGGAACACAGAACATGCAACATAGGACATGGAATATAGAACATGTAAAATCGAATCATGGAACATAGAACCTGGAACATGGAATATAGAACATGGAACATTGAAACATGGAACACAGAACATGTAACATAGAACATGGATCATCAAAGCAAGTAACACAGAAGATGGAACATAAAATGTGGAACATGGAACACAGAGCATTGAACATAGAACATGGAACATTGAAACATGGAACATTGAAACATGGAACATAGAACATGGAACATCAAAACATGGAACGCAGAACATGAAACATAGAATATGGAACACAGATCATGGAACATAGAACATGGAACATTGAAACATGGAACACAGAACATGGAACATAGAACATGGATCATCAAAGCAAGTAACACAGAACATGGGACATAGGAATGGAACATGGAACATAGAACATGGAACATTGATACATGGAACATTGAAATATTGAACATAGATTGTGGAACATAGAAGATAGAACATTGAAACATGGAACGCAGGACATGGAACATAGAACATGGATCATCAAAGCAAGTAACACAGAACATGGGACAGAGAAGATGGAACATGAAATCATGGATCATAGAACCTAGAACATGAAACATTGATACATGGAACATTGAAATATGGAACACAGAATGTGGAACATAGAAGATAGAACATTGAAACATGGAATGCAGAACATGGAACATAGAACATGGATCATCAAAGCAAGGAACGTGGGACATAGAACATGGAACATGAAATCATGGATCATAGAACATAGAACATGAAACATTGATACATGGAACATCAAAATATGGAACATAGAACGTGGAACATAGAACATGGAATATCGAAACATGGAACACAGAACATGGGACATACAACATGAAAAATCAAAACATGGAACATAGAAGATGTAACATTGAAACAGGGAACATCAAAACATGGAAAATAGAACATGGGCCATTGAAGATGGAACATCGAAAATGGAACACAGAACAAAGAACATGGTACATTGAAACATGGAACATCGAAATATGGAACATAGAACGTGGAACATAGAACATGGAACATCGAAACATGGAACACAGGACATGGAACACAGAACATGGAACATCGAAACATGAAACATCCACATACCGAACATAGAACATGATGCATAGAACATGGAATACAGAACATGGAATATAGAACATGGAACATTGAAACATGGAACACAGAACATGCAACATAGGACATGGAATATAGAACATGTAAAATCGAATCATGGAACATAGAACCTGGAACATGGAATATAGAACATGGAACATTGAAACATGGAACACAGAACATGTAACATAGAACATGGATCATCAAAGCAAGTAACACAGAAGATGGAACATAAAATGTGGAACATGGAACACAGAGCATTGAACATAGAACATGGAACATTGAAACATGGAACATTGAAACATGGAACATAGAACATGGAACATCAAAACATGGAACGCAGAACATGAAACATAGAATATGGAACACAGATCATGGAACATAGAACATGGAACATTGAAACATGGAACACAGAACATGGAACATAGAACATGGATCATCAAAGCAAGTAACACAGAACATGGGACATAGGAATGGAACGTAGAGCATAGAACATGGAACATTGATACATGGAACATTGAAATATTGAGCATAGATTGTGGAACATAGAAGATGGAACATTGAAACATGGAATGCAGGACATGGAACATAGGACATGGATCATCAAAGCAAGTAACACAGAACATGGGACATAGAAGATGGAACATGAAAGCATCGAACATAGAACATAGAACATGAAACATTGATACATGGAACATCAAAATATGGAACATAGAACGTGGAACATAGAACATGGAACATCGAAACATGGAATGCAGAACATGGAACATAGAACATGGATCATCAAAGCAAGGAACGTGGGACATAGAACATGGAACATGAAATCATGGATCATAGAACATAGAACATGAAACATTGATACATGAAACATCAAAATATGGAACATAGAACGTGGAACATAGAATATGGAACATCGAAACATGGAACACAGGACATGGAACACAGGACATGGAACGTCAAAGCAAGTAACACAGAACATGGGACATAGGAATGGAACATGGAACATAGAACATTGAACATGGAACATTGATACATGGAACATTGAAATATTGAACATAGATTGTGGAACATAGAAGATGGAACATTGAAACATGGAACGCAGGACATGGAACATAGAACATGGAGCACAGAACGTCGAACATAGAACATGGGACATAGAACATCAAGTATAGAACATGGATCACAGAACATGGAGCGTAGAACATGGAGCACAGAATGTCGAACATAGAACATGTATCACAGAACATGGAACGTAGAACATGGAGCACAGAACATCGAACATCGTAACATGGAACACAGAACATGGAACATGGAACATCGGAACATGGAACACAGGAGATGGAACATAGAACGTGGAACATGGAACACAGAGCATGGAACATAGAACATGGAACATTGAAACATGGAACACAGAATATGGAACATTGGACATGGAATAATGAACACGTAAAATCGAATCATGGAACATAGAACCTGGAACATAGAACATGAACAATAGAATATGGAACACAGATCATGGAACATAGAAAATGGAACATAGAAACATGGAACACAGAACATGGAACATAGAACATGGATCATCAAAGCAAGTAACACAGAACATGGGACATAGGAATGGAACATGGAACATAGAACATGGAACATTGATACATGGAACATTGAAATATTGAACATAGATTGTGGAACATAGAACATGGAACATTGAAACATGGAACGCAGGACATGGAACATAGAACATGGATCATCAAAGCAAGTAACACAGAACATGGGACAGAGAAGATGGAACATGAAATCATGGATCATAGAACCTAGAACATGAAACATTGATACATGGAACATTGAAATATGGAACACAGAATGTGGAACATAGAAGATAGAACATTGAAACATGGAATGCAGAACATGGAACATAGAACATGGATCATCAAAGCAAGGAACGTGGGACATAGAACATGGAACATGAAATCATGGATCATAGAACATAGAACATGAAACATTGATACATGGAACATCAAAATATGGAACATAGAACGTGGAACATAGAACATGGAATATCGAAACATGGAACACAGAACATGGGACATACAACATGAAAAATCAAAACATGGAACATAGAAGATGTAACATTGAAACAGGGAACATCAAAACATGGAAAATAGAACATGGACCATAGAAGATGGAACATCGAAAATGGAACACAGAACAAAGAACATGGTACATTGAAACATGGAACATCGAAATATGGAACATAGAACGTGGAACATAGAACATGGAACATCGAAACATGGAACACAGGACATGGAACACAGAACATGGAACATCGAAACATGAAACATCCACATACCGAACATAGAACATGATGCATAGAACATGGAATACAGAACATGGAATATAGAACATGGAACATTGAAACATGGAACACAGAACATGCAACATAGGACATGGAATATAGAACATGTAAAATCGAATCATGGAACATAGAACCTGGAACATGGAATATAGAACATGGAACATTGAAACATGGAACACAGAACATGTAACATAGAACATGGATCATCAAAGCAAGTAACACAGAAGATGGAACATAAAATGTGGAACATGGAACACAGAGCATTGAACATAGAACATGGAACATTGAAACATGGAACATTGAAACATGGAACATAGAACATGGAACATCAAAACATGGAACGCAGAACATGAAACATAGAATATGGAACACAGATCATGGAACATAGAACATGGAACATTGAAACATGGAACACAGAACATGGAACATAGAACATGGATCATCAAAGCAAGTAACACAGAACATGGGACATAGGAATGGAACATGGAACATAGAACATGGAACATTGATACATGGAACATTGAAATATTGAACATAGATTGTGGAACATAGAAGATAGAACATTGAAACATGGAACGCAGGACATGGAACATAGAACATGGATCATCAAAGCAAGTAACACAGAACATGGGACAGAGAAGATGGAACATGAAATCATGGATCATAGAACCTAGAACATGAAACATTGATACATGGAACATTGAAATATGGAACACAGAATGTGGAACATAGAAGATAGAACATTGAAACATGGAATGCAGAACATGGAACATAGAACATGGATCATCAAAGCAAGGAACGTGGGACATAGAACATGGAACATGAAATCATGGATCATAGAACATAGAACATGAAACATTGATACATGGAACATCAAAATATGGAACATAGAACGTGGAACATAGAACATGGAATATCGAAACATGGAACACAGAACATGGGACATACAACATGAAAAATCAAAACATGGAACATAGAAGATGTAACATTGAAACAGGGAACATCAAAACATGGAAAATAGAACATGGGCCATTGAAGATGGAACATCGAAAATGGAACACAGAACAAAGAACATGGTACATTGAAACATGGAACATCGAAATATGGAACATAGAACGTGGAACATAGAACATGGAACATCGAAACATGGAACACAGGACATGGAACACAGAACATGGAACATCGAAACATGAAACATCCACATACCAAACATAGAACATGATGCATAGAACATGGAATACAGAACATGGAATATAGAACATGGAACATTGAAACATGGAACACAGAACATGCAACATAGGACATGGAATATAGAACATGTAAAATCGAATCATGGAACATAGAACCTGGAACATGGAATATAGAACATGGAACATTGAAACATGGAACACAGAACATGTAACATAGAACATGGATCATCAAAGCAAGTAACACAGAAGATGGAACATAAAATGTGGAACATGGAACACAGAGCATTGAACATAGAACATTGATACATGGAACATTGAAACATGGAACATAGAACATGGAACATCAAAACATGGAACGCAGAACATGAAACATAGAATATGGAACACAGATCATGGAACATAGAACATGGAACATTGAAACATGGAACACAGAACATGGAACATAGAACATGGATCATCAAAGCAAGTAACACAGAACATGGGACATAGGAATGGAACGTAGAGCATAGAACATGGAACATTGATACATGGAACATTGAAATATTGAACATAGATTGTGGAACATAGAAGATGGAACATTGAAACATGGAATGCAGGACATGGAACATAGGACATGGATCATCAAAGCAAGTAACACAGAACATGGGACATAGAAGATGGAACATGAAAGCATCGAACATAGAACATAGAACATGAAACATTGATACATGGAACATCAAAATATGGAACATAGAACGTGGAACATAGAACATGGAACATCGAAACATGGAATGCAGAACATGGAACATAGAACATGGATCATCAAAGCAAGGAACGTGGGACATAGAACATGGAACATGAAATCATGGATCATAGAACATAGAACATGAAACATTGATACATGAAACATCAAAATATGGAACATAGAACGTGGAACATAGAATATGGAACATCGAAACATGGAACACAGGACATGGAACACAGGACATGGAACGTCAAAGCAAGTAACACAGAACATGGGACATAGGAATGGAACATGGAACATAGAACATTGAACATGGAACATTGATACATGGAACATTGAAATATTGAACATAGATTGTGGAACATAGAAGATGGAACATTGAAACATGGAACGCAGGACATGGAACATAGAACATGGAGCACAGAACGTCGAACATAGAACATGGGACATAGAACATCAAGTATAGAACATGGATCACAGAACATGGAGCGTAGAACATGGAGCACAGAATGTCGAACATAGAACATGTATCACAGAACATGGAACGTAGAACATGGAGCACAGAACATCGAACATCGTAACATGGAACACAGAACATGGAACATGGAACATCGGAACATGGAACACAGGAGATGGAACATAGAACGTGGAACATGGAACACAGAGCATGGAACATAGAACATGGAACATTGAAACATGGAACACAGAATATGGAACATTGGACATGGAATAATGAACACGTAAAATCGAATCATGGAACATAGAACCTGGAACATAGAACATGAACAATAGAATATGGAACACAGATCATGGAACATAGAAAATGGAACATAGAAACATGGAACACAGAACATGGAACATAGAACATGGATCATCAAAGCAAGTAACACAGAACATGGGACATAGGAATGGAACATGGAACATAGAACATGGAACATTGATACATGGAACATTGAAATATTGAACATAGATTGTGGAACATAGAACATGGAACATTGAAACATGGAACGCAGGACATGGAACATAGAACATGGATCATCAAAGCAAGTAACACAGAACATGGGACAGAGAAGATGGAACATGAAATCATGGATCATAGAACCTAGAACATGAAACATTGATACATGGAACATTGAAATATGGAACACAGAATGTGGAACATAGAAGATAGAACATTGAAACATGGAATGCAGAACATGGAACATAGAACATGGATCATCAAAGCAAGGAACGTGGGACATAGAACATGGAACATGAAATCATGGATCATAGAACATAGAACATGAAACATTGATACATGGAACATCAAAATATGGAACATAGAACGTGGAACATAGAACATGGAATATCGAAACATGGAACACAGAACATGGGACATACAACATGAAAAATCAAAACATGGAACATAGAAGATGTAACATTGAAACAGGGAACATCAAAACATGGAAAATAGAACATGGACCATAGAAGATGGAACATCGAAAATGGAACACAGAACAAAGAACATGGTACATTGAAACATGGAACATCGAAATATGGAACATAGAACGTGGAACATAGAACATGGAACATCGAAACATGGAACACAGGACATGGAACACAGAACATGGAACATCGAAACATGAAACATCCACATACCGAACATAGAACATGATGCATAGAACATGGAATACAGAACATGGAATATAGAACATGGAACATTGAAACATGGAACACAGAACATGCAACATAGGACATGGAATATAGAACATGTAAAATCGAATCATGGAACATAGAACCTGGAACATGGAATATAGAACATGGAACATTGAAACATGGAACACAGAACATGTAACATAGAACATGGATCATCAAAGCAAGTAACACAGAAGATGGAACATAAAATGTGGAACATGGAACACAGAGCATTGAACATAGAACATGGAACATTGAAACATGGAACATTGAAACATGGAACATAGAACATGGAACATCAAAACATGGAACGCAGAACATGAAACATAGAATATGGAACACAGATCATGGAACATAGAACATGGAACATTGAAACATGGAACACAGAACATGGAACATAGAACATGGATCATCAAAGCAAGTAACACAGAACATGGGACATAGGAATGGAACATGGAACATAGAACATGGAACATTGATACATGGAACATTGAAATATTGAACATAGATTGTGGAACATAGAAGATAGAACATTGAAACATGGAATGCAGGACATGGAACATAGAACATGGATCATCAAAGCAAGTAACACAGAACATGGGACAGAGAAGATGGAACATGAAATCATGGATCATAGAACCTAGAACATGAAACATTGATACATGGAACATTGAAATATGGAACACAGAATGTGGAACATAGAAGATAGAACATTGAAACATGGAATGCAGAACATGGAACATAGAACATGGATCATCAAAGCAAGGAACGTGGGACATAGAACATGGAACATGAAATCATGGATCATAGAACATAGAACATGAAACATTGATACATGGAACATCAAAATATGGAACATAGAACGTGGAACATAGAACATGGAATATCGAAACATGGAACACAGAACATGGGACATACAACATGAAAAATCAAAACATGGAACATAGAAGATGTAACATTGAAACAGGGAACATCAAAACATGGAAAATAGAACATGGGCCATTGAAGATGGAACATCGAAAATGGAACACAGAACAAAGAACATGGTACATTGAAACATGGAACATCGAAATATGGAACATAGAACGTGGAACATAGAACATGGAACATCGAAACATGGAACACAGGACATGGAACACAGAACATGGAACATCGAAACATGAAACATCCACATACCGAACATAGAACATGATGCATAGAACATGGAATACAGAACATGGAATATAGAACATGGAACATTGAAACATGGAACACAGAACATGCAACATAGGACATGGAATATAGAACATGTAAAATCGAATCATGGAACATAGAACCTGGAACATGGAATATAGAACATGGAACATTGAAACATGGAACACAGAACATGTAACATAGAACATGGATCATCAAAGCAAGTAACACAGAAGATGGAACATAAAATGTGGAACATGGAACACAGAGCATTGAACATAGAACATGGAACATTGAAACATGGAACATTGAAACATGGAACATAGAACATGGAACATCAAAACATGGAACGCAGAACATGAAACATAGAATATGGAACACAGATCATGGAACATAGAACATGGAACATTGAAACATGGAACACAGAACATGGAACATAGAACATGGATCATCAAAGCAAGTAACACAGAACATGGGACATAGGAATGGAACATGGAACATAGAACATGGAACATTGATACATGGAACATTGAAATATTGAACATAGATTGTGGAACATAGAAGATAGAACATTGAAACATGGAATGCAGGACATGGAACATAGAACATGGATCATCAAAGCAAGTAACACAGAACATGGGACAGAGAAGATGGAACATGAAATCATGGATCATAGAACCTAGAACATGAAACATTGATACATGGAACATTGAAACATGGAACATTGAAACATGGAACATAGAACATGGAACATCAAAACATGGAACGCAGAACATGAAACATAGAATATGGAACACAGATCATGGAACATAGAACATGGAACATTGAAACATGGAACACAGAACATGGAACATAGAACATGGATCATCAAAGCAAGTAACACAGAACATGGGACATAGGAATGGAACGTAGAGCATAGAACATGGAACATTGATACATGGAACATTGAAATATTGAGCATAGATTGTGGAACATAGAAGATGGAACATTGAAACATGGAATGCAGGACATGGAACATAGAACATGGATCATCAAAGCAAGTAACACAGAACATGGGACATAGAAGATGGAACATGAAAGCATCGAACATAGAACATAGAACATGAAACATTGATACATGGAACATCAAAATATGGAACATAGAACATGGAACATAGAACATGGAACATCGAAACATGGAATGCAGAACATGGAACATAGAACATGGATCATCAAAGCAAGGAACGTGGGACATAGAACATGGAACATGAAATCATGGATCATAGAACATAGAACATGAAACATTGATACATGAAACATCAAAATATGGAACATAGAACGTGGAACATAGAATATGGAACATCGAAACATGGAACACAGGACATGGAACACAGGACATGGAACGTCAAAGCAAGTAACACAGAACATGGGACATAGGAATGGAACATGGAACATAGAACATTGAACATGGAACATTGATACATGGAACATTGAAATATTGAACATAGATTGTGGAACATAGAAGATGGAACATTGAAACATGGAACGCAGGACATGGAACATAGAACATGGAGCACAGAACGTCGAACATAGAACATGGGACATAGAACATCAAGTATAGAACATGGATCACAGAACATGGAGCGTAGAACATGGAGCACAGAATGTCGAACATAGAACATGTATCACAGAACATGGAACGTAGAACATGGAGCACAGAACATCGAACATCGTAACATGGAACACAGAACATGGAACATGGAACATCGGAACATGGAACACAGGAGATGGAACATAGAACGTGGAACATGGAACACAGAGCATGGAACATAGAACATGGAACATTGAAACATGGAACACAGAATATGGAACATTGGACATGGAATAATGAACACGTAAAATCGAATCATGGAACATAGAACCTGGAACATAGAACATGAACAATAGAATATGGAACACAGATCATGGAACATAGAAAATGGAACATAGAAACATGGAACACAGAACATGGAACATAGAACATGGATCATCAAAGCAAGTAACACAGAACATGGGACATAGGAATGGAACATGGAACATAGAACATGGAACATTGATACATGGAACATTGAAATATTGAACATAGATTGTGGAACATAGAACATGGAACATTGAAACATGGAACGCAGGACATGGAACATAGAACATGGATCATCAAAGCAAGTAACACAGAACATGGGACAGAGAAGATGGAACATGAAATCATGGATCATAGAACCTAGAACATGAAACATTGATACATGGAACATTGAAATATGGAACACAGAATGTGGAACATAGAAGATAGAACATTGAAACATGGAATGCAGAACATGGAACATAGAACATGGATCATCAAAGCAAGGAACGTGGGACATAGAACATGGAACATGAAATCATGGATCATAGAACATAGAACATGAAACATTGATACATGGAACATCAAAATATGGAACATAGAACGTGGAACATAGAACATGGAATATCGAAACATGGAACACAGAACATGGGACATACAACATGAAAAATCAAAACATGGAACATAGAAGATGTAACATTGAAACAGGGAACATCAAAACATGGAAAATAGAACATGGACCATAGAAGATGGAACATCGAAAATGGAACACAGAACAAAGAACATGGTACATTGAAACATGGAACATCGAAATATGGAACATAGAACGTGGAACATAGAACATGGAACATCGAAACATGGAACACAGGACATGGAACACAGAACATGAAACATCGAAACATGAAACATCCACATACCGAACATAGAACATGATGCATAGAACATGGAATACAGAACATGGAATATAGAACATGGAACATTGAAACATGGAACACAGAACATGCAACATAGGACATGGAATATAGAACATGTAAAATCGAATCATGGAACATAGAACCTGGAACATGGAATATAGAACATGGAACATTGAAACATGGAACACAGAACATGGAACATAGAACATGGATCATCAAAGCAAGTAACACAGAACATGGGACATAGAAGATGGAACATGAAAGCATCGAACATAGAACATAGAACATGAAACATTGATACATGGAACATCAAAATATGGAACATAGAACGTGGAACATAGAACATGGAACATCGAAACATGGAATGCAGAACATGGAACATAGAACATGGATCATCAAAGCAAGGAACGTGGGACATAGAACATGGAACATGAAATCATGGATCATAGAACATAGAACATGAAACATTGATACATGAAACATCAAAATATGGAACATAGAACGTGGAACATAGAACATGGAACATCGAAACATGGAACACAGGACATGGAACACAGAACATGGAACATTGCAACATGGAACACAGAACATGGAATATCGAAACATGAAACATCCACGTATTGAACATAGAACATAATGCATAGAACATGGAAGACAGAACATGGAATATAGAGCATGGAACATTGCAACATGGAACAAAGAACATGCAACATTGGACATGGAATATAGAACATGTAAAATCGAATCATGGAACATAGAACCTGGAATATAGAAAGTGGAACACAGATCATTGAATATAGAACATGGAACATTGAAACATGGAACACAGAACATGTAACATAGAACATGGATCATCAAAGCAAGTAAAACAGAAGATGGAACATAGAATGTGGAACATGGAACACAGAGCATGGAACATAGAAAATGGAACATTGAAACATGGAACATTGAAACATGGAACATAGCTCCTGATGAAGGGCTTATGCTCGAAACGTCGAATTCTCTATTCCTGAGATGCTGCCTAACCTGCTGTGCTTTGACCAGCAACACATTTGCAGCTGTGATCTCCAGCATCTGCAGACCTCATTTTTTACATGGAACATAGAACATGGAACATCAAAACATGGAACGCTGAACATGGAACATAGAATATGGAACACAGATCATGGAACATAGAAAATGGAACATTGAAACATGGAACGCAGAACATGGAACATAGAACATGGATCATCAAAGCAAGTAACTACAGAACATGGGACATAGAAGATGGAACATGAAAACATGGAACATAGATCATAGAACATGGAACATTGATACATGGAACATTGAAATATGGAACATAGATTGTGGAACGTAGAAGATGGAACATTGAAACATGGAACGCAGAACATGGAACATAGAACATGGAGCAAAGAACGTCGAACATAGAACATGGGACATAGAACATCGAGCATAGAACATGGATCACAGAACATGGAACGTAGAACATGGAGCACAGAACATCGAACATCGTAACATGGAACATGGAACATCGGAACATGGAACACAGAAGATGGAATGTAGAACGTGGAACATGGAACACAGAGCATGGAACATAGAAAATGGATCATTGAAACATGGAACATCGAAACATGGAACACAGGACATGGAATACAGAACATGGAATATAGAACATGGAACATTGAAACATGGAACACAGAACATGGAACATTGGACATGGAATATTGAACACGTAAAATCGAATCATGGAACATAGAACCTGGAACATAGAACATGGAACATTGAACATGGAACACAGATCATGGAACATAGAAAATGGAACATTGAAACATGTAACGCAGAACATAGAACATGGAACATAGAACATGGATCATCAAAGCAAGTAACACAGAACATGGGACATAGAAGATGGAACATGGAACATAGAACATAGAACATGGAACATTGAAACATGGAACATTGAAATATTGAACGTATATTGTGAAACATAGAAGATGGAACATTGAAACATGGAACGCAGAACATGGAACATAGAACATGGAGCACAGAACATGGAACATAGAACATGGAACATTGAAACATGGAACACAGAATATGGAACATTGGACATGGAATATGGAACGTGTAAAATCGAATCATGGAACATAGAACCTTGAACATAGAACATGGACAATAGAATATGGAACACAGATCATGGAACATAGAAAATGGAACATAGAAACATGGAACACAGAACATGGAACATAGAACATGGATCATCAAAGCAAGTAACACAGAACATGGGACATAGGAATGGAACATGGAACATAGAACATTGAACATGGAACATTGATACATGGAACATTGAAATATTGAACATAGATTGTGGAACATAGAAGATGGAACATTGAAACATGGAACGCAGGACATGGAACATAGATCATGGAGCACAGAACATCGAACATAGAACATGGGACATAGAACATCAAGTATAGAACATGGATCACAGGACATGGAGCGTAGAACATGGAGCACAGAACGCCGAACATAGAACATGGATCACAGAACATGGAACGTAGAACATGGAGCACAGAACATCGAACATCGTAACATGGAACACAGAACATGGAACATGGAACATCGGAACATGGAACACAGGAGATGGAACATAGAACGTGGAACATGGAACACAGAGCATGGAACATAGAACATGGAACATTGAAACATGGAACATCAAAACATGGAATACAGAACATGGAACATCGCAACATGGAACAGAGAACATGGAACATCAAAACATGAAACATTTATGTATTGAACACAGAACATGGTGCATAGAACATGGAATACAGAACATGGAATATAGAACATGGAACATTGAAACATGGAACACAGAACATGGAACATAGGACGTGGAATATATAACAGGTAAAATTGAATCATGGAACATATAAGATGGAACATAGAGCATGGAACATCAAATATGTAACACAGATCATGGAACATAGAACATACAACTCTGAAACATGGAACACAGAACACAGAACATCGCAACATGGAACATCAAAGTATTGAACATAGAACATGGAATGTAGAACATGGAACACAGAACATGAACATCGTAACATGGAACAGAGAACATGGAACATGGAATACAGAACATTAGACTTAGAACAAGGAACATTGAAACATGGAACACAGAACATTGTGCATAGAACATGGACCACCGAAGATGGAACATCGAAACATGGAGCACAGAAGATGGAACATCGAAACATGGAGCACAGAAGATGGAACATAGAACTTGTAACGTGGAACACCGAGCATGGAACATAGAACATGGAACATTGAAACATGGAACTTCGAAAAATGGAACATAGCGCATGGAATATCGAAACATGGAACACAGAACATGGGACATACAACATGAAAAATCAAAACATGGAACATAGAAGATGTAACATTGAAACAGGGAACATCAAAACATGGAAAATAGAACATGGACCATAGAAGATGGAACATCGAAAATGGAACACAGAGCAAAGAACATGGTACATTGAAACATGGAACATCGAAATATGGAACATAGAACGTGGAACATAGAACATGGAACATCGAAACATGGAACACAGGACATGGAACACAGAACATGGAACATCGAATCATGAAACATCCACATACCGAACATAGAACATGATGCATAGAACATGGAATACAGAACATGGAATATAGAACATGGAACATTGAAACATGGAACACAGAACATGCAACATAGGACATGGAATATAGAACATGTAAAATCGAATCATGGAACATAGAACCTGGAACATGGAATATAGAACATGGAACATTGAAACATGGAACACAGAACATGTAACATAGAACATGGATCATCAAAGCAAGTAACACAGAAGATGTAACATAAAATGTGGAACATGGAACACAGAGCATTGAACATAGAACATGGAACATTGAAACATGGAACATTGAAACATGGAACATAGAACATGGAACATCAAAACATGGAACGCAGAACATGAAACATAGAATATGGAACACAGATCATGGAACATAGAACATGGAACATTGAAACATGGAACACAGAACATGTAACATAGAACATGGATCATCAAAGCAAGTAACACAGAACATGGGACATAGGAATGGAACATGAAAACATGGAACATAGAACATAGAACATTGAACATTGACATATGGAACATTGAAATATGGAACATAGCATGTGGAACATGGAAGATGGAACATCGAAACATGGAACACAGATCAAAGAACATGGAGCACAGAACGTCGAACATAGAACATGGGGCATAGAACATTGAGCATAGAACATGGATCACAGAACATGGAACGTAGAACATGGAGCACAGAACATCGAACATCGTAACATGGAACACAGAACATGGAACATGGAACATCGGTACATGGAACCACAGACGATGGAACATAGAACATGGATCATGGAACACAGAGCATGGAACATAGAACATGGAACATCGAAACATGGAATACAGAACATGGAACATCGCAACATGGAACACAGAACATGGAACATCAAAACATGAAACATTTATGTATTGAACACAGAACATGATGCATAGAACATGGAATACAGAACGTGGAATATAGAACATGGAACATTGAAACATGGAACATAGGACATGGAATATATAACTTGTAAAATTGAATCATGGAACATAGAGCATGGAACATCAAATATGTAACACAGATCATGGAACAGAGAACATGGAACATTGAAACATGGAACGCCAAACATGAGACATAGAACATGGAACATCAAAACATGGAACATAGAACATAGAACACGAAACATTGATACAAGGAACATCGAAATATGGAACATAGAATGTGTAACATGGACCATCGCAACATGGAACACAGAACATGGAACATCGAAACATGAAACATCCATGTATTGAACATAGAACATGGTGCATAGAACATGGGATACAGAACATGGGACATAGAACATGGAACATTGAAACATGGAACACAGAACATGGAACATTGGACATGGAATATGGAACATGTAAAATCGAATCATGGAACATCGAACCTGGAACATAGAACATGTAACATAGAATATGGAACACAGATCATGGAAGATAGAACATGGAATATTGGAACATGGAACGCAGAACATAGAACATAGAACATGGATCACCAAAGCAAGGAACACAGAACATGGGACATAGAAGATGGAACATGAAAACATGGAACATAGAACATGGAACAAGGAACATTGAAACATGGAACATCGAAAAATGGAACATAGCACATGGAACATCGAAACATGGAATACAGAACATGGGACATTGAAACAGGGAACATCAAAACATGGAACATAGAACATCAAGCACAGAAACATGGAACACAGAACAAGGAACATGGAACAAGGAGCATTGAACATGGAACATTGAAACATGGAACACAGAACATGGAACATCGAATATGGAGCACAGATCATGGGACATATAACATGGAACATTGAAATATGGAATGCAGAACATGGAACATAGAACATGGATCACCAAACCAAGGAACATCGCAACATGGGACATCAAAGTATTCGACATAGAACATGGAATGTAGAACATGGAACACAAAACATGAACATCATAACATGGAACAGAGAACATGGAACATGGAATACAGAACATTGGACTTAGAACAAGGAACATTGAAACATTGAACACAGAACATTGTGCATAGAACATGGACCACAGAAGATGGAACATAGAACATGGAGCACAGAACATAGAACATAGAATATGGGACATAGAACATGGAGCATAGAATATGGATCACAGAACATGGAATGTAGAACATGGAACACAGAACATCGGAACATAGAACACAGAATTTGCAACATAGAACGTGGAACATTGAAATATGGAATGTGGAACATGGACCACCGAAGATGGAACATCGAAACATGGAACACAGAAGATGGAACATAGAACTTGGAATGTGGAACACAGAGCATGGAACATAGAACATGGAACTTTGAAACATGGAACTTCGAAAAGTGGAACACAGCACATGGAATATCGAAACATGGAACACAGAACATGGGACATAGAACATGCAAAATCAAAACATGGAACATAGAAGATGTAACATTGAAACAGGGAACATCAAAACATGGAACATAGAACATGGACCACAGAAGATGGAACATCGAAACATGGAACACAGAACAAAGAGCATGGAACATTGAAACATGGAACATCAAAATATGGAACATAGAATGTGGGACATAGAACATGGAACATCGAAACATGGAACACAGGACATGGAACACAGAACATGGAACATCGCAACATGGAACACAGAACATGGAACATTGAAACATGAAACATCCACGTATTGAACATAGAACATGATGCATAGAACATGGAATACAGAACATGGAATATAGAACATGAAACATTGAAACATGGAACACAGAACATGCAACATTGGACATGGAATATAGAACATGTAAAATCGAATCATGGAACATAGAACATGGAACATAGAGCATGGAACATAGAATATGGAACACAGATCATGTAACAGACAACATGGAACATTGAAATGTGGAACACAGAACATGGGACATAGAACATGGAACATCAAAACATGGAACATAGAACATGGAACATTGAATCATGGAACATAGAACATGGAACATAGAACGTGGAACATAGAACATGGAACATTGAAACATGGAACACAGGACATGGAACATTGCAACATGGGACACAGAACATGGAACATCAAAACATGAAACATCCATGTATTGAACATTGAACATGGTGCATAGAAGATGGAATACAGAACATGGAACATAGAACATGGAACATTGAAACATGGAACATAGGACTTGGAATATAGAACATGTAAAATCGAATCATGGCACATAGAACCTGGATCATAGAACATGGAACACAGATCATGAACATTGTAACATAGAACAGGGAACATGGAAGGCCGAACATCAGAACATGGAACACAGAACATTGAACATTGAAACATGGAACACAGAAGATGGGACATCGAAACATGGAACATAGAACTTGGAATATAGAACATGTAAGATTGAATCATGGAACATTGAAGCATGGAACATAGAACATGGAACATTGAATCATGGAACATTGAAACATGGAACATAGAACGTGGAACATAGAACATGGAACATCGCAACATGGAACACAGAACACAGAACATCGAAACATAAACCTCCACGTATTGAACATAGAACATGGAACACAGAACATGGAATATTGAAACATGGAACGCAGATCATGGAATATAGAATGTGGGTCATCAAAGCAAGTAACACAGAACATGGGACATAGAACATGGAACATGAAAACATGGAACACAGATCATGGAACATAGAACATGGAACATTGAAACATGGAATGCAGAACGTGGAACATAGAACATGAAACATCGAAACATGGAACACAGAACAGGGGACATAGAACATGGAACATTAAAACATGGAACATAGAACATGGAATAGAGAACATGGAACATAGAACATGGAACATTGAAACATGGAACACCGAACATGGGACATTGAAACAGGGAACATCAAAATATGGAACATAGAACATCAAGCACAGAACATGGGACATCAAAGTATTGAACACAGAACATGGGGCATAGAACATGGAACATTGAAACATGGAACACAGAACATCGTGCATAGAACGTGGACCACAGAACATGGAACATCGAAACATGGAACACAGAACATGGGACATAGGACATGAAACATCAAAACATGGAACACAGAGGATGGAACATTGAAACATCGAACTCCAAAAAATGGAACATAGCACATGGAACATCGAAACATGGAACACAGAACAGGGGACATAGAACATGGAACATTAAAACATGGAACATAGAACATGTAATATTGAATCATGGAACATTAAAACATGGAACATGCAGCACTGAACATCGAAACATGGAACACAGAACAAGGAACATTGACACAGGGAACATCAAAACATGGAACATAGAACATCTAAGACGCAACACGGAACATTAGAACATGGGACATCGAAACATGGAACATAGAACATGGAATATAGAACATGTAAAATTGAATCATGGAACATAGTACATGGAACATAGAGCAGGGAACATAGAATATGGAACACAGATCATGGAACATAGAACATGGAACATCGAAACATGGAACATCGCAACATGGAACACAGAACATGGAACATCGAAACATGAAACATCCATGTATTGAACATAGAACATGGCGCATAGAAGATGGAATACAGAACATGGAACATAGATCCTGGAACAGTGAAACATGGAACACATAACATGGAACATAGGACTTGGAATATGGAACATGTAAAATTGAATCATGGTATATAGAACCTGGAACATAGAACATGAAACATAGAATAAAGAACACAGATCATGGAACATAGAACATGGAACATTGAAACATGGAACATTGAAACATGGAACACAGATCATGGAATATAGAACGTGGGTCATCAAAGCAAGTAACACAGAACATGGGATATAGAAAGTTGGTCATCAAAGCAAGTAACACAGAACATGGAACATAGAACATGGAACATGAAAACATGGAACACAGATCATGGAACATAGAACATGGAACATTGAAACATGGAACATAAAATATGGAACATAGAATATGGAACATAGAATATGGAATATCGAAACATGGAACGCAGAACTTGGAACATTGAAACAGGGAACATCAAAACATGGAACATTGAACATTGAACACACAAATGGAACATAGAACATGGGATATCGAAACATGGAACATAGTACAAGGAATATAGAACATGTAAACTCGAATCATGGAATAAGGAGCATGGAACATAGAATATGGAACACAGATCATGGAACATAGAACATGGAATATAGAACATGCAACGTCAAAGCATGGAACATAGAATATGGACAGTAGGTGATGGAACATCGAAACATGGAACACAGAACATGGAAGATTGAAACATAGAACATCAAAACATGGAACATAGAACATCTAAGACACAACATGGAACATAGAACATGGGACATCGAAACATGGAATACAGAACATGGAATATAGAACATGTAAAATTGAATCATGGAACATAGAGCATGGGACATAGAATATGGAACACAGATCATGTAACATAGAACATGGAACATCGAAACATGGAACACAGAACATTGAACACAGAACATGGAAAATCAAAACATGGAACACAGAACATGGGACATAGAACATGAAACATCCATGTATTGAACATAGAACATGGCGCAGAGAAGATGGAATACAGAACATGGAACATAGATCATGGAACAGTGAAACATGGAACACAGAACATGAAGCATTGAAATCGGAAAAGTCAAAACATGGAACACAGAACATGGGACATAGGACACGAAACATCAAAACATGGAACATAGAACATGGAACATTGAATCATGGAATGCAGAATGTGGAACATAGAACATGAAACATCGAAACATGGAACACAGAACATGGAACATCGCAACATGGGACATCAAAGTATTGAACATAGAACTTGGAATATAGAACATGGAACGCAGAACATGAACATCGTAACTTAGAACAGAGAAAATGGAACATGGAACATTGGAACATGGAACACAGAACATGAACATCGTAACTTAGAACAGAGAACATGGAACATGGAACATCGGAGCATGGAACACAGAACATGGAACATCACAACATGGATCACAGAAGATAGAACATCGAAACATGGAACATCAAAGTATTGAACATAGAACATGGTGCATAGAACATGGAATATAGAACATGGAACATAAAATATGGAACATTGAAACATGGAATGTAGAACATGGAACATCAGAACATGGAATATCGTAACATGGAACACAGAAGATTGGACATGGAACACGGAACATTAAAACATGGAACATAGAACATGTAAAATTGAATCATGGAACATTGAAGCATGGAACACAGAACATGGAACATTGAATCATGGAACATTGAAACATGGAACATAGAACGTGGAACATAGAACATGGAACATTGAAACATGGAACACAGAACATGGAACATCGCAACATGGAACACAGAACGCGGAACATCGAAACATAAACCTCCACGTATTGAACATAGAACATGGTGCATAGAACATGGAATACAGAACATGGAACATAGAACATGGAACATTGAAACATGGAACACAGAATATGGAACATAGTACTTGGAATATAGAACATGTAACGTCGAATCATGGAACATAGAATAAAGAACACAGATCATGGAACATAGAACATGGAACATTGAAACATGGAATGCAGAACATGGAACATAGAACATGGAACATTGAAACATGGAACACAGAATATGGAACATAGTACTTGGAATATAGAACATGTAAAGTCGAATCATGGAACATATAATATGGAAGACAGATCATGGAACATAGAACATGGAACATTGAAACATGGAATGCAGAACATGGAACATAGAACATGGATCATTAAAGCAAGGAACACAGAACATGGGACATAGAACATGGAATATGAAAACATGGAGCATTGAACATAGAACATGGAACATTGATAGATGGAACATTGAAACATGGAACATAGAACGTGGAACGTAGAACATAGAACTTTGAAACATGGAACACAGAACACGGAACATCGCAACATGGAACATCAAAGTATTGAACATAGAGCATGGAATATAGAACATGTAAAATTGAATCATGGAACATAGAACATGGAACATAGAGCATGGAACATAGAATATGGAACACAGATCATGGAACATAGAACATGGAATATCGAAACATGGAACACAGAACATGGAACACAGAACATGGAACATTGAAACATGGAACACAGAAGATGGAACATTGAAACATGGAAGATCAAAGTATTGAACACAGAACATGGTGCATAGAACATGGAACATAAAGCATGGAACATAGAACCTGGAACACAGATCATGGAACATAGAACATGGAATATCGAAACATGGAACACAGAACATTGAACACAGAACATGGAATATCACAACATGGAACACAGAACATGGGACATAGGACATGAAACATCAAAACATGGAACATAGAAGATGGAACTTTGAATCAGGGAACATCAAAACATGGAACATAGAACATGGACCGTAGGAGATGGAACATCGAAACATGGAACACAAAACATGGAAGATTGAAACATGGAACATCAAAACATGGAACATAGAACATCTAAGACACAACATGGAACATAGAACATGGGACATCGAAACATGGAATACAGAACATGGAATATAGAACATGTAAAATTGAATCATGGAACATAGAGCATGGGACATAGAATATGGAACACAGTTCATGGAACATAGAACATGGAATATCGAAACATGGAACACAGAACATTGAACACAGAACATGGAATATCGCAACATGGAACACAGAACATTGAACACAGAACATGGAATATTGCAACATGGAACACAGAACATGGGACATAGGACATGAAACATCAAAACATGGAACATAGAAGATGGAACATTGAATCAGGGAACATCAAAACATGGAACATAGAACATGGACCGTAGGAGATGGAACACAGAACATGGAACACAGAACATGGAAGATTGAAACATGGAACATCAAAACATGGAACATAGAACATCTAAGACACAACATGGAACATAGAACATGGGACATCGAAACATGGAATACAGAACATGGAATATAGAACATGTAAAATTGAATCATGGAACATAGAGCATGGGACATAGAATATGGAACACAGTTCATGGAACATAGAACATGGAACATCGAAACATGGAACACAGAACATTGAACACAGAACATGGAATATCGCAACATGGAACATAGAACATGGGACATAGGACATGAAACATCCATGTATTGAACATAGAACATGGTGCGTAGAAGATGGAATACAGAACATGGAACATAGATCATGGAACAGTGAAACATGGAACACAGAACATGGAACATTGAAACAGGGAACATCAAACATGGAACACAGAACATCTAAGACACAACATGGAGCATAGAACATGGAACACAGAACATGAACATCGTAACATAGAACAGAGAACATGGAACATGGAACATGGAACATCAGAACATGGAACACAGAACATGGAACATCGAAACATGGAACACAGAACATGGAAGATTGAAACATGGAACATCAAAACATGGAACATAGAACATCTAAGACACAACAAGGAACACAGAACATGGGACATTGAAACATGGAACATAGAACATGGAATATAGAACATGTAAAATTGAATCATGGAACATAGAGCATGGGACAGAGAATATGGAACACAGATCATGGAACATAGCACATGGAACATCGAAACATGGAACACAGAACATTGAACACGGAACATGGAGCATCGCAACATGGAACACAGAACATGGGACATAGGACATGGAACTTCCATGTATTGAACATAGAACATGGAACTTAGAGCATGGAACATAGAATATGGAACACAGATCATGGAACATAAAGCATGGAATATCGAAACATGGAACACAGAACATTGAACACAGAACATGAAACATAGAACATGAACATCGTAACATAGAAAAGAGAACATGGAACATGGAACATTAGAACATGGAACACAGAACATGGAACATTGAAACATGGAACACAGAAGATGGAACATCGAAACATGGAAGATCAAAGTATTGAACACAGAACATGGTGCATAGAACATGGAACATAGAGCATGGAACATAGAACATGGAACATCGTAACATGGAACACAGAACATGGAACATCACAACATGGAACACAGAACATGGAACATCGAAATATGAAACGTATTGAACATAGAATATGAGGCATAGATCATGGAATACAGAGCATGTAATATCGAACATGGAACATTAAAACCTGGAACACAGAACATGGAACATTGGACATGGAATATAGAACATGTAAAATCGAATCATGGAACATAGAACCAGGAACATAGAATGTGGAACACAGATAATGGAATATAGAACATGGAACATAGAAACATGGAACACAGAACATGGAACATTGAAGCATGGAACATCAAAGTATTGAACATAGAAAGTGGAATATAGAACTTGGAACACAGAACATGTAACATCATAACATAGAACACAGAACATGGAACATCAAACATTAGAACATTGATCACAGAACATGGAACATAGAACATGAAACATTGAAACATGGAACACAGAACATGGTGCATAGAACATGGACCACAGAACATGGAACATAGAACATGCAGTACTGAACATGGAACATAGAACATGGAACACAGAACATGGAACATCGTAACATGGAACACAGAACATGGAACATCACAACATGGAATATTGAAACCTGGATCATCAAAGTATTGAACATAGAACATGGAATTTAGAACTTGGAACACAGAACATGTAACATCGTAACATGGAACAGAGAACATGCAACACAGAACATTAGAACATCGATCGCAGAACATGGAACATGGAACATTGAAACATGGAACACAGAACATAGAACATGGAACATTGAAACGTGGAACATAGAACTTGGATCACAGAAGATGGATCATCGAAACATGGAACATGGAAGATAGAACATAAAATGTGGAATATGAAGCACAGAGCATGGAATATCGAAGATGGAACATTGAAACATGGCACTCCAAAAAATGGTACATGGAACATTGAAACATGGAACATAGAACATGGAACATAGAAGATGGACTACAGAACATGGAACATAGAGCATTGAAACATGGAACACAGAACATGGGACATTGAAACAGGGAACATCAAAACATGGAGCATAGAACATCAAGCACAAAACATGGAACATAGAACATGGAATATAGAACATGGAACACAGAACAAGGAACATACAACATGTAACATGGAACATTGAAACATGGAACATAGAACAATTAAACATGGAACATAGAACATGGCATATCGAACATGTAAAATTGAAACATGAAATATAGAGCAAGGAACATATAATATGGAAGACAGATCATGGAACATCGCAACATGGAACATTGAAACATGGAATGCAGAACATGGAATGTAGAACATGGAACATCAAAGCGTGGAGCATAAAACATGGAACATTGAAACATGGAATGCAGAACATGGAATGTAGAACATGGAACATCAAAGCGTGGAACATAAAACATGGAACACAGAATATGGAACATAGTACTTGGAATACAGAACATGTAAAGTCGAATCATGGAACATAGAATAAAGAACACAGATCATGGAACATAGAAATGGAACATTGAAACATGGAATGCAGAACATGGAACATAGAACATGGATCATTAAAGCAAGGAACACCGAACATGGGACATAGAACATGGAATATGAAAACATGGAGCATTGAACATATAACATGGAACATTGATAGACGGAACATTGAAACATGGAACATAGAACGTGGAACGTAGAACATAGAACTTCGAAACATGGAACACAGAACACGGAACATCGCAACATGGACCATCAAAGTATTGAACATAGAGCATGGAATATAGAACATGGAACACAGAACATGAACATCGTAACATAGAACAGAGAACATGGAACATCAGAACATGGAACACAGAACATGGAACATTGAAACATGGAACACAGAAGATGGAACATCGAAACATGGAAAATGAAAGTAGTGAACACAGAACATGGTGCATAGAACATGGAATACAGAACATGTAACATAAAACATGGAACATTGAAACATGGAACACAGAACACGGAACATAGAACATGGAACATTGAAACATGGAATGTAGAACATGGAACATCAGAACATGGAACATCATAACATGGAACACAGAAGATGGAACATAGAACATGGAACATGGAACACAGAACTTGGAACATAGAACATGGAATATTGAAATATGTAACGTGGAACATGGAACACCGGAGATGGAACATCGAAACATGGAACACAGAAGATAGAACATAGAACGTGGAACATGGAACACAGAACATGGAACATTGAAACATGGAACTTCGAAAAATGGAACATAGCACATGGAACATCAAAACATGGAACACAGAACATTGGACATAGGACATGAAACATCAAAACATGGAACATAGAAGATGGAACATTGAATCAGGGAACATCAAAACATGGAACATAGAACATGGACCGTAGGAGATGGAACATCGAAACATGGAACACAAAACATGGAAGATTGAAACAAGGAACATCAAAACATGGAACATAGAACATCTAAGACACAACATGGAACATAGAACATGGGGCATCGAAACATGGAACACAGAACACGGAACATCGCAACATGGACCATCAAAGTATTGAACATAGAGCATGGAATATAGAACATGGAACACAGAACATGAACATCGTAACATAGAACAGAGAACATGGAACATCAGAACATGGAACACAGAACATGGAACATTGAAACATGGAACACAGAAGATGGAACATCGAAACATGGAAAATGAAAGTAGTGAACACAGAACATGGTGCATAGAACATGGAATACAGAACATGTAACATAAAACATGGAACATTGAAACATGGAACACAGAACACGGAACATAGAACATGGAACATTGAAACATGGAATGTAGAACATGGAACATCAGAACATGGAACATCGTAACATGGAACACAGAAGATGGAACATAGAACATGGAACATGGAACACAGAACTTGGAACATAGAACATGGAATATTGAAATATGTAACGTGGAACATGGAACACCGGAGATGGAACATCGAAACATGGAACACAGAAGATAGAACATAGAACGTGGAACATGGAACACAGAACATGGAACATTGAAACATGGAACTTCGAAAAATGGAACATAGCACATGGAACATCAAAACATGGAACACAGAACATTGGACATAGGACATGAAACATCAAAACATGGAACATAGAAGATGGAACATTGAATCAGGGAACATCAAAACATGGAACATAGAACATGGACCGTAGGAGATGGAACATCGAAACATGGAACACAAAACATGGAAGATTGAAACAAGGAACATCAAAACATGGAACATAGAACATCTAAGACACAACATGGAACATAGAACATGGGGCATCGAAACATGGAATACAGAACATGGAATATAGAACATGTAAAATTGAATCATGGAACATAGAACATGGAACTTAGAGCATGGAAAATAGAATATGGAACACAAATCATGGAACATAGAGCATGGAATATCGAAACATGGAACACAGAACATGGAACACAGAACATGAACATCGTAACATAGAACAGAGAACATGGAACACAGAACATGGAACATTGAAACATGGAACACAGAAGATGGAACATCGAAACATGGAAGATCAAAGTATTGAACACAGAACATGGTGCATAGAACATGGAACATCGAGCATGGAACATAGATCATGGAACACAGATCATGGAACATAGAATATGGAATATCGAAACATGGAACACAGAACATTGAACACAGAACATGGAATATCGCAACATGGAACACAGAACATGCGACATAGGACATGAAACATCAAAACATGGAACATAGAATATGGAACATTGAATCAGGGAACATCAAAACATGGAACATAGAACATGGACAGTAGGAGATGGAACATAGAAACATGGAACACAGAACATGGAAGATTGAAACATGGAACATCAAAACATGGAACATAGAACATCTAAGACACAACATGGAACATAGAACATGGGACATCGAAACATGGAATACAGAACATGGAATATAGAACATGTAAAATTGAATCATGGAACATAGAACATGGAACTTAGAGCATGGAAAATAGAATATGGAACACAGATCATGGAACATAGAGCATGGAACACAGAACATGGGACATAGGCCATGAAACATCAATGTATTGAACATAGAACATGGCGCATAGAAGATGGAATACAGAACATAGAAGATAGATCATGGAACAGTGAAACATGGAACACAGAACATGAAACATTGAAACAGGGAATGTCGAAACATGGAACACAGAACATGGGACATAGGACATGAAACATCAAAACATGGAACATAGAAGATGGAACATTGAAACAGGGAACATCAAAACATGGAAGATAGAACATGGACCGTAGAAGATGGAACATCAAAACATGGAACACAGAACAAGGAACATTGAAACAGGAAACATCAAAACATGGAACATAGAACATGGACCATAGAAGATGGAACATCGAAACATGGAACACAGAACAAAGAACATGGAACACTGAAACATGGAACATCGAAACATGGAACATAGAACGTGGACCATAGAACATAGAACATCGAAACATGGAACACTGGACATGGAACACAGAACATGGAACATCGCAACATGGACCACAGAACATGGAACATGGAAATAGGAAACGTATTGAACATAGAATATGAGGCATAGATCATGGAATACAGAACATGGAATACGGAAAATGGAACATTAAAACATGGAACACAGAACATGGAACATTGGACATGGAATATAGAACATGCAAAATCGAATCATGGAACATGGAACCAGGAACATAGAATGTGGAACACAGATAATGGAATATAGAACATGGAACATTGAAACATGGAACACAGAACATGGAACATTGAAGCATGGAACATCAAAGTATTGAACGTAGAACGTGGAATATAGAACTTGGAACACAGAACATGTAACATCATAATATAGAACACGGAACATGGAACATCGAACATTAGAACATTGATCACAGAACATGGAACATAGAACATGAAACATTGAAACATGGAACACAGAACATGGTGCATAGAACATGGACCACTGAACATGGAACATAGAACATGCAGTACTGAACATGGAACATAGAACATGGAACACAGAACATGGAACATCACAACATGGAACATTGAAACCTGGATCATCAAAGTATTGAACATAGAACATGGAATTTAGAACTTGGAACACAGGACATGTAACATCGTAACATGGAACAGAGAACATGCAACACAGAACATTAGAACATCGATCGCAGAACATGGAACATGGAACATTGAAACATGGAACACAGAACATGGAACATAGAACATGGAACATTGAAACGTGGAACATAGAACTTGGATCACAGAAGATGGATCATCGAAACATGGAACACGGAAGATGGAACATAAAACGTGGAACATGAAACACAGAGCATGGAATATCGAAGATGGAACTTTGAAACATGGAACTCCAAAAAATGGTACATAGCACATGGAATATCGTTATGTGAAACACAGCACATGGAACATAGAACAAGGAACATCAAAACATGGAACATAGAGCATGTAATATTGAATCATGGAACATTGAAACATGGAACATAGAACATGGAACATAGAAGATGGACTACAGAACATGGAACATAGAGCATTGAAACATGGAACACAGAACATGGGACATTGAAACAGGGAACATCAAAACATGGAGTATAGAACATCAAGCACAAAACATGGAACATAGAACATGGAATATAGAACATGGAACACAGAACAAGGAACATACAACATGTAACATGGAGCATTGAAACATGGAACATAGAGCAATTAAACATGGAACATAGAACATGGCATATCTAACATGTAAAATTGAAACATGAAATATAGAGCATGGAACATATAATATGGAACACAGATCATGGAACATCACAACATGGAACATTGAAACATGGAATGCAGAACATGGAATGTGGAACATGGAACATCAAAGCGTGGAACATAAAACATGGAACATTGAAACATGGAACATAGAATATGGAACATAGTACTTGGAATACAGAACATGTAAAGTCGAATCATGGAGCATAGAACGAAGAACACAGATCATGGAACATAGAACATGGAACATTGAAACATGGAATGCAGAACATGGAACATAGAACATGGATCATTAAAGCAAGGAACACAGAACATGGGACATAGAACATGGAACATTGAAACATGGAACATCAAAACATGGAACACAGAACATCTAAGACACAACATGGAACATAGAACATGGGACATCGAAGCATGGAACACAGAACTTGGAATATAGAACATGTAAAATTGAATCGTGGACCATAGAACATGGAACATAGAGCATGGAACATAGAATATGGAACACAGATCATGGAACAGACAACATGGAACATTGAAACGTGGAACGCAGAACATGGGACATAGAACATGGTACATCAAAACATGGAACATAGATGATGGAACATTGAAACAGGGAACATAAAAACAAGGAACATAGAACATGGATCATAGAAGATGGAACATCGAAACATGGAACACAGAACAAAGAACATGGAACATTGAAACATGGAACATCAAAACATGGAACATAGAACGTGGACCATAGAACATAGAACATTGAAACATGGAACAGTGGACATGGAACACAGAACATGGAACATCGCAACATGGAACATGGAAACATGAAACGTATTGAACATAGAATATGAGGCATAGATCATGGAATACAGAACATGGAATATCGAACATGGAACATTAAAACCTGGAACACAGAACATGGAACATTGGACATAGAATATAGAACATGTAAAATCGAATCATGGAACATAGAACCAGGAACATAGAATGTGGAACACAGATAATGGAATATAGAACATGGAACATTGAAACATGGAACACAGAACATGGAACATTGAAGCATGGAACATCAAAGTATTGAACATAGAATGTGGAATATAGAACTTGGAACACAGAACATGTAACATCATAACATAGAACACAGAACATGGAACATAGAACATGAAACATTGAAACACGGAACACAGAACATGGTGCATAGAACATGGACCACAGAACATGGGCGGCACGGTGGCACAGTGGTTAGCACTGCTGCCTCACAGCGCCTGAGACCCGGGTTCAATTCCCGACTCAGGCGACTGACTGTGTGGAGTTTGCACGTTCTCCCCGTGTCTGCGTGGGTTTCCTCCGGGTGCTCCGGTTTCCTCCCACAGTCCAAAGATGTGCGGGTCAGGTGAATTGGCCATGCTAAATTGCCCGTAGTGTTCGGTAAGGGGTAAATGTAGGGGTATGGGTGGGTTTCGCTTCGGCGGGTAGGTGTGGACTTGTTGGGCCGAAGGGCCTGTTTCCACACTGTAAGTCTAATCTAATCTAAACATGGAACATAGAACATGCAGTTCTGAACATGGAACATAGAACATGGAACACAGAACATGGAACATCGTAACATGGAACACAGAACATGGAACATCACAACATGGAACATTGAAACCTGGATCATCAAAGTATTGAACATAGAACATGGAATTTAGAACTTGGAACACAGAACATGTAACATCGTAACATGGAACAGAGAACATGCAACACAGAACATTAGAACATCGATCGCAGAACATGGAACATGGAACATTGAAACATGGAACACAGAACATAGAACATGGAACATTGAAACGTGGAACATAGAACTTGGATCACAGAAGATGGATCATCGAAACATGGAACACGGAAGATGGAACATAAAACGTGGAACAAGAAACACAGAGCATGGAATATCGAAGATGGAACATTGAAACATGGAACTCCAAAAAATGGTACATAGCACATGGAATATCGATATGTGAAACACAGCACATGGAACATAGAACATGGAACATCAAAACATGGAACATAGAGCATGTAATATTGAATAATGGAACATTGAAACATGGAACATAGAACATGGAACATAGAAGATAGACTACAGAACATGGAACATAGAGCATTGAAAGATGGAACACAGAACATGGGACATTGAAACAGGGAACATCAAAACATGGAGCATAGAACATCAAGCACAAAACATGGAACATAGAACATGGAATATAGAACATGGAACACAGAACAAGGAACATACAACATGTAACATGGAACATTGAAACATGGAACATAGAACAATTAAACATGGAACATAGAACATGACATATCAAACATGTAAAATTGGAACATGAAATATAGAGCATGGAACATATAGTATGGAACACAGATCATGGAACATCACAACATGGAACATTGAAACATGGAATGCAGAACATGGAACATAGAACATGGATCATTAAAGCAAGGAACACAGAACATGGGACATAGAACATGGAATATGAAAACATGGAACATTGAACATATAACATGGAACATTGATAGGCGGATCATTGAAACATGGAATATAGAACGTGGAACGTAGAACATAGAACTTCGAAACATGGAACACAGAACACGGAACATCGCAACATGGAACATCAAAGTATTGAACATAGAGCATGGAATATAGAACATGGAACACAGAACATGAACATCGTAACATAGAACAGAGAACATGGAACATCAGAACATGGAACACAGAACATGGAACATTGAAACATGGAACACAGAAGATGGAACATCAAAGTATTGAACACAGAACATGGTGCATAGAAGATGGAATACAGAACATGGAACATAAAACATGGAACATTGAAACATGGAACACAGAACATGGAACATAGAACATGGAACATTGAAACATGGAATGTAGAACATGGAACATCAGAACATGGAACATCGTAACATGGAATACAGAAGATGGAACATGGAACATGGAACACAGAACTTGGAACATAGAACATGGAATATTGAAATATGTAATGTGGAACATGGAACACCGGAGATGGAACATCGAAACATGGAACACAGAAGATAGAACATAGAACGTGGAACATGGAACACAGAACATGGAACATAGAACATGGAACATTGAAACATGGAGCTTCGAAAAATGGAACATAGCACATGGAACATCGAAACATGGAACACAGAACATGGGACATAGGACATGAAACATCAAAACATGGAACATAGAAGATGGAACATTGAATCAGGGAATATCAAAACATGGAAAATGGAAAATGGACCGTAGGAGATGGAACATTGAAACATGGAACACAGAACATGGAAGATTGAAACGTGGAACATCAAAACATGGAACATAGAACATCTAAGACACAACATTGAATACAGAAAATGGGACATCGAGCATGGGACATAGAATATGGAACACAGATCATGGAACATAGAACAGGGAACATCGAAACATGGAACACAGAACATGTAACGTATCGATATTCCATGTGCTATGTACCATTTTTTTGGAGTTCCATGTTTCAAAGTTCCATCTTCGATATTCCATGCTCTGTGTTTCATGTTCCACGTTTTATGTTCCATCTTCCGTGTTCCATGTTTCGATGATCCATCTTCTGTGATCCAAGTTCTATGTTCCACGTTTCAATGTTTCATGTCCTATGTCCCATGTTCTATGGAACATGGAAACATGAAACGTATTGAACATAGAATATGAGGCATAGATCATGGAATACAGAACATGGAATATCAAACATGGAACATTAAAACATGGAACACAGAACATGGAACATTGGACATGGAATATAGAACATGTAAAATCGAATCATGGAACATAGAACCAGGAACATAGAATGTGGAACACAGATAATGGAATATAGAACATGGAACATTGAAACATGGAACACAGAACATGGAACATTGAAGCATGGAACATCAAAGTATTGAACATAGAATGTGGAATATAGAACTTGGAACACAGAACATGTAACATCATAACATAGAACATGGAACATGGAACGTCGAACATGGAACATAGAACATGGAACATAGAACATGGAACATAGAGCATGTAATATTGAATCATGGAACATTGAAACATGGAACATAGAACATGGAACATAGAAGATGGACTACAGAACATGGAACATAGAGCATTGAAACATGGAACACAGAACATGGGACATTGAAACAGGGAACATCAAAACATGGAGCATAGAGCATCAAGCACAAAACATGGAACATAGAACACGGAATATAGAACATGGAACACAGAACATGGAACACAGAACAAGGAACATACAACATGTAACATTGAAACATGGAACAAAGAACAATTAAACATGGAACATAGAACCTGGCATATCGAACATGTAACATTGAAACATGAAATATAGAGCATGGAACATATAATATAGAACACAGATCATGGAACATCGCAACATGGAACATTGAAACATGGAATGCAGAACATGGAATGCAGAACATGGAACATCAAAGTGTGGAACATAAAACATGGAACACAGAATGTGGAACATAGTACTTTGAATACAGAACATGTAAAGTCGAATCATGGAACATAGAATAAATAACACAGATCATGGAACATAGAAATGGAACATTGAAACATGGAATGCAGATCATGGAACATAGAAATGGAACATTGAAACATGGAATGCAGAACATGGAACATAGAACATGGATCATTAAAGCAAGGAACACAGAACATGGGACATAGAACATGGAATATGAAAACATGGAGCATTGAACATAGAACATGGAACATTGATAGACGGAACATTGAAACATGGAACATAGAACATGGAACGTAGAACATAGAACTTCGAAACATGGAACACAGAACACGGAACATCGCAACATGGAACATCAAAGTATTGAACATAGAGCATGGATTATAGAACATGGAACACAGAACATGAACATCATAACATAGAACAGAGAACATGGAACATGGTACATCAGAACATGGTACACAGAACATGGAACATTGAAACATGGAACACAGAAGATGGAACATCGAAACATGGAACATCAAAGTATTGAACACAGAACATCGTGCATAGAACATGGAATACAGAACATGGAACATAAAACATGGAACATTGAAACATGGAACACAGAACACGGAACATAGAACATGGAACATTGAAACATGGAATGTAGAACATGGAACATCAGAACATGGAACATCGTAACATGGAACACAGAAGATGGAACATAGAACATGGAACATGGAACACAGAACTTGGAACATAGAACATGGAATATTGAAATATGTAACGTGGAACATGGAACACCGGAGATGGAATATCGAAACATGGAACACAGAAGATAGAACATAGAACGTGGAACATGGAACACAGAACATGGAACATAGCACATGGAACATCAAAACATGTAACACAGAACATGGGACATAGGACATGAAACATCAAAACCATGGAACATAGAAGATGGAACATTGAATCAGGGAAAATCAAAACATGGAACATAGAACATGGACCGTAGGAGATGGAACATCGAAACATGGAACACAGAACATGGAAGATTGAAACATGGAACATCAAAACATGGAACATAGAACATCTAAGACACAACATGGAACACAGAACATGGGACATCGAAACATGGAACATAGAACATGGAATATAGAACATGAAAAATTAAATTATGGAACATAGAACATGGAACTTAGAACATGGAACAAAGAATATGGAGCACAGATCATGGAACATAGAGCATGGAATATCGAAACATGGAACACAGAACATTGAACACAGAACATGGAGTATCGCAACATGGAACACAGAACATGGAACACAGAACATGAACATCGTAACATAGAACAGAGAACATGGAACATGGAACTTCAGAACATGGAACACAGAACATGGAATATTGAAACATGGAAAACAGAAGATGGAACATCGAAACATGGAAGATCAAAGTATTGAACACAGAACATGGTGCATAGAACATGGAACATAGAGAATGGAACATAGAACATGGAACACAGATCATGGAACATAGAACATGGAATATCAAAACATGGAACACAGAACATTGAACACAGAACATGGAATATTGCAACATGGAACACAGAACATGGGACATAGGACATGAAACATCAAAACATGGAACATAGAAGATGGAACATTGAATCAGGGAACATCAAAACATGGAACATAGAACATGGACAGTAGGAGATGGAACATCGAAACATGGAACACAGAACATGGAAGATTGAAACATGGAACATCAAAACATGGAACATAGAACATCTAAGACACAACATGGAACATAGAACATGGGACATGGAAACATGGAATACAGAACATGGAATATAGAACATGTACAATTGAATCATGGAATATAGAGCATGGGACATAGAATATGGAACACAGATCATGGAACATAGAACATGGAACATCGAAACATGGAACACAGAACATGGGACATAGGACATGAAACATCAATGTATTGAACATAGAACATGGCACATAGAAGATGGAATACAGAACAAGAAAGATAGATCATGGAACAGTGAAACATGGAACACAGAACATGAAAGATTGAAACAGGGAACGTCAAAACATGGAACACAGAACATGGGACATAGGACATGAAACATCAAAACATGAAACATAGAAGATGGAACATTGAATCAGGGAACATCAAAACATGGAAAATAGAAAATGGACCATAGGAGATGGAACATCGAAACATGGAACATCGAAACATGGAAGATTGAAACGTGGAACATCAAAACATGGAACATAGAACATCTAAGACACAACATGGAACACAAAACATGGGACATCGAAACATGGAACATAGAACATGGAATATAGAACACGTAAAACTGAATCATGGAACATAGAGCATGGGACATAGAATATGGAACACAGATCATGGAACATAGAACATGGAACATAGAAACATGGAACACAGAACATGGGACATAGGACATGAAATATCCATGTATTGAACATTGAACATGGCGCATAGAAGATGGAATACAGAACATGGAACATAGATCATGGAACAGTGAAACATGGAACACAGAACATGAAAGATTGAAACAGGGAACATCAAAACATGGAACACAGAACATGGGACATAGGACATGAAACATCAAAACATGGAACATAGAAGATGGAACATTGAATCAGCGAACATCAAAACATGGAACATAGAACATGGAACATTGGACATGGAACATAGAACATGTAAAATCGAATCATGGAACATAGAACCAGGAACATAGAATGTGGAACACAGGTAATGGAATATAGAACATGGAACATTGAAACATGGAACACAGAACATGGAACATTGAAGCATGGAACATCAAAGTATTGAACATAGAATGTGGAATATAGAACTTGGAACACAGAACATGTAACATCATAACATAGAACACAGAACATGGAACATCGAACATTAGAACATTGATCACAGAACATGGAACATAGAACATGAAACATTGAAACATGGAACACAGAACATGGTGCATAGAACATGGACCACAGAACATGGAACATAGAACATGCAGTACTGAACATGGAACATAGAACATGGAACACAGAACATGGAACATCGTACCATTGAACACAGAACATGGAACATCACAACATGGAACATTGAAACCTGGATCATCAAAGTATTGAACATGGAACATGGAATTTAGAACTTGGAACACAGAACATGTAACATCGTAACATGGAACAGAGAACATGCAACACAGAACATTAGAACATCGATCGCAGAACATGGAACATGGAACATTGAAACATGGAACACAGAACATGGAACATAGAACATGGAACATTGAAACGTGGAACATAGAACTTGGATCACAGAAGATGGATCATTGAAACATGGAACACGGAAGATGGAACATAAAACGTGGAACAAGAAACACAGAGCATGGAATATCGAAGGTGGAACAATTAAACATGGAATGCAGAACATGGAATGTAGAACATGGAACATCAAAGCGTGGAACATAAAACATGGAACATATAATATGGAACACAGATCATGGAACATTGCAACATGGAACATTGAAACATGGAATGCAGAACATGGAATGTAGAACATGGAACATCAAAGCGTGGAACATAAAACATGGAACACAGAATATGGAACATTGTACTTGGAATACAGAACATGTAAAGTCGAATCATGGAGCATAGAATAAAGAACACAGATCATGGAACATAGAAATGGAACATTGAAACATGGAATGCAGAACATGGGACATAGAACATGGAATATGAAAACATGGAACATTGAACATAGAACATGGAACATTGATAGACGGAATATTGAAACATGGAACATAGAACGTGGAACGTAGAACATAGAACTTCGAAACATGGAACACAGAACACGGAACATCGCAACATGGAACATCAAAGTATTGAACATAGAGCATGGAATATAGAACATGGAACACAGAACATGAACATCGCAACATAGAACAGAGTACATGGAACATGGAACATCAGAACATGGAACACAGAACATGGAACATTGAAACATGGAACACAGAAGATGGAACATCGAAACATGGAACATCAAAGTATTGAACACAGAACATGGTGCATAGAACATTGAATACAGAACATGGAACATAAAACATGGAACATTGAAACATGGAACACAGAACACGGAACATAGAACATGGAACATTGAAACATGGAATGTAGAACATGGAACATCAGAACATGGAACATCGTAACATGGAACACAGAAGATGGAACATAGAACATGGAACATGGAACACAGAACTTGGAACATAGAACATGGAATATTGAAATATGTAACGTGGAACATGGAACACCGGAGATGGAACATCGAAACATGGAACACAGAACATAGAATGTGGAACATGGAACACAGAACATGGAACATAGAACATGGAACATTGAAACATGGAACTTCGAAAAATGGAACATAGCACATGGAATATCAAAACATGGAACACAGAACATGGGACATAGGACATGAAACATCAAAACATGGAACATAGAAGATGGAACATTGAATCAGGGAACATCAAAACATGGAACATAGAACATGGAAGATTGAAACATGGAACATCAAAACATGGAACATAGAACATCTAAGACACAACATGGAACACAGAACATGAGACATCGAAACATGGAACATAGAACATGGAATATAGAACATGTAAAATTGAATCATGGAACATAGAACATGGAACATAGAATATGGGACACAGATCATGGAACAGACAACATGGAACTTTGAAACGTGGAACACAGAACATGGGACATAGAAGATGGAACAACTAAACATGGAACATGGAAGATTGAAACGTGGAAAGCAGAACATGGGACATAGAACACGGTACATCAAAACATGGAACATAGACAATGGAACATTGAAACAGGGAACATAAAAACATGGAACATAGAACATGGACCATAGAAGATGGAACATCGAAACATGGAACACAGAACAAAGAACATGGAACACTGAAACATGGAACATCGAAACATGGAACATAGAACGTGGACCATAGAACATCGAACATCGAAACATGGAACACTGGACATGGAACACAGAACATGGAACATCGCAACATGGAACATCGCAACATGGAACATCGAAACATGAAACGTATTGAACATAGAATATGAGGCATAGATCATGGAATACAGAACATGGAATATCGAACATGGAACATTAAAACCTGGAACACAGAACATGGAACATTGGACATGGAATATAGAACATGTAAAATCGAATCATGGAACATGGAACCAGGAACATAGAATGTGGAACACAGATAATGGAATATAGAACATGGAACATTGAAACATGGAACACAGAACATGGAACATTGAAGCATGGAACATCAAAGTATTGAACATAGAATGTGGAATATAGAACTTGGAACACAGAACATGTAACATCATAACATAGAACACGGAACATGGAACATCGAACATTAGAACATTGATCACAGAACATGGAACATAGAACATGAAACATTGAAACATGGAACACAGAACATGGTGCATAGAACATGGACCACAGAACATGGAACATAGAACATGCAGTACTGAACATGGAACATAGAACATGGAACACAGAACATGGAACATCGTAACATGGAACACAGAACATGGAACATCATAACATGGAACATTGAAACCTGGATCATCAAAGTATTGAACATAGAACATGGAATTTAGAACTTGGAACACAGAACATGTAACATCGCAACATGGAACAGAGAACATGCAACACAGAACGTTAAAACATCGATCGTAGAACATGGAACATGGAACATTGAAACATGGAACACAGAACATGGAACATAGAACATGGAAAATTGAAACGTGGAACATAGAACTTGGATCACAGAAGATGGATCATCGAAACATGGAACACGGAAGATGGAACATAAAACGTGGAACATGAAACACAGAGCATGGAATATCGAAGATGGAACTCCAAAAAATGGTACATAGCACATGGAATATCGATATGTGAAACACAGCACATGGAACATAGAACATGGAACATCAAAACATGGAACATAGAGCATGTAATATTGAATCATGGAACATTGAAACATGGAACATAGAACATGGAACATAGAAGATGGACTACAGATCATGGAACATAGAGCATTGAAACATGGAACACAGAACATGGGACATTGAAACAGGGAACATCAAAACATGGAGCATAGAACATCAAGCACAAAACATGGAACATAGAACATGGAATATAGAACATGGAACACAGAACAAGAAACATACAACATGTAACATGGAACATTGAAACATGGAACATAGAACAATTAAACATGGAACCTAGAACATGGCATATCGCACATGTAAAATTGAAACATGAAATATAGAGCATGGAACATATAATATGGAACACAGATCATGGAACATAGAACATGGAACATTGAAACATGGAATGCAGAACATGGAATGTAGAACATGGAACATCAAAGCGTGGAACATAAAACATGGAACATTGAAACATGGAACACAGAATATGGAACATAGAACATGGAACATGGAACACAGAACTTGGAACATAGAACAGGGAATATTGAAATATGTAATGTGGAACATGGAACACCGGAGAGGGAACATCGAAACATGGAACACAGAAGATAGAACATAGAACGTGGAACATGGAACACAGAACATGGAACATAGAACATGGAACATTGAAACATGGAACTTCGAAAAATGGAACATAGAACATGGAACATCAAAACATGGAACACAGAACATTGGACATAGGACATGAAACATCAAAACATGGAACATAGAAGATGGAACATTGAATCAGGGAACATCAAAACATGGAACATAGAACATGGACCGTAGGAGATGGAACATCGAAACATGGAACACAGAACATGGAAGATTGAAACATGGAACATCAAAACATGGAACATAGAACATCTAAGACACAACATGGAACATAGAACATGTGATATCGAAACATGGAACATAGAACATGGAATATAGAACATGTAAAATTGAATCATGGAACATAGAACATGGAACTTAGAGCATGGAACAAAGAATATGGAACACAGATCATGGAACATAGAGCATGGAATATCGAAACATGGAACACAGAACATTGAACACAGAACATGGAATATCGCAACATGGAACACAGAACATGGAACACAGAACATGAACATCGTAACATAGAACAGAGAACATGGAACATGGAACTTCAGAACATGGAACACAGAACATGGAACATTGAAACATGGAACACAGAAGATGGAACATCGAAACATGGAAGATCAAAGTATTGAACACAGAACATGGTGCATAGAACATGGAACATAGAGCATGGAACATAGAACATGGAACACAGATCATGGAACATAGAACATGGAATATCGAAACATGGAACACAGAACATTGAACACAGAACATGGAATATCGCAACATGGAACACAGAACATGGGACATAGGACATGAAACATCAAAACATGTAACATAGAAGATGGAACATTGAATCAGGGAACATCAAAACATGGAACATAGAACATGGACCGTAGGAGATGGAACATCGAAACATGGAACACAGAACATGGATGATTGAAACATGGAACATCAAAACATGGAACATAGAACATCTAAGACACAACATGTAACATAGAACATGGGACATCGAAACATGGAATACAGAACATGGAATATAGAACATGTAAAATTGAATCATGGAACATAGAGCATGGGACATAGAATATGGAACACAGATCATGTTACATAGAACATGGAACATTGTAACATGGAACACAGAACATTGAACACAGAATATGGAGCATCGCAACATGGAACACAGAACATGGGACATAGGCCATGAAACATCCATGTATTGAACATAGAACATGGCGCATAGAAGATGGAATACAGAACATGGAACATAGATCATGGAACAGTGAAACATGGAACACAGAACATTGAACGTTGAAACAGGGAACATCGAAACATGGAACACAGAACATGGGACATAGGACATGAAACATCAAAACATGGAACATAGAAGAAGGAACATTGAATCAGGGAACATCAAAACATGGAAAATAGAAAATGGACCGTAGGAGATGGAACATCAAAACATGGAACAGAGAACATGGAAGATTGGACATGGAATATAGAACATGTAAAATCGAATCATGGAACATAGAACCAGGAACATAGAATGTGGAACACAGATAATGGAATATAGAACATGGAACATTGAAACATGCAACACAGAACATGGAACATTGAAGCATGGAACATCAAAGTATCGAACATAGAACGTGGAATATAGAACTTGGAAGACAGAACATGTAACATCATAACATAGAACACGGAACATTGGACATCGAACATTAGAACATTGATCACAGAACATGGAACATAGAACATGAAACATTGAAACATGGAACGCAGAACATGGTGCATAGAACATGGACCACTGCACATAGAACATAGAACATGCAGTACTGAACATGGAACATAGAACATGGAACACAGAACATGGAACATCGTAACATGGAACACAGAACATGGAACATCACAACATGGAACATTGAAACCTGGATCATCAAAGTATTGAACATAGAACATGGAATTTAGAACTTGGAACACAGAACATGTAACATCGTAACATGGAACAGAGAACATGCAACACAGAACATTAGAACATCGATCGCAGAACATGGAACATGGAACATTGAAACATGGAACACAGAACATGGAACATAGAACATGGAACATTGAAACGTGGAACATAGAACTTGGATCACAGAAGATGGATCATCGAAACATGGAACACGGAAGATGGAACATAAAACGTGGAACATGAAACACAGAGCATGGAATATCGAAGATGGAACTTTGAAACATGGAACTCCAAAAAATGGTACATAGCACATGGAATATCAATATGTGAAACACAGCACATGGAACATAGAACATGGAACATCAAAACATGGAACATAGAGCATGTAATATTGAATCCTGGAACATTGAAACATGGAACATAGAACATGGAACATAGAAGATGGACTACAGAACATGGAACATAGAGCATTGAAACATGGAACACAGAACATGGGACATTGAAACAGGGAACATCAAAACATGGAGCATAGAACATCAAGCACAAAACATGGAACATAGAACATGGAATATAGAACATGGAACACAGAACAAGGAACATACAACATGTAACATGGAACAATGAAACTTGGAACAAAGAACAATTAAACATGGAACATAGAACATGGCATAACTAATATGTAAAATTGAAACATGAAATATAGAGAATGGAACATATAATATGGAAGACAGATCATGGAACATAGAACATGGAACATTGAAACATGGAATGCAGAACATGGAATGTAGAACATGGAACATCAAAGCGTGGAACATAAAACATGGAACATTGAAACATGGAACACAGAATATGGAACATAGTACTTGGAATACAGAACATGTAAAGTCGAATCATGGAACATAGAATAAAGAACACAGATCATGGAACATAGAAAAGGAACATTGAAACATGGAACACAGAACATGGGACATAGGACATGAAACATCAAAACATGGAACATAGAAGATGGAACATTGAATCAGGGAACATCAAAACATGGAACATAGAACATTGACCGTAGGAGATGGAACATCGAAACATGGAACACAGAACATGGAAGATTGAAACATGGAACATCAAAACATGGAACATAGAACATCTAAGACACAACATGGAACATAGAACATGGGACATCGAAACATGGATCATAGAACATGGAATATAGAACATGTAAAATTGAATCATGGAACATAGAACATGGAACTTAGAGCATGGAACATAGAATATGGAATATCGAAACACGGAACACAGAACATTGAACACAGAACATGGAATATCGCAACATGGAACACAGAACGTGAACCTCGTAACATAGAACAGAGAACATGGAACATGGAACATCAGAACATGGAACACAGAACATGGAACATTGAAACATGGAACACAGAAGATGGAACATCGAAACATGGAAGATCAGAGTATTAAACACAGAACATGGTGCATAGAACATGGAACATAGAGCATGGAACATAGAACATGGAACACAGATCATGGAACATAGAACATGGAATATCGAAACATGGAACAAAGAACATTGAACATAGAACATGGAATATCGCAACATGGGACATAGGACATGAAACATCAAAACATGGAACATAGAAGATGGAAGATTGAATCAGGGAACATCAAAACATGGAACATAGAACATGGACTGTAGGAGATGGAACATCGAAACATGGAACACAGAACATGGAAGATTGAAACATGGAACATCAAAACATGGAACATAGAACATCTAAGACACAACATGTAACATAGAACATGGGACATCGAAACATGGAATACAGAACATGGAATATAGAACATGTAAAATTGAATCATGGAACATAGAGCATGGGACATAGAATATGGAACACAGATCATGTAACATAGAACATGGAACATCGAAACATGGAACACAGAACATTGAACACAGAACATGGAGCATCGCAACATGGAACACAGAACATGGGACATAGGACATGAAACATCCATGTATTGAACATAGAACATGGCGCATAGAAGATGGAATACAGAACATGGAACATAGATCATGGAACAGTGAAACATGGAACACAGAACATGGAACATTGACACAGGGAAGATCAAAACATGGAACACAGAACATCTAAGACACAACATGGAACATAGAACATGGGACATCGAAACATGGAACACAGAACTTGGAATATAGAACATGTAAAATTGAATCATGGACCATAGAACATGGAACATAGAGCATGGAACATAGAATATGGAACACAGATCATGGAACAGACAACATGGAACTTTGAAACGTGGAACGCAGAACATGGGACATAGAACATGGTACACCAAAACATGGAACATAGATGATGGAACATTGAAACAGGGAACATAAAAACATGGAACATAGAACATGGACCATAGAAGATGGAACATCGAAACATGGAACACAGAACAAAGAACATGGAACATTGAAACATGGAACATCGAAACATGGAACATAGAACGTGGACCATAGAACATAGAACATCGAAACATGGAACACTGGACATGGAACACAGAACATGGAACATCGCAACATGGACCACAGAACATGGAACATGGAAACATGAAACGTATTGAACATAGAATATGAGGCATAGATCATGGAATACAGAACATGGAATATCGAACATGGAACATTAAAACATGGAACACAAAACATGGAACATTGGACATGGAATATAGAACATGTAAAATCGAATCATGGAACATAGAACCAGGAACATAGAATGTGGAACACAGATAATGGAATATAGAACATGGAACATTGAAACATGGAACACAGAACATGAAACATTGAAGCATGGAACATCAAAGTATTGAACATAGAACGTGGAATATAGAACTTGGAACACAGAACATGTAACATCATAACATAGAACACGGAACATTGGACATCGAACATTAGAACATTGATCACAGAACATGGAACATAGAACATGAAACATTGAAACATGGAACACAGAACATGGTGCATAGAACATGGACCACAGAACATGGAACATAGAACATGCAGTACTGAACATGGAACATAGAACATGGAACACAGAACATGGAACATCGTAACATGGAACACAGAACATGGAACATCACAACATGGAACATTGAAACCTGGATCATCAAAGTATTGAACATAGAACATGGAATTTAGAACTTGGAACACAGAACATGCAACATCGTAACATGGAACAGAGAACATGCAACACAGAACATTAGAACATCGATCGCAGAACATGGAACATGGAACATTGAAACATGGAACACAGAACATGGAACATAGAACATGGAACATCAAAACATGGAACATAGAGCATGTAATATTGAATTAATGGAACATTGAAACATGGAACATAGAACATGGAACATAGAAGATGGACTACAGAACATGGAACATAGAGCATTGAAACATGGAACACAGAACGTGGGACATTGAAACAGGGAACATCAAAACATGGAGCATAGAACATCAAGCACAAAACATGGAACATAGAACATGGAATATAGAACATGGAACACAGAACAAGGAACATACAACATGTAACATGGAACAATGAAACTTGGAACAAAGAACAATTAAACATGGAACATAGAACATGGCATAACAAACATGCAAAATTGAAACATGAAATATAGAGAGTGGAACATATAATATATAAGACAGATCATGGAACATAGAACATGGAACATTGAAACATGGAATGCAGAACATGGAATGTAGAACATGGAACATCAAAGCGTGGAACATAAAACATGGAACATTGAAGCATGGAACACAGAATATGGAACATAGTACTTGGAATACAGAACGTGTAAAGTCGAATCATGGAACATAGAATAAAGAACACAGATCATGGAACATAGAAAAGGAACATTGAAACATGGAACACAGAACATGGGACATAGGAAATGAAACATCAAAACATGGAACATAGAAGATGGAACATTGAATCAGGGAACATCAAAACATGGAACATAGAACATAGACCGTAGGAGATGGAACATCGAAACATGGAACACAGAACATGGAAGATTGAAACATGGAACATCAAAACATGGAACATAGAACATCTAAGACACAACATGGAACATAGAACATGGGACATCGAAACATGGATCATAGAACATGGAATATAGAACATGTAAAATTGAATCATGGAACATAGAACATGGGACATAGAGCATGGAACATAGAATATGGAATATCGAAACACGGAACACAGAACATTGAACACAGAACATGGAATATCGCAACATGGAACTCAGAACATGAACCTCGTAACATAGAACAGAGAACATGGAACATGGAACATCAGAACATGGAACACAGAACATGGAACATTGAAACATGGAATGCAGAACATGGAATGTGGAACATGGAACATCAAAGCGTGGAACATAAAACATGGAACATTGAAGCATGGAACACAGAATATGGAACATAGTACTTGGAATACAGAACATGTAAAGTCGAATCATGGAACATAGAATAAAGAACACAGATCATGGAACATAGAAAGGGAACATTGAAACATGGAATGCAGAACATGGAACATAGAACATGGATCATTAAAGCAAGGAACACAGAACATGGGACATAGAACATGGAATATGAAAATATGGAGCATTGAACATAGAACATGGAACATTGATAGACGGAACATTGAAACATGGAACATAGAATGTGGAACGTAGAACATAGAACTTCGAAACATGGAACACAGAACACGGAACATCGCAACATGGAACATCAAAGTATTGAACATAGAGCATGGAATATAGAACATGGAACACAGAACATGACGTCGTAACATAGAACAGAGAACATGGAACATGGAACATCAGAACATGGAACACAGAACATGGAACATTGAAACATGGAATACAGAAGATGGAACATCGAAACATGGAACATCAAAGTATTGAACACAGAACATGGTGCATAGAACATGGAATACAGAACATGGAACATAAAACATGGAACATTGAAACATGGAACACAGAACATGGAACATAGAACATGGAACATTGAAACATGGAATGTAGAACATGGAACATCAGAACATGGAACATCGTAACATGGAACACAGAAGATGGAACATAGAACATGGAACATAGATCATGGAATATTGTAACATGGAACTTCGAAAAATGGAACATAGCACATGGAACATCAAAACATGGAACACAGAACATGGAAGATTGAAACATGGAACATCAAAACATGGAACATAGAACATGGACCGTAGGAGATGGAACATCGAAACATGGAACACAGAACATGGAAGATTGAAACATGGAACATCAAAACATGGAACATAGAACATCCAAGACACAACATGGAATATAGAACATGGGACATCGAAACATGAAATACAGAACATGGAATATAGAACATGTAAAATTGAATCATGGAACATAGAGCATGGGACATAGAATATGGAACACAGATCATGTAACATAGAACATGGAACATCAAAACATGGAACACAGAACATTGAACACAGAACATGGAGCATCGCAACATGGAACACAGAACATGGGACATAGGACATGAAACATCCATGTGTTGAACATAGAACATGGCGCATAGAAGATGGAATACAGAACATGGAACATAGAACATGGATCATTAAAGCAAGGAACACAGAACATGGAACATTGACACAGGGAACATCAAAACATGGAACATAGAACATCTAAGACACAACATGGAACATAGAACATGGGACATCGAAACATGGAACACAGAACTTGGAATATAGAACATGTAAAATTGAATCATGGACCATAGAACATGGAACATAGAGCATGGAACATAGAACATGGAACACAGATCATGGAACAGACAACATGGTACTTTGAAACGTGGAACGCAGAACATGGGACATAGAACATGGAACAACTAAACATGGAACATAGAACATAGAACATGGAACATTGAAACGTAGAACGCAGAACACGGGACATAGAACATGGGACATCAAAACATGGAACATAGATGATGGAACATTGAAACAGGGAACATAAAAACATGGAACACAGAACAAAGAACATGGAACATGGAAACATGAAACGTATTGAACATAGAATATGAGGGATAGATCATGGAATACAGAACATGGAATATCGAACATGGAACATTAAAACATGGAACACAGAACATGGAACATTGGACATGGAATATAGAACATGTAAAATCGAATCATGGAACATAGAACCAGGAACATAGAATGTGGAACACAGATAATGGAATATAGAACATGGAACATTGAAACATGGAACACAGAACATGGAACATTGAAGCATGAAACATCAAAGTATTGAACATAGAACGTGGAATATAGAACTTAGAACACAGAACATGTAACATCATAACATAGAACACGGAACATGGAACATCGAACATTAGAACATTGATCACAGAACATGGAACATAGAACATGAAACATTGAAACAGGGAACATCAAAACATGGAGCATAGAACATCAAGCACAAAACATGGAACATAGAACATGGAATATAGAACATGGAACACAGAACAAGGAACATACAACATGTAACATGGAACATTGAAACATGGAACATAGAACAATTAAACATGGAACATAGAACATGGCATAACGAACATGTAAAGTTGAAACATAAAATATAGAGCATGGAACATATAATATGGAACACAGATCATGTAACATCACAACATGGAACATTGAAACTTGGAATGCAGAACATGGAATGTAGAACATGGATCATTAAAGCAAGGAACACAGAACATGGGACATAGAACATGGAACATTGAAACAGGGAACATCAAAACATGGAACACAGAACATCCAAGACACAACATAGAACATAGAACATGGGACATCGAAACATGGAACATAGAACATGGAATATAGAACATGTAAAATTGAATCATGGAACATAGAACATGGAACTTAGAGCATGGAAAATAGAATATGGAACACAGATCATGGGACATAGAGCATGGAATATCGAAACATGGAACACAGAACATTGAACACAGAACATGGAACATAGAACATGGAACATTGAAACATGGAATGCAGAACATGGAACATAGAACATGGATCATTAAAGCAAGGAACACAGAACATGGGACATAGAACATAGAATATGAAAATATGGAGCATTGAACATAGAACATGGAACATTGATAGACGGAACATTGAAACATGGAACATAGAACGTGGAACGTAGAACATAGAACTTCGAAACATGGAACAAAGAACACGGAACATCGCAACATGGAACATCAAAGTATTGAACATAGAGCATGGAATATAGAACATGGAACACAGAACATGAACGTCGTAACATAGAACAGAGAACATGGAACACAGAACATGGAACATTGAAACATGGAACACAGAAGATGGAACATCGAAACATGGAACATCAAAGTATTGAACACAGAACATGGTGCATAGAACATGGAATACAGAACATGGAACATAAAACATGGAACATTGAAACATGGAACACAGAACATGGAACATAGAACATGGAACATTGAAACATGGAATGTAGAACATGGAACATCAGAACATGGAACATCGTAACATGGAACACAGAAGATGGAACATAGAACATGGAACATGGAACACAGAACTTGGAACATAGAACATGGAATATTGAAATATGTAATGTGGAACATGGAACACCGGAGATGGAACATCGAAACATGGAACACAGAAGATAGAACATAGAACGTGGAACATGGAACACGGAACATGGAACATAGAACATGGAACATTGAAACATGGAAATTCGAAAAATGGAACATAGCACATGGAACATCAAAACATGGAACACAGAACATGGGACATAGGACATGAAACATCAAAACATGGAACATAAAAGATGGAGCATTGAATCAGGGAACATCAAAACATGGAACATAGAACATGGACCGTAGGAGATGGAACATCGAAACATAGAACATGGAATATAGAACATGTAAAATTGAATCATGGAACATAGAACATGGAACTTAGAGCATGGAACATAGAATATGGAACACAGATCATGGAACATAGAGCATGGAATATCGAAACATGGAACACAGAACATTGAACACAGAACATGGAAGATCGCAACATGGAACACAGAGCATGAACATCGTAACATAGAACAGAGAACATGGAACATGGAACATCAGAACATGGAACACAGAACATGGAACATTGAAACATGGAATACAGAAGATGGAACATCGAAACATGGAAGATCAAAGTATTGAACACAGAACATGGTGCATAGAACATGGAACATAGAGCATGGAACATAGAACATGGAACACAGATCATGGAACATAGAACATGGAATATCAAAACATGGAACACAGAACATTGAACACAGAACATGGAATATCGCAGCATGGAACACAGAACATGGGACATAGGACATGAAACATCAAAACATGGAACATAGAACATGGACCGTAGGAGATGGAACATCGAAACATGGAACACAGAACATGGAAGATTGAAACATGGAACATCAAAACATGGAACATAGAACATCTAAGACACAACATGGAATATAGAACATGGGACATCGAAACATGAAATACAGAACATGGAATATAGAACATGTAAAATTGAATCATGGAACATAGAGCATGGGACATAGAATATGGAACACAGATCATGTAACATAGAACATGGAACAGACAACATGGTACTTTGAAACGTGGAACGCAGAACATGGGACATAGAACATGGAACAACTAAACATGGAACATAGAACATAGAACATGGAACATTGAAACGTGGAACGCAGAACATGGGACATAGAACATGGTACATCAAAACATGGAACATAGATGATGGAACATTGAAACAGGGAACATAAAAACATGGAACATAGAACATGGACCATAGAAGATGGAACATCGAAACATGGAACACAGAACAAAGAACATGGAACATTGAAACATGGAACATCGAAACATGGAACATAGAAACATGGAACATAGAACGTGGACCATAGAACATAGAACATCGAAACATGGAACACTGGACATGGACCACAGAACATGGAACATAGCAACATGGACCACAGAACATGGAACATGGAAACATGAAACGTATTGAACATAGAATATGAGGCATAGATCATGGAATACAGAACATGGAATATCGAACATGGAACATTAAAACCTGGAACACAGAACATGGAACATTGGACATGGAATATAGAACATGTAAAATCGAATCATGGAACATAGAACCAGGAACATAGAATGTGGAACACAGATAATGGAATATAGAACATGGAACATTGAAACATGGAACACAGAACATGGAACATTGAAGCATGGAACATCAAAGTATTGAACATAGAATGTGGAATATAGAACTTGGAACACAGAACATGTAACATCATAACATAGAACACGGAACATGGAACATCGAACATTAGAACATTGATCACAGAACATGGAACATAGAACATGAAACATTGAAACATGGAACACAGAACATGGAACATAGAACATGCAGTACTGAACATGGAACACAGAACATGGAACATCGTAACATGGAACACAGAACATGGAACATCACAACATGGAACATTGAAACCTGGATCATCAAAGTATTGAACATAGAACATGGAATTTAGAACTTGGAACACAGAACATGTAACTTCGTAACATGGAACAGGGAACATGCAACACAGAACATTAGAACATCGATCGCAGAACATGGAACATGGAACATTGAAACATGGAACACAGAACATGGAACATAGAACATGGAACATTGAAACGTGGAACATAGAACTTGGATCACAGAAGATGGATCATCGAAACATGGAACACGGAAGATGGAACATAAAACGTGGAACATGAAACACAGAGCATGGAATATCGGAGATGGAACATTGAAACATGGAACTCCAAAAAATGGTACTTAGCACATGGAATATCGATATGTGAAACACAGCACATGGAACATAGAACATGGAACATCAAAACATGGAACATAGAGCATGTAATATTGAAGCATGTAAGATTGAAACATGGAACATAGAACATGGAACATCGAAACATGGAACACAGAACATGGTACATAGGACATGAAACATCCATGTATTGAACATAGAACATGGCGCATAGAAGATGGAATACAGAACATGGAACATAGATCATGGAACAGTGACACATGGAACACAGAACATGGAACATTGAAACAGGGAACATCAAAACATGGAACACAGAACATGGGAAAAAGGACATGAAACATCAAAACATGGAACATAGAAGATGGAACATTGAATCAGGGAACATCAAAACATGGAACATAGAACATGGGCCGTAGGAGATGCAACATCGAAACATGGAACACAGAACATGGAAGATTGAAACATGGAACATCAAAACATGGAACATAGAACATCTAAGACACAACATGGAACATAGAACATAGGACATCGAAACATGGAACATAGAACATGGAATATAGAACATGTAAAATTGAATCATGGAACATAGAACATGGAACACAGAATATGGAACATAGAACATGGGATATCGAAACATGGAACACAGAACATTGAACACAGAACATGGAATATCACAACATGGAACTCAGAACATGGAACACAGAACATGAACATCATAACATAGAACAGAGAACATGGAACATGGAACATCAGAACATGAAACACAGAACATAGAACATTGAAACATGGAACACAGAACTTTGAATATAGAACATGTAAAATTGAATCATGGACCATAGAACATGGAACATAGAGCATGGAACATAGAATATGGAACACAGATCATGGAACAGTCAACATGGAACATTTAAACATGGAACGCAGAACATGGGACATAGAACATGGAACAACTAAACATGGGACATAGAACATAGAACATGGAACATTGAAATGTGGAACGCAGATCATGGGACGTAGAACATGGAACATCAAAACATGGAACATTGACAATGGAACATTGAAACAGGGAACTTCAAAACATGCAACATAGAACATGGACCATAGAAGATGGAACATTGAAACATGGAACACAGAACAAAGAACATGGAACATTGAAACATGAAACATCGAAACATGGAACATAGAACGTGGACCATAGAACATAGAACATCGAAACATGGAACACCGGACATGGAACACAGAACATGGAACATCGCAACATGGAACACACAACATGGAACATCGAAACATGAAACGTATTGAACATAGAACATGATGCATAGATCATGGAATACAGAACATGGAATATTGAACATGGAACATTAAAACATGGAACACAGAACATGGAACATTGGACATGGAATATAGAACATGTAAAATCGAATCATGGAACATAGAACCAGGAACATAGAATGTGGAACACAGATCATGGAATATAGAACATGGAACATTGAAACATGGAACACAGAACATGTAACATAGAACATGGATCATTAAAGCAAGTAACACAGAACATGGTGCATAGAACATGGAACACCGAAACATGGAACTTCGCAACAGGGAACATAGAACATGGAACTTCGAAACATGGAGCACAGAACATGGAACATCGCAACATGGAACATCAAAGTATTCAACATAGAACATGGAATATAGAACATGGAACACAGAACATGAACATCATAACATAGAACAGAGAACATGGAACATAGAACATCGAAACATGGAACACAGAACATGGAACATCTCAACATGGAACGTAGAAGATGGAACATTGAAACAGGGATAATCAAAACTTGGAACATAGAACATTGACCATAGAAGATGGAACACCGATACATGGAACATAGAACATGGAACATTGAAACATGGAACTTTGCAACATGGAACATAGAACATGGAACTTTGAAACATGGAACACAGAACATGGAACATCGCAACATGGAACATCAAAGTGTTGAACATAGAACATGGAATATAGAACATGGAACACAGAACATGAACATCGTAACATAGAACAGAGAACATGGAACATAGAACATCGAAACATGGAACACAGAACATGGAACATCTCAACATGGAACATAGAAGATGGAACATTGAAACAGGGAACATCAAAACTTGGAACATAGATCATTGACCATAGAAGATGGAAAACCGAATCATGGAACATAGAACATGGAACATTGAAACATGGAACGCAGAACATGAAATGTAGAACATGGAACATCAAAGCATGGAACACAGAACATGGAACATCATAACATGGAACACAGAACATGGAATATTGAAGCATGGAACATCAAAGTTTTGAACATAGAACGTGGAATATAGAACTTGGAACACAGAACATGTAACATCATAACATGGAACACGGAACATGGAACATCAAACATTAGAACATTGATCACAGAACATGGAACATAGAACATGGAACATAGAAACATGGAACACAGAACATGGTGCATTGAACATGGACCACAGAACATGGAACATAGAACATGCAGTACTGAACATGGAATATCGTAACATGGAACCCAGAACATGGAACATCGTAACATGGAACACAGAACATGGAACATCACAACATGGAACATTGAAACCTGGATCATCAAAGTATTGAACATAGAACATGGAATTTAGAACTTGGAACACAGAACATGTAACATCGTAACATGGAATAGAGAACATGCAACACAGAACATTAGAACATCGATCGCAGAACATGGAACATGGAACATTGAAACATGGAACACAGAACATGGAACATAGAACATGGAACATTGAAACGCGGAACATAGAACTTGGATCACAGAAGATGGATCATCGAAACATGGAACACGGAAGATGGAACATAAAACGTGGAACATGAAACACAGAGCATGGAATATCGAAGATGGAACATTGAAACATGGAACTCCAAAAAATGGTACATAGCACATGGAACATCGAAACACGGAACACAGAACATGGGGCATAGAAAATGGAACATCAAAACATGGAACATAGAGCATGTAATATTGAATCATGGAACATTGAAACATGGAACATAGAACATGGAACATAGAAGATGGACTACAGAACATGGAACATAGAGCATTGAAATATGGAACACAGAACATGGGACATTGAAACAGGGAACATCAAAACATGGAGCATAGAACTTCAAGCACAAAACATGGAACACCGAACATGGAACATAGAACATGGAACATTGAAACTTGGAACGTAGAACATGGAACACAGAACATGGAACACAGAACATGGAACATGGAACATCGGAACATGGAACACAGAACCTAGAACATAGAACATGGAATATTGAAAAATGTAATGTGGAACATGGACTACCAAAGATGGAACTTCGAAACATGGAACACAGAATATGGAACATAGAACGTGGAACATGGAGCACAGAGCATGGAACATGGAACATTGAAACATGGAACTTCGAAAAATGGAACATAGCACATGGAACATCGAAACATGGAACACAGAACATGGGACATAGGACATGAAACATCAAAACATGGAACATAGAAGATGGAACATTGAAACAGGGAACATCAAAACATGGAACATAGAACATGGACCGTAGAAGATGGAACATCAAAACATGGAACACAGAACAAGGAACATTGAAACAGGAAACATCAAAACATGGAACATAGAACATCTAAGACACAACACAGAACATAGAACATGGGACATCGAAACATGGAACATAGAACATGGAATATAGAACATGTAAAATTGAATCATGGAACGTAGAATATGGAACATAGAATATGGAACACAGATCATGGAACAGAGAACATGGAACATTGAAACGTGGAATGCAGAACATGGGACATAGAACATTGAACATCAAAACATGGAACATAGAACATAGAACATGGAACATTGAATCATGGAACATTGAAACATGGAACATAGAACGTGGAACATAGAACATGGAACATTGAAACATGGAACATAGAACGTGGAACATAGAACATGGAACATCGAAACATGGAACATAGAACATGGACTGTAGAAGATGGAACATCAAAACATGGCACACAGAACATGGAACATAGGACTTGGAATATCAAACATGTAAAATTGAATCATGGTACATAGAACCTGGAACATAGAACATAGAATAAAGAACATAGATCATGGAACCTTGAAACATGGAATGCAGAACATGGAACATAGAACATGGATCATCAAGGCACGGAACAGAACATGGGACATAGAACATGGAACATGAAAACATGGAACATAGTGCATAGAACGTAAAATATTGATACATGGAACATTGAAATGTGGAACATAGAATGTGGAACATAGAACATGGAATATAGAACAGGGAATATAGAACATGTAAAATCAGATCATGGAACATAGAACATGGAACAACAAAACATGGAACATAGAACATACAGCACAGAACATGGAACATAGAACAAGGAACATAGAATATAGAACATGGACCATTGAAACGTGGAAAGCAGAACATGAAACATAGAACATGGAACATTGAAACATCAAAACATGAAACATACAACATGGAAAATAGAACATGGCACATTGAAACAGGGACCATACAACATGGAACGCAGAACATGAAACATGGAACATTGAAACATGGAACATTGAAATATGGAGTAAAAAATGAGGTCTGCAGATGCTGGAGATCACAGCTGCAAATGTGTTGCTGGTCAAAGCACAGCAGGTTAGGCAGCATCTCAGGAATAGAGAATTCGACGTTTCGAGCATAAGCCCTTCATCAGGAATAAGAGAGAGAGAGCCAAGCAGGCTGAGATAAAAGGTAAGGAGGAGGGACTAGGGGGAGGGGCGATGGAGGTGGGATAGGTGGAAGGAGGTCAAGGTGAGGGTGATAGGCCGGAGTGGGGTGGGGGCGGAGAGGTCAGGAAGAGGATTGCAGGTTAGGAGGGCGGTGCTGAGTTGAGGGAACCGACTGAGACAAGGTGGGGGGAGGGGAAATGAGGAAGCTGGAGAAATCTGAATTCATACCTTGTGGTTGGAGGGTTCCCAGGCGGAAGATGAGGCGCTCCTCCTCCAGCCGTCGTGTAGTTGTGTTCTGCCGGTGGAGGAGTCCAAGGACCTGCATGTCCTCGGTGGAGTGGGAGGGGGAGTTAAAGTGTTGAGCCACGGGGTGATTGGGTTGGTTGGTTCGGGCGGCCCAGAGGTGTTCTCTGAAGCGTTCCGCAAGTAAGCGGCCTGTCTCACCAATATAGAGGAGGCCACATCGGGTGCAGCGGATGCAATAGATGATGTGTGTGGAGGTACAGGTGAACTTGTGGCGGATATGGAAGGATCCCTTGGGGCCTTGGAGGGAAGTGAGTGTGCAGGTGTGGGCGCAAGTTTTACATTTCCTGCGGTTGCAGGGGAAGGTGCCGGGGGTGGAGGTTGGGTTGGTGGGGGGTGTGGATCTGACAAGGGAGTCACGAAGGGAGTGGTCCTTGCGGAACGCTGATAGGGGAGGGGAGGGAAATATATCCTTGGTGGTGGGGTCCGTCTGGAGGTGGCGGAAATGGCGGCGGATAATACGTTGTATGCGGAGGTTGGTGGGGTGGTAGGTGAGAACCAGTGGGGTTCTGTCTTGGTGGCGGTTGGAGGAGCGGGGCTCAAGGGCGGAGGAGCGGGAAGTGGAGGAGATGCGGTGGAGGGCATCGTCGATCACGTCTGGGGGGAATCTGCGGTCCTTGAAGAAGGAGGCCATCTGGGCTGTGCGGTGTTGGAATTGGTCCTCCTGGGAGCAGATGCGGCGGAGACGAAGGAATTGGGAATATGGGATGGCGTTTTTACAGGGTTCAGGGTGGGAGGAGGTGTAGTCCAGGTAGCTGTGGGAGTCAGTCGGTTTATAATAGATGTCTGTGTTGAGTCGGTCGCCCGAGATAGAAATGGAAAGGTCTAGGAAGGGGAGGGAGGAGTCTGAGACAGTCCAGGTGAATTTCAGGTCGGGATGGAAGGTGTTAGTAAAGTTGATGAACTGTTCAACCTCCTCGTGGGAGCACGAGGCAGCGCCGATCCAGTCATCGATGTAGCGGAGGAAAAGGTGGGGGGTGGTGCCAGTGTAGTTGCGGAAGATGGACTGTTCCACATATCCTACGAAGAGGCAGGCATAGCTGGGGCCCATGCGGGTGCCCATGGCAACTCCTTTAGTTTGGAGGAAGTGGGAGGATTGAAAAGAGAAGTTATTCAGGGTGAGGACCAGTTCAGTCAGTCGGAGGAGGGTGTCAGTGGAAGGGTACTGGTTGGTGCGGCGGGAAAGGAAGAAGCGGAGGGCTTTGAGTCCTTCGTGATGGGGGATGGAGGTGTACAGGGACTGGATGTCCATAGTGAAAATAAGGCGTTGGGGACCGGGGAAGCGAAAATCCTGGAGGAGGTGGAGGGCGTGGGTGGTGTCCCGAACGTAGGTGGGGAGTTCTTGGACTAAAGGGGACAGGACCGTGTCGAGGTATTGGGAGATGAGTTCGGTGGGGCAGGAGCAGGCTGAGACAACCATCAAACCCGCAGACAAGGGAGGCGCGGTGGTAGTTTGGCGCACTGACCTGTACACCGCTGAAGCCAAACGCCAGCTCGCGGACGCCTCCTCTTATCGCCCCCTTGACCACGACCCCACCTCCCACCACCAAACCATCATCTCCCAGACCATCCAGGACCTCATCACCTCAGGGGATCTCCCATCCACCGCCTCCACCCTCATAGTCCCACAACCCCGCACCGCCCATTTCTACCTCCTGCCCAAAATCCACAAACCTGCCTGCCCCGGCCGACCCATTGTCTCAGCCTGCTCCTGCCCCACCGAACTCATCTCCCAATACCTCGACACGGTCCTGTCCCCTTTAGTCCAAGAACTCCCCACCTACGTTCGGGACACCACCCACGCCCTCCACCTCCTCCAGGATTTTCGCTTCCCCGGTCCCCAACGCCTTATTTTCACGATGGACATCCAGTCCCTGTACACCTCCATCCCCCATCACGAAGGACTCAAAGCCCTCCGCTTCTTCCTTTCCCGCCGCACCAACCAGTACCCTTCCACTGACACCCTCCTCCGACTGACTGAACTGGTCCTCACCCTGAATAACTTCTCTTTTCAATCCTCCCACTTCCTCCAAACTAAAGGAGTTGCCATGGGCACCCGCATGGGCCCCAGCTATGCCTGCCTCTTCGTAGGATATGTGGAACAGTCCATCTTCCGCAACTACACTGGCACCACCCCCCACCTTTTCCTCCGCTACATCGATGACTGTATCGGCGCTGCCTCGTGCTCCCACGAGGAGGTTGAACAGTTCATCAACTTTACTAACACCTTCCATCCCGACCTGAAATTCACCTGGACTGTCTCAGACTCCTCCCTCCCCTTCCTAGACCTTTCCATTTCTATCTCGGGCGACCGACTCAACACAGACATCTATTATAAACCGACTGACTCCCACAGCTACCTGGACTACACCTCCTCCCACCCTGAACCCTGTAAAAACGCCATCCCATATTCCCAATTCCTTCGTCTCCGCCGCATCTGCTCCCAGGAGGACCAATTCCAACACCGCACAGCCCAGATGGCCTCCTTCTTCAAGGACCGCAGATTCCCCCCAGACGTGATCGACGATGCCCTCCACCGCATCTCCTCCACTTCCCGCTCCTCCGCCCTTGAGCCCCGCTCCTCCAACCGCCACCAAGACAGAACCCCACTGGTTCTCACCTACCACCCCACCAACCTGCGCATACAACGTATCATCCGCCGCCATTTCCGCCACCTCCAGACGGACCCCACCACCAAGGATATATTTCCCTCCCCTCCCCTATCAGCGTTCCGCAAGGACCACTCCCTTCGTGACTCCCTTGTCAGATCCACACCCCCCACCAACCCAACCTCCACCCCCGGCACCTTCCCCTGCAACCGCAGGAAATGTAAAACTTGCGCCCACACCTGCACACTCACTTCCCTCCAAGGCCCCAAGGGATCCTTCCATATCCGCCACAAGTTCACCTGTACCTCCACACACATCATCTATTGCATCCGCTGCACCCGATGTGGCCTCCTCTATATTGGTGAGACAGGCCGCTTACTTGCGGAACGCTTCAGAGAACACCTCTGGGCCGCCCGAACCAACCAACCCAATCACCCCGTGGCTCAACACTTTAACTCCCCCTCCCACTCCACCGAGGACATGCAGGTCCTTGGACTCCTCCACCGGCAGAACATAACAACACGACGGCTGGAGGAAGAGCGCCTCATCTTCCGCCTGGGAACCCTCCAACCACAAGGTATGAATTCAGATTTCTCCAGTTTCCTCATTTCCCCTCCCCCCACCTTGTCTCAGTCGGTTCCCTCAACTCAGCACCGCCCTCCTAACCTGCAATCCTCTTCCTGACCTCTCCGCCCCCACCCCACTCCGGCCTATCACCCTCACCTTGACCTCCTTCCACCTATCCCACCTCCATCGCCCCTCCCCCTAGTCCCTCCTCCCTACCTTTTATCTCAGCCTGCTTGGCTCTCTCTCTCTTATTCCTGATGAAGGGCTTATGCTCGAAACGTCGAATTCTCTATTCCTGAGATGCTGCCTAACCTGCTGTGCTTTGACCAGCAACACATTTGCAACATTGAAATATGGAACGTGCAACATGGACCAATGCAACATGGAACAGAGAACATGGAACATTGAAACATGGATTACAGAACATGGAACACAGAGCATGGAACATAGAACATCGACTACAGAACATGGAACACAGAACATGGAACATAGAACGTGGAACATTGAAACATGGAACTTAGAACATGAAACATAGAACATGGACTACAGAGCAAGGGGCACAGAGCATGGAACATCTAATTGGACCACAGAACATGGAACATAGAACATGGAACATAAAACATGGAACATCGAAACATGGAACATGGGTTACAGAACATGCAACATAGGACATGGAAATTGAAACATGGAACATTGAAACATGGAATAAAGAACGTGGAACATAGAACATGGAACATCGAAACATAGAACACTGAACATGGAACATCAAAACATGGAACATCGAAACATTGAACATAGAACATGGAATATAGAACATGGAATAAAGGAGCATAGTCATAGAACATGGAACATTATAACATGAAACACAGAACATGGAACATGGAACATTAAAACATGAAATATCGAAACATGGAACATACAACATGGAACACAGAACATGAAACATAGAACATGAAACATTGATGCAGGCAACATCGAAACATGGAACATACAACATGGAACATAGAACATGGAACAATGAAACATGGAACACAGAACATGGAACATAGGACATGAAACTTCGAAACATGGAACATTGATACATGGAACATGGAATTGTGGAACATCGAAACATCGAACATGGAACACAGAACATGGAATATGGAACACAGAACATGGAACATAGAGCATGGAACATTGAAACATAGAACACAGAACACGGAACATAGAATGTGGAACATTGAAACATGAAACATCAAAACATGAAACATACAACATGGAAAATAAAACATTGGACATTGAAACATGGAACATAGCACATTGAAACAGGGACCATACAACATGGAATGCAGAACATGAAACATCGAACATGGAACATTGAAACATGTAACATTGAAACATGGAACACAGAACATGAAACATAGAACATAGAACCAGGAACATAGAACATGGAGCATCGAAGCATGCAACACAGATCATGAAGGATAGAACGTGGAACATTAAAACATGGAACACAGAACACCGATCATAGAACATGGAACATAGAACATAGAACACTGAAACATGGAATATCGAAACATGCAGCATCGAACACATAACATGGAACATAGAACATGTGATGTCGAAACGTGGAACATACAACATGGAACACAGAACATGGAACATGATAACATGGAACCCAGAACATGGAACATAGAACATGGACAACAGAATGTGGAACATCGAAACATGGAACACCGAACATCCAACATCAAAACATTGAACACAGAACATGGAATATGGAACATGGAATATAGAGCATGGAACACAGAACATGGAACATTGAAACATGGAACACAGAACATGGAACATAGAACATAGAATATTGGAACAAGGAACATTGAAACATGGAACATGCAACATGGAACATAAAACATGAAACTTTGAAACATCGAACACAGAACATGGAACATACAACATGGACTACAGAACATTGGAACATAGAACATCGACCACTGAACATGGAACATGGAACATGGAACATTGAAACATGGAACATGGAACTTAGAACATGGACCACAGAACATGGAACATTAAAACATGGAACATGGAACACAGAACAGGGAACATAGAACATGGAACATTGAAACATGGAACAGTGAACGTGGAACATAGAAAATGGACCATCAATACATGGAACCCAGAAAATGGAACACAGAACATCGAACACAGAACTTGGACTATATAACATGGAACATTGAATCATGGAAAACAGAACATAGATCATGGAACATGAAACATCAAAGCATGGAACACAGAACATGGACTACAGAACATGGAACACAGAACATGGAACATAGAACATAGAGCATGGAACTTTGAAACATGGAACATTGAAACATGGAACAGAGAACGTGGAACATAGAACATGGAACATCGAAACATAGAACATCGAAACATTGAACATAGAACATGGAATATAGAACATGGAATAAAGGAGCATAGTCATAGAACATGGAACATTATAACATGAAACACAGAACATGGAACATGGAAACTTAAAATATGAAACATCGAAACATGGAACATACAACATGGAACACAGAACATGAAACATAGAACATGGAACATTGACGCAGGCAACATCAAAACATGGAACATACAACATGGAACATAGAACATGGAACAATGAAACATGGAGCACAGAACATGGAACATAGGACATGAAACTTCGAAACATGGAACATTGATACATGGAACATGGAATTGTGGAACATCGAAACATCGAACATGGAACACAGAACATCTAATATGGAACACAGAACATGGAACATAGAACATGGAACATTGAAACATGGAACACAGAACAGGGAACATAGAACGTGGAACATTGAAACATGGAACAGTGAACGTGGAACATAGAAAATGGACCATCAATACATGGAACCTAGAACATGGAACACAGAACATAGAACACAGAACATGGAATATAGAACATGGAACATTGAATCATGGAAAACAGAACATAGATCATGGAACATGAAACATCAAAGTATGGAATACAGAACATGGACTACAGAACATGGGACACAGAACATGGAAGATAGAACATAGAGCATGGAACTTTGAAACATGGAACATTGAAACATGGAACATTGAAACATGGAACAGAGAACGTGGAACATAGAACATGGAACATCGAAACATAGAACACTGAACATGGAACATCAAAACATGGAACATCAAAACATTGAACATAGAACATGGAATATAGAACATGGAATAAAGGAGCATAGTCATAGAACATGGGACATTATAACATGAAACACAGAACATGGAACGTGGAACATTAAAACATGAAACACCAAAACATGGAACATACAACATGGAACACAGACCATGAAACATAGAACATGGAACATTGACGCAGGCAACATAGAAACATGGAACATACAACATGGAACATAGAACATGTAACAATGAAACATGGAGCACAGAACGTGGAACATAGGACATGAAACTTCGAAACATGGAACATTGATACATGGAACATGGAATTGTGGAACATTGAAACATTGAACATGGAACACCGAACGTGGAATATGGAACACAGAACATGGAACATGGAACATTGAAACATGGAACACAGAACACGGAACAGAGAACGTGGAACATTGAAACATGGAACACAGAATATGGGACATTGAATCATGGAACACAGAAAATGGAAACATTGAAACAGGGTACATCGAAACATGGAACATAGAACATCGAACACAGAACATGAAATATAGAACATGGGACATCGAAACATGGACCACAGAACATGAAACATTGAAGTATGGAATATAGAACCTCGACCACAGAACATGGAACATAGAACATGGAACATGGAACACAGAACATGCAACATAGAACATGGAAAATAGAACATGGGACATTGAAACATGGAACATAGCACATTGAAACAGGGACCATACAACATGGAACGCTGAACATGAAACATAGAACATGGAACATTGAAACATGGAACATTGAAACACGGAACACAGAACATGGAACATAGAAGGTGGAACATCAAAATATAGAACACAGAACATGGAACATCGAAACAAGGATCATGGAACATTGAAACATGGAATATTGAAACATGGAACAGAGAACGTAGAACATAGAACATGGAACGTCTAACATACAACACAGAACAAGGAACATAGAACATGGAACACAGAACATGGAATGCAGAGCATGAAACTTAGAATATGGAGCATAGAATGCGGACCACAGATCATGGAACATATAACATGGAAGATTGAAACATGGAACATCGCAATATGGAACACAGAACATGGAACACAGAACATGGAATGTCAAAGCATGGAACATCTAAACATGGAATATAGTACATGGAACATGGAACACAGAACATGGAACATGGACCATGGAACATTGAAACATGGAACACAGAACCTTGAACATAGAACATGGAAGATCGAAACATGGAACATCTAAATATCGAATATAGTACATGGAACATGGAACATAGAACATGGAAGCTAGAACACAGACCCTGGAACATAGAACATGGAACATCGAAGCATGCACCACAGATCATGAAGGATAGAACATGGAACTCAGAACATGGATTATAGAACATGGAACATAGAACACTGAAACATGGAACATCGAAACAAGCAGCATCGAACACATAACATGGAACATAGAACATGTGATGTCGAAACATGGAACATACAACATGGAACACAGAACATGGAACACACAACATGGAACATAGAACGTGGAACATCAAAACATAGAAAGCAGAACATGGAACATAGAACATGGACAACAGAACGTGGAACATCGAAACATGGAACACCGAACATCCAACATCAAAACATTGAACACAGAACATGGAATATGGAACATGGAATATAGAGCATGGAACACAGTACATGGAACATCGAAACATGGAACACAGAACATGGAACATAGAACATGGAATATTGGAACATGGAAAAACGAAATATGGAACATAGAACATGGAACACAAAACATAGAATATGAAATATTGAAACATGAAACATCGAAACATGAAACAAATGACATGGAACATAGAACATGGAACATTGAAACATGGAACACTGAACATAGAACAAGGAACATCGGAACATGGAACACAGACATGAAATATAGAACATGGAACATTGAAACAGGAAACACCAAAACATGGAACATAGAACATCGAACACAGAACATGGAACATAGAGCGTGGGACATCGAAACATGGAATATCGAACATGGAACATAGAACATGGATGATCGAAACATGGAACGCAGAACATAAATATGGAACATAGAACATGGTATATGGAACATCGAAACATGGAACATGGAACATGGAACATTGAATCAGGGAACACCGAAACATGGAACATAGAACATCAAACACAGAACATGGAACATAGAGCATGGGACATCGAAACATGGAACATCAAACATGGGACATAGAACATGGAACATCGAAACATGGAACACAGAACATGAACATAGAACATTTAACATTGAAACATGGAACATCGAAACATGGTACATAGAACATCAAACACAGAACATGGAACATAGAGCATGGGATATTGAAACATGGAACATAGAACATGGAACATCGAAACATAGAACACAGTACATAGAACATGGAATATGGGACATGGAACATCGAAACATGGAACATAGAACATGGAACATTGAAACAGGGAACACTGAAACATGGAACATAGAACATCAAACACAGAACATGGGACATAGAGCATGGGACATCAAAACATGGAACATCGAACATGGAACATAGAACATGGGACATCGAAACATGGAACACTGAATATGGAACATTGAAACATGGAGCACAGAACATAGAACATGGAATATAGAACATAGAACATCGAAACATGGAACATAGAACATTGAAGATTGAAACATGGGACACACAACATGGAACATAGAACATGGAACATAGAACATTGAAACATGGAACACAGAGCATGGAGCATAAAACATGGAACATCAAGTCATGGAACATCAAAATATGGAACATCAAAACATGGAATATAGAAAATGGAGCATAGAACATGGAACACAGAACATGAAACATAGAGCATTTAACACAGAACATGGAACATTGGAACATGGAACAAAGTATATGGAATATAGAACATGGACCACAAAACATGGAACATAGAACATGAAACCCAGAACATGGAACATAGAACATGGATCACAGAACATGGACCATAGAACATGGAACATCGAAACATGAAACATCGAAACACGGAACACAGAACATGAACATAGAACATGTAACATATAACATTTAACATTGAAACATGTAACCTCGAAACATGGAACATACATCATCGAACACAGAACATGGAACATAAAGCATGGGATATCAAAACATGGAACATAGAATATGGAACATCAAAACATAGAACACAGAACATAGAACATGGAATATAGAACATGGAGCATTGAAACATGGAACATAGAACAGGGAACACAGAACATGGAATATCGAAACATGGAACACAGAACATAGAACATGGAATATTGAACATGGAACATCGAAACATGGAACATAGAACATGGAACATTGAAACAGGGAACACAGAATATGGAACTTCGGACATGAAACTTCAAAACATGGAACATGGAATCGTGGAACATCGAAACATCAAACATGGCACATAGAACATGGAACATCGAAACATGGAACACAGAACATAGAACATGGAATATAGAACATGGAATATACAACATGGAACATCAAAACATGGAACACAGAACATGAACAAAGAACATTTAACATTGAAACATGGAGCATCGAAACACGAAACATTTAACATTGAAACATGTAACATCAAAACATGGTACATAGGACATCGAACACAGAGCATGGAACATAGAGCAGTGGACGGCACGGTGGCACAGTGGTTAGCACTGCTGCCTCACAGCGCCTGAGACCCGGGTTCAGTTCCCAACTCAGGCGACAGACTGTGTGGAGTTTGCACGTTCTCCCCGTGTCTGCGTGGGTTTCCTCCGGGTGCTCCGGTTTCCTCCCACAGTCCAAAGATGTGCGGGTCAGGTGAATTGGCCATCCTAAATTGCCCGTAGTGTTAGCTAAGGGGTAAATGTAGGGGTATGGGTGGGTTGCGCTTTGGCGGGTCGGTGTGGACTTGTTGGGCCGAAGGGCCTGTTTCCACACGGTAAGTAATATAATGTAATCTACTATTGAAACATGGAACATAGAACATGGAATATCGAAACATAGAACACAGTACATAGAACATGGAATATTGAACATGGAACATCGAAACATGGAACATAGCACATGGAACAGTGAAACAGGGAACACAGAATATGGAACATCGAAACATGGAACATAGAACATGGAAGATTGAAACATGGAACACACAACATGGAACATAGAACATGGAACATCAAAGCATGGAACACAGAACATGGAGCATAGAACATTGAAACATGGATAACTGAGCATGGAGCATAAAACATGGAACATCAAATCATGGAACATCAAAACATGGAACATAGAACATCAAAACGTGGAACATCAAAACATGGAATATAGAAAATGGAGCATAGAACATGGAACACAGAACATGGAACATAGAGCATTTAACACAGAACATGGAACATTGAAACATAGAACACAGTACATGGAATATAGAACATGGACCACAAAACATGGAACATAGAACATGAAACCTAGAAATTGGAACATAGAACATGGATCACTGAACATGGACTATAGAACCTGGAACATCAAAACATGGAACATAGAACATGGAACATCGAAACATGAAACACAGAACATGAACATAGAACATGGAACATATAACATTTAACATTGAAACATGTAACATCGAAATATGGAGCATAGAACATCCAACACAGAACATGGAACATAGAGCATGGAATATCAAAACATGGACCATAGAACATGGAACATCGAAACATAGAACATAGAACATGGAATATAGAACATGGAGCATCGAAACATGGAACATCGAACATGGAACATCGAATATGGAACACAGAACATGGAACACCGAAACATGGAACATCGAACATGGAACATCGAACATGGAACATCGAACATGGAACACAGAACATGGAACATCGAAACACGGAACATAGAACATGGAACATCAAAACATGGAACACAGAACATGAACACGGCACATGGAACATTGAAACATGGAACATTGAACATTGAACACAGAACATGGAACATAGAACATGGAACATTAAAACATGGAAGACAGAACATGGATCATAGAACTTCCCCCTTTTCACCTTAAATGCATGCTTCTAGTTTGAGACATTTCAACACTGGAAAATTGATCCTGACTGTCAACTCTATCTCTGTATCTCATAACTTTATAAACTTCGATCAAGTCTCCCCTCAGTCTCCGCTGCTCCAGAGAAACAACCCGAGTTTTTCCAGCCTCTCCTTATAGCTCATACCCTCTAATACAGGCAGTATCCTGGGAAACCTCTTCTGCTCCCTCTCCAAAGCCTCCACATCCTTGCTGTGATGTGGTGACCAGAACTTAATGTAATACTCTCAGTGTGGCCTAACCAAAGTCTTACAAATCTGAAAAATGACATTCTGAGTCTTGTTCTCAATTGTTGAGAGTGTGTACTCAGTTCCCTAACCAATAAAGGTGTGTCTTCTTTACCAGCCTATCTACTTGTGTGCTGAAAATGTGTTGCTGGTTAATGCACAGCAGGTCAGGCAGCATCCAAGGAACAGGAAATTCGACGTTTCGGGCCAGAGCCCTTCATCAGGAATGAGGAGAGGGTGCCAGGCAGGCTAAGATAAAAGGTAGGGAGGAGGGACTTGGGGGAGGGGCGATGGAGATGTGATAGGTGGAAGGAGGTCAAGGTGAGGGTGATAGGCCGGAGTGGGGTGGGGGCGGAGAGGTCAGGAAGAAGATTGCAGATTAGGAAGGTGGTGCTGAGTTCGAGGGTTGGGACTGAGACAAGGTGGGGGGAGGGGAAATGAGGAAACTGGAGAAATCTGAGTTCATCCCTTGTGGTTGGAGGGTTCCCAGGCGGAAGATGAAGCGCTCTTCCTCCAACCATCATGTTGTTATGTTCTGGCGATGGAGGAGTCCAAGGACCTGCATGTCTTTGGTGGAGTGGGAGGGAGAGTTAAAGTGTTGAGCCACGGGGTGGTTGGGTTGGTTGGTCCGGGCGTCCCAGAGGTGTTCCCTGAAGTGTTCTGCAAGTAGGCGGCCTGTCTCCCCAATATAGAGGAGGCCACATCGGGTGCAGCGGATGCAATAGATGATGTGTGTGGAGGTGCAGGTGAATTTGTGGCGGATATGGAAGGATCCCTTGGGGCCTTGGAGAGAAGTAAGGGAGGAGGTGTGGGCGCAAGTTTTGCATTTCCCTCGGTTGCAGGAGATGGTGCCGGGAGTGGAGGTTGGGTTGGTGGGGGGTGTGGACCTGACGAGGGAGTCACAAAGGGAGTGGTCTTTGCGGAACGCTGATAGGGGAGGGGAGGGAAATATATCCCTGGTGGTGGGGTCCGTTTGGAGTTGGCGGAAATGGCGGCGGATGATACGCTGTACTATCTACTTGTGTGGCCACTTTCAGGGAGCTATGGACTTGAACTACAAGATCCCTCTGTACATCAATGCGGTTCAGGGTCTTGCCATTAACTGTACTCCTTTCCTTAACCTTTCATCTCCCGAGTACAGCACCTCACACTTACCCAGATTTAACTCCATCTGCATTTCTCTGTCCATATCTGCAACTGATCTCTATCCTACTGTATCCTTTAACAACCTTCTACATTATCCACAACTCCATCATTCTTTTTATTGCCTGCAAACTTACTAACCTACCCATCTACATTTTCATCCAAGTCATTTATGTATGTGTGTGTGTGTATATATATATATATATATATATATATCATAGATAGCAGAGCTCCCAGTACAGACACATGTGGCATACCACTAATCATGGACCTCCAGCCTGAAAAACACTCTTCCACCACTACCCTCTGCGCTCCATGGGCAAGCCAATTCTGAATCCACGTGACTAAGTCACTATGGATCTCATGCAACTTAACCTTCTGGATGAGCTTACCACGAGGACTCTTCCAAAAGCCCTATTAAAATTCACATAGGAGAAACTGAGAACCAGATACTGGAGATCAGAGTCATGAGAATGTTGCTGGAAAAGCACAGCACATCAGGCAGCATCCGAGGAGCAAGAGAATCAATGTTTCGGGCATAAGCCCTTCATTAGGACTGAGACTTGTGGGCTGGGGTGCTGAGAGGTAACTGGGAGGGGGGTGGGGTTGGGGGGAAGGTAGCTGAGAATGTGATAGGTGGATGGAGGTGGGGGAGAAGGTGATTGGTCAGGGTGGGGAGCGGGAATGGAGCGGATTGGCAGTAAAGAGTTCTGCCTTGGGCCCCTGCAACTACACGGGATCAATGTGGATTTCAACAGTTTCCTCATTTCTCCTCACCCCACATTATCCGAGTCCCAACCCTTCAACTCGACACCACCCTCCTGCGACTTATCACCTGCTCCCTCACTTCCATCTACCTATTACTTTCTCAGCTACCTCCCCCCAAACCCCACTCCCCTCCCAGTTACCTCTCAGCCCCCCCAGCCCACAAGCCTCGTTCCTGATGAATGGCTTATGCCTGAAATGTTGATTCTCCTGCTCCTCGGATGCTGCCTGACCAGCTGTGCTTTTCCAGCTCCACACTCTTGACTCATATCCATGTAGACAACATCCACTGCTCTACCCTCACCAATTATCTTTGTACCTCCTTGAAAAATTCAATCAGGTCAGTAAGACAATGACCTGTCCTGCACAAAGCCGTGCTGACTGTCCTGGATTCGGCCATAGTTTTCCAAATGTGGGTCAATGCTATCCCTATCTCTCACATAGCTTCACCAACCATGGATGTGAGACTCACTGATCTGTAGTTTCCTGGAGTATCCCTATTTCTCTTCTTGAATAGAGGAACAACAAGAGTTGCTTGAGAGTCCTCCAGGACCTCTCCAGTGGCTAGCGAGGATGCAAAGATCTTGGTCAAGACCCCAGCAATTTCCTCTCTTGCCTCTCTCAGTAACCTGTGGTAGATACCATCAGGTACTGGGGACTTATCCACCTTACTGCTCTTCAAGAGACCCAACATCACTTCTTTCTTGACCTGACAATGCCCCAGAATACTAGCATGTTCCACACAAATCTCACTATCCTCCATATCCTTCACCCAGCCACCAGAACTTTGGCCCATACCCCATGGCAGAGCACTTAACAAAAAGGATTGTAAAGTTGAACACTTTTTAATTTTTTTTTGTTCCCCTGCCTTTATATTCTATGTTTTGGTTTGTTTTTCGGTGTTTTAAGGCAGCACCGGAGAGTGGTGACACTATACAACACTTTTCACTGTATTGTGTAACAAAGTACACCTAATAACAAATAAACCAAATTCAAATTCAAGGTTGGGCCTGTACCTGCTAGGGAACAAGAGGTGACCTTGTTGAAACAACAGGGGACTTTAGAAGGGAGATGTGGAGACTTGGGGGAGTCTCGGATTGGAGAGAATAATTTTGAAATAGTCTTAGATTGAAGACAGAGATGAAGAGGAATTTCCTCTCTCCGAGAGGAGTGAATCTGTGAAATTCTTTACTGCAGACAGCTGGGACATTGAGTATATTCCAGGCTGAGATAGATTTTAATCAGTAAAGGAATCAGGGTGATGGGGAAAAGACAGCATAGTGGGGTTGAGGATGATCAGATCAATCATGATCTCATTGGATGGCAGAGCAGACTCGATGGGCTGAATGGCCTCATCCTGCTCCTACATCTTCTGGTTTTATTGCAGAGGGACCTGGCTGTGTACGTGCATAAATCACTGAACACTGCAGAACAGGTTGTGAATGTGCTTAACAAGATTCATGGGATCTTGGGCTTTACTGATCTGACTGCAAAAGCAAGGAAATGCCAATGAGCCTGTCTCGGATAGCATAGTGATCTCAGCTGGAGCACTGTGTACAGCCCAGGGTCCCACACACTGGGGCAAATGGGAACATTTGCAGAATGATTCCAGTGTGAGGTACTTTAATTGAGGATGGATTGAAGGGGTTGGATCTATACTACTGTGGGAAATAGGAGCAGAATCAGGTCATTGAACCCATTGTCTGTGCTCTGCCCTTCGATGCTGGCTGACATGATTGTTCTTCTTGGAGTCAAGAGACTTGATAGAGGATTACAAATCCTTGAGTGGGCTGGAGAGAGTGAAGGAGGAGAAACTGGTCCCTCAGTGATCACAGATTAAACTGGCAAACATACACAATGATGACAAAAGGCAAAACTCTTCCACACTCGAGGGGTTAGGGTCTAGGGTGTACTGTCTGAGAGTGTGGGGGGAGGGGAGGGTCACTCGAGGGGTTAGGGTCTGGGGTGTACTGTCTGAGAGTGTGGGGGGAGGGGAGGGTCACTCGAGGGGTTAGGGTCTGGGGTGTACTGTCTGAGAGTGTAGGGGAGGGGGAGGGTCACCCGAGGGGTTAGGGTCTGGGGTGTACTGTCTGAGAGTGTGGGGGGAGGGGAGGGTCACTCGAGGGGTTAGGGTCTGGGGTGTACTGTCTGAGAGTGTGGGGGAGGGGGAGGGTCACTCGAGGGGTTAGGGTCTGGGGTGTACTGTCTGAGGGTGTGGGGGAAGGGAGGTTTACTCGAGGGGTTAGGGTCTGGGATGGACTGTCTGAGAATGTGAGGGGAGGGGGAGATTAACTCGAGGGGCTAGGGTCTGGAGTGTGCTGTCTGAGAGTGTTGGGGGAGGGAAGGTCACTCGAGGTATTGAAAAGGAATCATTACCTATAAAGACATAATGTTCAGGGTTATGGGGCACAGGTGTATTGCTCTCTGAGAGGAACAGTAAATATACAGGGGCTTCAATCGCCTCTTTCTATGCCGTACGAATTCTGTAATGCTACCCATTCTAATTTTAGACCCAGCAGAGCTGGCAGTAGGCTGATATATAGTCAGGAAGAAATTACCATGGGAGTCCTCAAAATTCTCACCAGCCCATCTGGCTCGAGTATGGACAAGGGAAGCTGCAGCTGATTTCTATTGTCGTTCTATCCCTTGGCTGACCAATCTGTGCCCCTCGATGTTGTATACCATTTGCAGGAGGCACTGAGGGTGCCACTTGATTGTACTCGGGGTGGGAGGAGAGCTTTGGAGACACAAGGCTTGTTCAAGTCCCCACCAGACCTGTCGCATCTTCAGAATCACAGGATTGTTATCGTGGCCATTCAGCCCATCATGCCTACACCCGGCTCTTCAAACAAGCATCATTACCTCGTGTTTTGTCCTCTAGACCCTCGCACACTATCTCTATCCAGATAATGGCCCAGGGCCCTCCTGTTGTCCACACGATCCCAGACAGGAACACACTGAACATGTCAATGGTACCTTGTGACAAAGTTACCAGCTCTGACCACATCAAAACATTACTAAAACATTCCAGCGATTCATAGATGAACTGTTGACAATAACACGTGAACCTTTCTTCTGGAAAGGACGGCAGTGATGTAGGTATATCTTTGACTTTTAGAGCTCACATGAAGAACTCTATGTGCTTTGTGTACACATTGCTATGACCCTGCTTCCTGCACACCCAGAAATCAGGTGGTCTCCTTTATAGCCCCTAATGTGTTTTACTGTGTTAAATAAACTAACCCACAGAGTTAATCCATTCCCAATGAGCAATTGATTATGAAGCCGTTATTATTAATGTCAATGAGCCAGGACAGGTGTCAGATCTTGTGGTGGGAGAGCATTTTGGGGCTAGTGACCACAACTGCCTCACATTCTACATAGCTATGGAGAAGGAGAGAAGTAGGCACAATGGGAGGATATTTAATTGGGGAATAGGAAACTATGATGCTATCAGATATGAGTTGGGAAGCATGGACTGGGAGCAATTGTTCCATGGAAAGGGCACTATAGACATGTGGAGACTGTTTAAGGAACAGTTGTTGTGAGTGATGAATAAATATGTCCCTCTGAGACAGGCAAGAAGGGGTAAGGTAAAGGAACTTTGGATGATGAGAGCGGTGGAGCTTCTCATCAAAAGGAAGAAGGTAGCTTACATAAGGTGGAGGAAGCTAGGGTCTTGCTCAGCTCTAGAGGATTACAGGCAGGTGAGGAAGGAGCTCAAAAATGGTCTGAGGAGAGCCAGGACAGGGCATGAAAAAGGCTTGGCAGAACGGATTAGGGAGAACACAAAGGCATTTTACACTCATGTGAGGAATAAGAGAATGATCAAAGAAAGAGTAGGGCCAATCAGGGATAGCATAGGGAACTTGTGTGTGGAGTCTGAGGAGGTAGGGGAAGCCCTAAATGAGTTTATTGCTTCTGTCTTTACTAAAGAAAAGGACCTTGTAGTGAATGAAACCTTTGAGGAGCAGGTGTGCATGCTGGAACAGATAGAGATTGGGAAGATGATGTGCTGAAAATTTTGACAAGCATTAAGATTGACAAGTCACCAGGGCCAGACCAGATTTGTCCTCGGCTGCTTTGGGAAGCAAGAAATGTGATTGCTTTGCCGCTTGCGAAGATCTTTGCATCCTCGCTCTCCCCTGGAGTCATACCTGAGGACTGGAGAGAGGCGAATGTAATTCCTCTCTTCAAGAAAGGAAATAGGGAAATCCCCGGCAATTACAGATTAGTCAGTCTCACGTCTGTCATCTGCAAGGTGTTAGAAAGGATTCTGAGGGATAGGATTTACGACCATCGGGAAGAGCATGGCCTGATTAAAGGCAGTCGGCACAGCTTTGTGAGGGGCAGGTCATGCCTCACAAACCTTATTGAGTTCTTTGAGGATGTGACTAGACAAGTTGATGAGGATTGAGCGGTGAATGTTGTGTATATGGAATTCAGCAAGGCATTTGATAAGGTTCCCCATGGTAGGCTCGTTCAGAAGGTCAGGAGGAATGGGATACAGGGAAATTTAGTTGCCTGAATACAGAATTGGCTGGTTGACAGAAGACAGCAAGTGGTAGTAGAAGGAAAATATTCTGCCTGGAAGTCAGTGGTGAGTGGTGTTCCACAGGGCTCTGTCCTTGGGCCTCTACTGTTTGTAATTTTTATTAATGACTTGGATGAGGGGATTGAAGGATGGATCAGCAAGTTTGCAGACAACACAAAGGTTGGAGGTGCCGTTGACAGTATAGAGGGCTGTTGTAGGCTGCAGCGGGACATTGACAGGATGCAGAGATGGGCTGAGAGGTGGCAGATGGAGTTTAACCTGCGTAAATGTGAAGTGATGCATTTTGGAAGGTCGAATTTGAAAGTTGAGTACAGGATTAAGGATAGGATTCTTGGCAGTGTGGAGGAACAGAGGGATCTTGGTGTGCAGGTACATAGATCCCTTAAAATGGCCACCCAAGTGGACAGGGTTGTTAAGAAAGCATATGGTGTTTTGGCTTTCATTAACAGGGGGATTGAGTTTAAGAGTCGTGAGAACTTGTTGCAGCTCTATAAAACTTTGGTTAGACTGCACTTGGAATACTGTGTCCAGTTCTGGTCGCCCTATTATAGGAAAAATGTGGATGCTTTGGAGAAGGTTCAGAGGAGGTTTACCAGGGTGCTGCCTGGACTGGAGGCTTATCTTATGAAGAGAGGTTGACTGAGCTCAGACTTTTTTCATTGAAGAAAAGAAGGAAGAGAGGGGACCTAATTGAGGTATACAAGATAATCAGAGGCATAGATAGAGTTGATAGCCAGAGACTATTTCCCAGGGCAGAAATGGCTAACACGAGGGGTCATAGTTTTAAGCTGGTTGGCGGAAGGTATAGAGGAGATGTCAGAGGCAGGTTCTTTACACAGAGAGGGTTGTGAGAGCGTGGAATGTGTTGCCAGCAGCAGTTGTGGAAGTGAGGTCATTGGGGATATTTAAGAGACTGCTGGACATGCATATGATCACAGACATTTGAGGGTTCGTACATTAGGTTTACCTCACATGAGGATCAGTGGTCGGCACAACATTGTGGGCTGAAGGGCCTGTTCTGTGCTGTACTGTTTATGTTCTATGTTCTAGTTCTATCAGGATAATGGACTTCGGTAAGGCATTAGATAAGGTTCCCCATGGGAGACTGGTTAGCAAGGTTAGATCACTTGGAATACAGGGGAGAACTAGCCATTTGGATACAGAACTGGCTCAAAGGTAGTAGACAGAGGGTAGAGGTGCAGGGTTGATTTTCATTGGCCTGTGACCAATGGTGTGTTAAAAAGGATCGATGCTGGGTCCTCTACGTTTCATCATTTATATAAATGATTTGGATGGGAAGTATAGTTAGTAAGTTTGCAGATGACACCAAAATTGGGGGTGTAGTGGATAGTGAAGAGGATTACCTCAGAGTACAATGGGACCATGATCAGATGTGTTAATGGGTCGAGGAGTGGCAGATAGAGTTTAATTTAGATGAAGGTGAGGTGCTGCATTTTGGAAAGGCAAATCAGAGCAGGACTTACACACTTAATGGTAAGGTCCTGGGAAGTGTTGCTGAACAAAGGGACCTTGGAGTGCAGGTTTAAAGTTCCTTGAAAGTGGAGTCACAGGTAGATAGGATAGTGAAGAAGGCATTTGGTATTCTTGCCTTTATTGCTAAGAGCATTGAGTGTAGGAGTTGGAAGGTGCTGTGCATCTCTATGACTCTATGACTGCCTTTGATATCAAGCAACATACCACTTGGGTGTGGTATCAAGGAGCCATAACCAAAGTGAAGTTGGGGATACAGTGGGGGCAATGACTTTGTGGTATTGTTGCTTGGTTAATATTCCAGAGATTCAGGGAATATGCCAGAGACTCGGGTTCAAATCCCACCACACAACTTCAATTCAATAAAAGATAACTTGGAATTGAAGGTCTAATGGTGACTCATTTGTGATAAAAAAAAACTTGTTTCACTGATCCCTTCAGAGAGAAAGCTGTTGCCCTGATCTGGTCTGATGTACAATGTGACTGTCCTTTCACAGGGATTACCATCAGACAATAAATACTGGACCAGCTGGTGCTACCCACATCTATTGAATAAAAGATAAAGGAATTGGGTGCAAACTCTCCCCTGGTTAGAGTCGTACTTGGCACAGAGGGAGATGGTTGTGGTTGTTGGAGGTCAGTCATCTCAGCTCCAGGACATTTCTGCAGGAGTCCCTCAGGGGAGTGTCCTAGACCCAACCATCTTCAGCTGCTTCATCAATGACCTTCCCTCCATCAGAAGGTCAGAAGTGGGGATGGTCCCCGATGATTACACAATGTTCAGCCCCATTCACCTCTCCTCAGGGACTGAAGCAGTCTGCATTCATATGTAATAAAATCTGACCAACATCAGTGTGATGGAATACTCCGCACTTCCCCTGGATGGGGGCAGCTCCAACAACACTCAAGAAACCTGACACCATCCAGGACAAAGCAGCTGTTTGATTGGCACCACATCCACAAACATCCCCTCCCTCCCCCACCCACACTCAGTAGCAGCAGTGTGTACCATCCCCTCCCTCCCCCACCCACACTCAGTAACAGCAGTGTGTACCATCCCCTCCCTCCCCCACCCACACTCAGTAACAGCAGTGTGTACCATCCCCTCCCTCCCCCCACCCACACTCAGTAACAGCAGTGTGTACCATCCCCTCCCTCCCCCCACCCACACTCTGTAACAGCAGTGTGTACCATCCCCTCCCTCCCCCCACCCACACTCAGTAACAGCAGTGTGTACCATCCCCTCCCTCCCCCCACCCACACTCAGTAACAGCAGTGTGTACCGTCCACTCCCTCCCCCACCCACACTCAGTAACAGCAGTGTGTACCGTCCCCTCCCTCCCCCACCCACACTCAGTAACAGCATTGTGTACCGTCCCCTCCCTCCCCCACCCACACTCAGTAGCAGCAGTGTGTACCGTCCCCTCCCTCCCCCACCCACACTCAGTAACAGCAGTGTGTACCGTCCCCTCCCTCCCCCACCCACACTCAGTAACAGCAGTGTGTACCGTCCCCTCCCTCCCCCACCCACACTCAGTAACAGCAGTGTGTACCATCCCCTCCCTCCCCCCACCCACACTCAGTAACAGCAGTGTGTACCATCCCCTCCCTCCCCCCACCCACACTCTGTAACAGCAGTGTGTACCGTCCCCTCCCTCCCCCACCCACACTCAGTAACAGCAGTGTGTACCGTCCCCTCCCTCCCCCACCCACACTCAGTAACAGCATTGTGTACCGTCCCCTCCCTCCCCCACCCACACTCAGTAGCAGCAGTGTGTACCGTCCCCTCCCTCCCCCACCCACACTCAGTAACAGCAGTGTGTACCGTCCCCTCCCTCCCCCACCCACACTCAGTAACAGCAGTGTGTACCATCCCCTCCCTCCCCCACCCACACTCAGTAACAGCAGTGTGTACCATCCCCTCCCTCCCCCCACCCACACTCAGTAACAGCAGTGTGTACCATCCCCTCCCTCCCCCCACCCACACTCAGTAACAGCAGTGTGTACCATCCCCTCCCTCCCCGCACCCACACTCTGTAACAGCAGTGTGTACCATCCCCTCCCTCCCCCCACCCACACTCAGTAACAGCAGTGTGTACCATCCCCTCCCTCCCCCACCCACACTCAGTAGCAGCAGTGTGTACCATCCCCTCCCTCCCCCACCCACACTCAGTAACAGCAGTGTGTACCATCCCCTCCCTCCCCCCACCCACACTCAGTAACAGCAGTGTGTACCATCGCCTCACTCCCCCACCCACACTCAGTAACAGCAGTGTGTACCATCCCCTCCCTCCCCCACCCACACTCAGTAACAGCAGTGTGTACCATCCCCTCCCTCCCCCACCCACACTCAGTAACAGCAGTGTGTACCATCCCCTCCCTCCCCCACCCACACTCAGTAACAGCAGTGTGTACCATCCCCTCCCTCCCCCACCCACACTCAGTAACAGCAGTGTGTACCATCCCCTCCCTCCCCCCACCCACACTCAGTAACAGCAGTGTGTACCATCGCCTCACTCCCCCACCCACACTCAGTAACAGCAGTGTGTACCATCCCCTCCTTCCCCCACCCACACTCAGTAACAGCAGTGTGTACCATCCCCTCCCTCCCCCCACCCACACTCAGTAGCAGCAGTGTGTACCATCCACTCCCTCCCCCCACCCACACTCAGTAACAGCAGTGTGTACCATCCCCTCCCTCCCCCACCCACACTCAGTAACAGCAGTGTGTACCATCCCCTCCCTCCCCCACCCACACTCAGTAACAGCAGTGTGTACCATCCCCTCCCTCCCCCACCCACACTCAGTAACAGCAGTGTGTACCATCCCCTCCCTCCCCCACCCACACTCAGTAACAGCAGTGTGTACCATCCCCTCCCTCCCCCACCCACACTCAGTAACAGCAGTGTGTACCATCCCCTCCCTCCCCCACCCACACTCAGTAACAGCAGTGTGTACCATCCCCTCCCTCCCCCCACCCACACTCAGTAACAGCAGTGTGTACCATCCCCTCCCTCCCCCCACCCACACTCAGTAACAGCAGTGTGTACCATCCCCTCCCTCCCCCACCCACACTCAGTAACAGCAGTGTGTACCATCCCCTCCCTCCCCCACCCACACTCAGTAACAGCAGTGTGTACCATCCCCTCCCTCCCCCCACCCACACTCAGTAACAGCAGTGTGTACCATCTACAAGATGCCCTGCAGAATTTCACCAAAGATGCTCCCACTCGGCGGGAGGCCTGCAGTTGGTAAAGGTGAATAGAAAAGAACAAGACCATGACCTCTTTTCATATTTGATTTAAAACCTCAAAACACACAAACCACATGTTTAACTTCCATCCCAGACACAGTTCAGACTTGCCACTGAGTGAGACTTGTCACAGAGTGAGACTTGTCACAGACAGCCATAATGAAGGGGTATGGTTTAGTGAAAGTGTTGAATTACATGGGCTGGTTCAGGGAAGTGGGAGTGGGGTTTGGTGTTTGTGGCCGTGTTCTGTGACAGTAGAGCAGTCTGTCGGTCAGCTGGAGAATCCGGGCTGTTCACACAGAGAGAGGTTAGTCCTGCTTCTGTCCCCATTGTTGTTTGGGGTTTGAACAAGCTGATACTTGTTGTATGTGACGCTGAGCAAATCAGGCGCAGTTAAAATCCTGCTCAACGTGAGGCTCTCCAGACTCAGTAGCTCTACTGAGCAAGCTGGACATTTTATTTACTTGTAATATTAGATGAGTATTTTTACCCATCCTCAATAACCTTCAGGGTATCAGGTCAATGATTGTGTTCCATGCTTTCCTGTGAGGTCAGGGCGTGACTGCAGGAATTGAACGATAGAGTTACTGTTCTCAATTCACTGCCTCAAGACACTTCATAGAGAAAAACATTATTCCTGAGATCTCCACATGACAAAATCCCACCAGGTCTTCCAGCAGTCTCCAGGCGAGCTCACGACAGCTGGAGTCCCACAGACAAGGAGGGCTGTGTTTATAGGCTGTATGTTACAGTCTAGGAAGTCTAGATTTGAGTGGTGCTGGAAAAGCACAGCAGGTCAGGCAGCATCAGAGGAGCAAGAAAATCGACATTTGCCTGAAATGTCAATTTTCCTGCTCCTCGGATGCTGCCTGACCTGCTGTGCTTTTCCAGCACCACTCTAATTTTGACTTTGATTTCCAGCATCTGCAGTACCCACTTCTGCCTAGTTACAGTCTAGGAACCATACTGGGCTGACAGAGACTCTGCAGCTCATTAAAACCCTACCTTTAAGGCTCAGTCCCACTCCCCTACTCTCACAATCAATGACCTTGCAACTTTATTGCCCTAAGTGTCCATCCAATTTTCTTTTGAAATCATTCATCACTTCTACATCCCCTCCCCTCACCCCAGCCACCCCTCAATGGGCAGTGAGTTCCAGGCCACGACCACTCACAGTGTAAAACAAGTGCTTTACCTTGCTTTCTTCTGTTAAATAATTGTCCCGTGTTCCTCTTTAACAGCAAATGACAAGAACTTGCAACATGAGTTAACCCTGGGCCCTGTGTGTTGTCCCTGTCTCTCTAATAAGGTCTTCCTGGATTTAGTTGTGGCCACCCCCTCTTTGTTTCTGTCCATCACCCATGAACCCTGACCCATAACCCTTGACCCATAACCCCTGACTCCCTGGTCAGTCAGGGATCTGTCTTTTTAAAACTTTGCTGGTGGGATGTTGACTAGATCATAATTTATTGCCCATGCCTAAATGCCCAGAGTGTCTATGGTCTAACTCCCAGAGTGTCCACGGTCTAACTGCCCAGAGTCTCCATGGTCTAACTGCCCAGAGTGTCTATGTCTAACTGCCCAGAGTGTCTATACTCTAACTGTCCAGAGTCTCCATGATCTAACTGCCCAGAGTCTCCATGGTCTAACTGCCCAGAGTGCCTATGGTATAACTGCCCAGGGTGTCTATGGTCTAACTGCCCAGTGTGTCCATGGTCTAATTGCCCAGGGTCTCCATGGTCTAACTGCCCAGTGTGTCCATGGTCTAACTGCCAGAGTGTCTATGGTCTAACTGCCCAGAGTCTCCATGGTCTAACTGCGCAGGGTCTCCATGGTCTAACTGCCCAGTGTGTCCATGGTCTAATTGCCCAGGGTCCCCATCATCTAACTGCGCAGAGTGTCTATGGTCTAACTGCCCAGAGTGTCCACAGTCTAACTGCCCAGAGTCTCCATGGTCTAACTGCCCAGAGTGTCTATGTCTAACTGCCCAGAGTGTCTGTGGTCTAACTGCCCAGAGTGTCTATACTCTAACTGTCCAGAGTCTCCATGATCTAACTGCCCAGAGTCTCCATGGTCTAACTGCCCAGAGTGCCTATGGTATAACTGCCCAGGGTGTCTATGGTCTAACTGCCCAGTGTGTCCATGGTCTAATTTCCCAGGGTCTCCATGATCTAACTGCCCAGTGTGTCCATGGTCTAACTGCCCAGAGTGTCTATGGTCTAACTGCCCAGAGTGTCTATGGTCTAACTGCCCAGAGTCTCCATGGTCTAACTGCGCAGGGTCTCCATGGTCTAACTGCCCAGTGTGTCCATGGTCTAATTGCCCAGGGTCCCCATCATCTAACTGCCCAGAGTCTCCATGGTCTAACTGCCCAGAGTCTCCATGGTCTAACTGCGCAGAGTGTCTATGGTCTAACTGCCCAGAGTGTCTATGGTCTAACTGCCCAGGGTCTCCATGGTCTAACTGCCCAGTGTGTCCATGGTCTAACTGCCCAGTGTGTCCATGGTCTAACTGCGCAGACTCTCCATGGTCTAACTGCCCAGAGTCTCCATGGTCTAACTGCGCAGAGTCTCTATGGTCTAACTGCCCAGAGTGTCTATGTCTAACTGTCCAGAGTGTCCATGGTCTAACTGCGCAGAGTCTCTATGGTCTAACTGCCCAGAGTGTCTATGTCTAACTGTCCAGAGTGTCCATGGTCTAACTGCCTAGAGTGTCTATGATCTAACTGCGCAGAGTCTCCATGGTCTAACTGCGCAGAGTCTCTATGGTCTAACTGCCCAGAGTGTCTATGTCTAACTGTCCAGAGTCTCCATGGTCTAACTGCCCAGAGTGTCTATGTCTAACTGTCCAGAGTCTCCATGGTCTAACTGCTCAGAGTGTCTGTGGTCTAACTGTCCAGAGTGTCCATGGTCTAATGCTGTGGTTCTGGAGTTATGTGCAGTCCAGAGCAGGTATGACAGAGGGAAGGAGAACAGCTTTCCTTCTCAAAAGGATGTTAGTGGGTTTTCACATGCATCAGCAGTGGTTACAGTTTTAATTCTAGATGCTGTTGTGAAATTGAATGGAAGTTGATTAGCCGGTGGGATTGTCTCCTGAATGTTACACTGTAGGCTCTGGATTAATAGCTCAGTGAAAATCCCACTGCATCACTGCCTCTACTTGGCATTGAGTGGCACTGTGGCTCAGTGGTTAGCACGGCTGTCTCACAGTGCCAGGGACATAGGTTAGATCCCATGTGTGGAGTTTGCATGTTCTCCCTGTGTCTGCGTGGGTTTGCTCCAGTTTCCTCCCACAGTCCAAAGATGTGCAGGTTAGAGTGGATTGGCTGTGCTAAAGTATCCCGGAGTGTAGTCTAGGTGGATTAGATATGGAAATGCAGGGTTACAGGGAGAGGTAAGTGGGGAACAGCTTGGGTGGGATGTTCTTTGGAGCGCTGTTTTGGAATCAATGGGCTGAATGGCCTTCTTCAACACTGTAGGGATTCAATGATTGAGTGTATTCAATGGTCCAGCCCACACTACCTTATGGGAAAGACCGTTCCATAGATTAATCACCCGTCTGAGAGGGGAAACCCTTTGTTGTCTTATGGAGAGTGTTTGTTTTTAAACTGTGCCCCTTATTTTTACATTCTGCCCCAAAAGCACGTACCTGCCCTATCTACTCCCCTTGGGATGTTATATGTTTCAGTAAGATCACCTCTCATTCTTCAAAACTGCAGTTGGGTACGTGCCAACCTGTCCAACCATTGGATCACCCCCATTCACAATACATAAGAAACAAACGACAGGCAAAAGTAGACATTGGGCCACTTCAAACTGATGCAGGAAGCCTAGTGATGGGTGATAAGGAAATAGCAGGAGAACTTAATAAGTACTTTGCGTAAGTTTTCACAGTGGAAGACATGAGTAATATCCCAACAATTAAAGGGAGTCAGGGGGCTGAGTTGAGTATGGTTGCCATTACAAAAGAGATAGTGCTAGAAAAGCTAAAAGGTCTTAAAATTGATAAATCTCCTGGCCCCGATGGGATACACCCTAGAGTTCTGAGAGAGGTGGCTGAGGAAATAGCGGAGGTTTTGGTTGAGATCGTTCAAAACTCACTGGAGTCAGGGAGAGTCCCGGATGATTGGAAGACCACTGTTGTAACCCCCTTGTTCAAGAAAGGATCTAGACAAAAGATGGAAAATTGTAGGCCAATTAGCCTAACCTCGGCTGTTGGTAAAATTCTAGAATCCATCATTAAGGATGAGGTTTCTAAATTCTTGGAAGAGCAGAGTCTGATTAGAACAAGTCAACATGGATTTAGTAAGGGGAGGTCATGCCTGACAAACCTGTTGGAATTTTTTGAAGAGGAGACAAGTAGGTTAGACCAGGGAAACCCAGTGGATGTGGTCTATCTAGACTTCCAGAAGGCCTTTGATAAGGTGCCACACGGGAGGCTGCTGAGCAAGGTGAGGGCCTATGGTGTTCAAAGTGAGCTACTGGGATGGATTGAGGATTGGCTGTCTGACAGAAGGCCGAGAGTTGGGATAAAAGGCTCTTTTTCAGAATGGCAGCCAGTGATGAGCGGTGTCCCGCAGGGTTCAGTGTTGGGGCCACAGCTATTTGCATTATATATTAATGATCTGGATGAAGGGACTGGGGGCATTCTAGCGAAGTTTGCCGATGATACGAAGTTAGGTGGACAGGCAGGTAGTACTGAGGCTACAGAAGGATCTAGACAGGTTGGGAGAGTGGTCCAGGAAATGGCTGATGGAATTCAATGCGAGCAAATGCGAGGTCTTGCACTTTGGAAAAAAGAATACAAGCATAGACTACTTTCTAAACGGTGACAAAATTTGTAAAGCCAAAGTACAAAGGGATCTGGGAGTGCTAGTCGAGGATTCTCTAAAGGTAAACATGCAGGTTGAGTCCGTGATTAAGAAAGTGAATGCAATGTGGTCACTTATCTCAAGAGGGTTGGAATATAAAAGCACCGTTGTGCTACTGAGACTTTATAAAGCTCTGGTTAGGCCCCATTTGGAGTACTGTGTCCAGTTTTGGTCCCCACACCTCAGGAAGGACATACTGGCATTAGAGCATGTCCAGCGGAGATTCCCTGGAATGGTTGGTCTAACATACGAGGAATGGCTGAGGATCCTGGGATTGTATTCATTGGAGTTTAGAAGATTAAGGGGAGATCTAATAGAAACTTACAAGGTAATACATGGCTTGGAAAGGGTGGACGCTAGGAAATTGTTTCCATTAGGTGAGGAGACTAGGACCCGTGGACACAGCCTTAGAATTAGAGGGGGTCAATTCAGAACAGAAATGCGGAGACATTTCTTCAGTCAGAGAGTGGTGGGCCTGTGGAATTCATTGCCGCAGAGTGCAGTGGAGGCCGGGACGCTAAATGTCTTCAAGGCAGAGATTGATAAATTCTTGATGTCTCAAGGAATTAAGGGCTACGGGGAGAATGCGGGTAAGTGGAGTTGAAATGCCCATCAGCCATGATTGAATGGTGGAGTGGACTCGATGGACTGAATGGCCTTATTTCCACTCCTATGTCTTATGTTCTTATGGTCTTACTGCAGGGCTCTGTCCAGTGAAGCTTCTCTGATCAGCCTGTAATCCACCCGCAAGGAGGTTACGGCTGAGCTCAGTGCCCTGCGTGTGATGCTACTCAATCTCCTGCAGAACTGCAGTGAAACCTCTTCACGCTGATCATCGGTCTCTTCTTGCCAACGAGGAGAAAGTGAGGACTGCAGATGCTAGAAATCAGAGTCGAAAGGTGTGGAAAGGAATGTCATTGCTGATGAAGGGCTTATGCCTGAAACATTGACTCTCCTGCTCCTGGGATGCTGCCTGCCCTGCTGTGCATTTCCAGGGCCACACTTTTCGACTCTCCATGCCAACTGGCAACATTCCATTAATCTTTTTAATCGCATGCTGCAGCTGGGTAGCAGGTTCTTCTGATCGACAGACCAGTGCACCCAGATTCGCCGTCCCTCGGAGTGTGGCAATTTCTTGTGACTTAATTTGGGAACTTCTTTTCTCCTCCCCCCCCCCCTGAGGCTGAGGTGTTGGTGTAGTGGTGGGAGCACTCAACTGGTATTCCAAACCCCAGACCTAATACCTGACCATGCCTTCAAATAACACTTGAAAAACAAAATGTGAAATTAAAATTCAACAAAAGCTCGCCTGATAATGACCAGAAATGACTGGTCATTGTGTTTTTTTCAAAATATGTCTGGTTCATCAATACCCTGCACAAGATGGACTGAAGTGACAGACTTTGTACTGTATGTTTGTTTGACTCTATGTGTCATTCTTACCTGGTCTGGCCTACATGTGACTCCAGACTCACAACATAGTGACTGGCTCTTAAGAGGGATTAGCTTTGGGGACTAGATAGTGATCCAGCTGGTGGCACTTCAGATCTGACCTGAGTGAATAATGAGAGAAAAAATAATTGGGGGCAAACTCTCCGCTGGTTCGGTCACACCTGGCACACAGGAAGATGGTTGTGGTTGTTGGAGGGTTAGTCATCTCAGCTCCAGGACATCTCTGCGGGAGTCCCTCAGGGGAGTGTCCTAAACCCAACCATCTTCAGCTGCTTCATCAATGACCTTCCCTCCATCAGAAGGTCAGAAGTGGGGATGGTCCCCGATAATTACACAATGTTCAACATCATTCGTGACTCAATAGTAAAGATGTTATTAAACTGGAAAGGGTGCAGAAAAGATTGACAAGGCTGTTACCAAGACTGGAGGGTTTGAGGTATAAGGAGAGGCTGGGTAGGCTGGGACTTTTGTCCCTGGAGTATAGGAGGCTGCGGGATAAATTTGTGGAGTTTTATAAAATCATGAGGGGCATAGAGAAGGTAAACAGTGAATGTCTTTTTCCCAGGGTACAGGAGTCCAGAAGTAGAGAACATAGGTTTAATGTGAGAGGAAAAAGATTAAAAAGGGACCCAAGGGGTAATGTTTTCACACAGAGGGTGGTATGTGTATGGAATGAGCCGCCAGAGGAATTAGTAGAGGTGGATGTAGTTACAACATTTTAAAGACATTTAGACATGTACATAGATAGGAAAGGTTTAAAGGGATTAGACAAAAAAGAGGTAAATAGGATTTGCTCAATTTAGAAAACCATTTCGGCATGGACGGTTTGGGCCATTCTGCAATAACTTTATGACTGAAGCAGTCCCTGTTCAGATATAACAAGATCTGGACAATACCCAGGCTTGGGCTGACAAGTGAAAAGTACCACGCAATTGCCAGGATCTGACAAGGGGACATAAATTTAAGGTGAAGGGTGGAAGGTATAGGGAGGATGTCAGGGGTAGGTTCTTTACCCAGAGAGTGGTGGGGGCATGGAATGCACTGCCTGTGGGAGTGGCAGAGTCAGAATCATTGGTGACCTTTAAGCGGCAATTGGATAGGTACATGGGTAGGTGCTTAAGCTAGGACAAATGTTCGGCACAACATCGTGGGCCGAAGGGCCTGTTCTGTGCTGTATTGTTGTATGTTCTATGTTCTATCACCAATAAGAAACAATCTAACTACTGCTCCCTTGACATTCAATGGTGTTACCATTATTGAACCCCCGTGCTATCAACATCCTGGGGTTACCACTGACCAGAAATCCAACTGACTCCCCACATAAACACAGCGGCTTCAGGAGCAGGTCAGAGGCTGGGAATCCTGCAGTGAGTGACTCACCTCCTGACTCCCCAAAGCCTGTCCACCATCTACAAGGCACAAGTCCGGAGTGTGATGGAATACTCCCCCCTTGCCCTGGATGGGGGCAGCTCCAACAACACTCAAGAAGCTCAACACCATCCAGGACAAAGCAGCCGCTTGATTGGCACCAAATCCACAAACACCCCCTCCCTCCCCCACCCACAACTCAGTAACAGCAGTGTGTCCCACCCCCTCCCTCCCCCACCCACACTCAGTAACAGCAGTGTGTACCATCCCCTCCCTCCCCCCCACCCACACTCAGTAACAGCAGTGTGTACCATCCCCTCCCTCCCCCACCCACACTCAGTAACAGCAGTGTGTACCATCCCCTCCCACCCCCCCACCCACACTCAGTAACAGCAGTGTGTACCATCCCCTCCCTCCCCCACCCACACTCAGTAACAGCAGTGTGTACCATCTACAAGATGCTCTGCAGAAACTCACCAAAGATCCTCAGGCAGCACCTTCCAAACCCACACCCACTTCCATCTAGAAGGACAAGGGCAGCAGATACACGGGAACACCACCCCCTGCAAGTTCCCCTCCCAGCCCCGCACCATCCTGACTTGGAAATATATCGCCGTTCCTTCAGTGTCGCTGGGTCATAATCCTGGAATTCCCTCCCTAAGGGCATTGTGGGTCTACCCACAGCACATGGACTGCAGCGGGTCAAGAAGGCAGCTCACCCCCACCTTCTCAAGGGGCAACTAAGAATTGTAAATGAAAGTTAGTTCAATCATGATTTACATATCCCAAGAATGAATTAAAAATTCTCTGTTCTCCTCCATTGTAACCTGCTGAGCATTCTGTGATTCCCATCGTTCTGCCATTGTTGGTCGTTCCTTCATCTCTCTGGGTCCCGAGCTCTGGAAATCCTTCTCTACTCTTGTCTTCCTTCACTCTGTCTACTAAAAGACACCTTAAAAGCAACCTCTTTGACCAGATCCTGAGCACCAACGTTTCTCCTCACGTTACTCAGAGTCAGACTTTGATAGACCCAATTGTGAATCAGTGTCTGGGGCTCAGGGCATGACAGATCTCATAAGAATTAGAGTTATTGTTTTTGGGAACATTGAGGAGCTCAGCAATGATCTTCGTTGTTGTGAATGAAGTGTCTCAGTCCCTTATACAGGGACTGAACTTCCTTGAGCTTAATTTTATTTGGTTGAGCAAACCATCCAGCGGAGAAAGAGACCATTTGACAATTAATTAGATTACTTACAGTGTGGAAACAGGCCCTTCGGCCCAACAAGTCCACACCGACCCGCCGAAGTGCAACCCAGCCTGACCCATTCCCCTGCATTTACCCCTTACCTAACACTACGGGCAATTTAGCATGGCCAATTCACCGAACCTGCACATTTTGGACTGTGGGAGGAAACCGGAGCACACCACGCAGACACGGGGAGAATGTGCAAACTCCACACAGTCAGTCGCCTGAGGTGGGAATTGAACGCGGGTCTCTGGCGCTGTGAGGCAGCAGTGCTAACTACTGTGCCACCGTGCCACCATTCTGCCCAAGATGCCTGTGCTGGCTCATAAAAAGGCCTACACAATTAATGCAATTCCCTGTGCTCTTTCTCCAGTCTACATCCTCTCCCAATGAATAACTTGATAAAGGAACACAGCTTCTCAAGGAAGGAGGGAGGAGACCAAACTGGGAATGAGCAGCTAGTTATTCTCACACTAATCACTGGGAAACTGCTGGACTCTGTTACAGTCACAGAAAGAAGTGGGAGTTCTCCCCCTTTCTCTCGGCGATCTGGGGTGGAGGGTGCTGCATGCAGCAGTCCCATGCAACCGCAGAATGCAGTGGTTCATGGATTCCCAGCCCAACTGCTTGTTCTGTGGTGCTGTGGAGTCCATGGACCATGTGTATATTGGGTGTGGGTGTTTGCACTCCCTCTTTAAAAAAAAGAAAAAAAAAATTACAGTCACAGAGTCACAGAGATGTACAGCACGGAGACAGACCTTTCGGTCCAGCTCATCCATGTCAACCAGATGTCCTAACCTAATCCAGCCCCATTTGCTAGCACTTGGCCCACATCCCTCTAAACCTTTCCTATTGATTTACCCATCCAGATGGCTTTTAAATGCTGTAATTGTACCAACCTCCACCACTTTCTCTGGCAGCTCATTCCATACACGCACCACTCTCTGTGTGAAAAAGTTGCCCCTTAGGTCCCTTTTATATCTTTCCCCTCTCACCCTAAACCTATGCTCTTGGTTTGGACTCCCCACCTTCATAAACATACCTTGTCTATTCATCTTATCCACGCTCCTCATGATTTTATTTACCTCTATAATGATCTAGGGCTGCATGTAAATAGCTCCTTGAAAGTAGAGTTGTGGGTAGGCAGGATAGTGACGAAGCATTTAGCATACTTGCCTTCATTGGGCATAACATTGAGTATTGAAGTTGGGAGGTCATGTTGTGGCTGTACAGGACATTGGTGAGGACACTCCTGGAATAATGGATACACATCTGTTTACCCTGCTCTTGGAAGGGTGTTGTTAAACTCGAGAGGGTGCAGAAAAAAATTACAAGGCTGTTGGAAGGTTGGAGTTATAGGGAGAGCTGAATAAATGGGGGCTACATTCCCTGGGGCATTGGAGGCTGAGGGCTGTCCCCCTACTTTATCCACCTTCTGGGTCAGTGGTGCTGGAAGAGCACAGCAGTTCAGGCAGCATCCAAAATGCAGCGAAATCAACGTTTCGGGCAAAAGCTTCCTGATGAAGGGCTTTTGCCCAAAACGTCAATTTCGCTGCATTTTGGATGCTGCCTGAACTGCTGTGCTCTTCCAGCACCAGTAATCCAGAATCTGGTTTCCAGCATCTGCAGTCATTGTTTGTACCACTTTATCCACCTGCCCTATTGGGTTTGTTTATATTCACACCAAGGCCCCTCTAATCTTCAGTACTTTCCAGGTCCTACCATTCTCAGTGAAGATCTCTCTAAGTGCATTACATCACACCTTTCTGGGTGGAATTTGATTTGTCAGTCCCCCACCCAGTTGGCCAGTCTGTTAATATCCTCTTACAGCTTATGGCTGTCCCCATCACTATTTACCACCTGAATAATGTTTATGTAACCCACACCATGTTGATCATCCCCCTACATTCAAATAGAAACCATTAATGTACACCATAAACACTAAGGTTCCTATGCCGAGCTGTGTGGAACCCAATGGAAACAGATTCCCACTCACAGAAACATCCCTGTACCATCATCCTATACTTCCTGCCTCTCGGCCAGTTTATCTTCATATGGGCTTGTACCAGTCTATTATGAGGGCCCTTCTTAAAGGGATGTTTGATGAGATTGGCATTGTGAGTTTTACACAGTCTGTAACCCTCCGTTCCTCTGCTGTATTTGACCAGGATACAAGGCTGTGAATTCCCACGTAACTTGAACAATCTCTCATTGCATTTCTACTTATTCCCTCCAATTCCCTTGACCTGGGCTTGTTCTGATCTCCTGCAGGAACTGTGGGCAGTCCTCTGTTCACTATTACAGAATTTCAGAGGAAGATACGTTTATTAGGTAAGATAGAAGGATGTGTTGGATGTTTGTGTTAAGGTTCGAGTTGAAGGAGTGCTGTCCACCTCGATCAGTTGTTGGAGAGGCTCCCTGTGTGCTCAGGTATACAGTCTGTGCACCCCCTGGCCTTGCTGTCTCTTCCTGATCATTGGTTTGCTCTGTTTTTGACAGGTTCTTATCACAGGTTGTGGTGTGCGAGGTTCCATCGCAGTGGGAGCTGTTCCCTATGACTATAACCTAAAGCAGCTGCCTGGCTATGACACCTGTTCTGCTGGTTATCATGGTGATGATGGAAAGTAAGTGACATACTGATTTTGGTCTCAATTATTTATTTCTGCTCACGGCCATGGAGAGTCCACGAGAGAGTCATTCGAACAGGACAAGAGATAAGGGATCTCAGTGAATATGGAGAGACTGGAGACACTGAGATTGTTCTTTTTAGTGAACTCATGGGTAAGGGTTGTCACTAGTTGGAGCAGCATTTATTGCTCATCCCTAATTGCCCTCAGAACAATGAAGGTTAAGGGCAGATTTAATTGAGTCTTCCAAAAATCATTAAGCATTTGGCAGGATACTGATCTGAGAGGTTAATGTTGATTTATTTTAATTCATTCACAGGACATTGGTATCACTGACTCGGGCCCAGCATTCATGCCTGTCCCCAAGTGCCTTGAGAAGGTGGGGGTGAGCTGCCTTCTTGAACTGCTGCAGTCCATGTGCTGTGGGTAGACCCACAATGCCCTTAGGGAGGGAATTCCAGGATTCTGACCCAGCGACACTGAAGGAACAGAGATATATTTCCAAGTCAGGATGGTGAGTGGCTTGGAGGGGAACTTGCAGGGGGTGGTGTTCCTGTGTATCTGCTGCCCATGTCCTTCTAGATGGAAGTGGTCATGGATTTGGAAGGTGCTGTCTGAGGGTCTGTCCACAGTGAAGAATTTCTGCAGTGCACCTTGTAGATAGTACACCCCTGGCTCAATGATTGGTGTGGGTGGAATGGGTTTGAGTTCATGGGACACTGGCACAATCCTGGGGTAGAAGGGAGCTGTTCCTGTGGGATGGACTTCAGTTGAGCTGAACTTGGACCAGTGTCCTTTAAGATCAAATATGCAGAGCTGCTGAGAAGGCTCCACATTAATGAGGGGGTTTGGGAGGGGGTTTGGGAGGGGATTTGGGAGAGGGTAAATGTAGGTTTACAAAGCAAGAGGAAATGGGACTGGATCAGTTTAGAATATTTGGTCCACGCAGATAAGTTAGAGTGAAGGATCTGCTTTCGTGTTGTATAACTCCGTGACCCTATGAGTGCATTATATAGCAGTTATTTGGATAATGATATTCAGAGTGGGAGAGGAAGTGACAGAGGAAACATTCAGTGAAAAGCCACAGCAAATAGAGTCATGGGGGAGAAAAAATGGTACAATGTCAAAATCAATAGCTCATTACTTGAATGTGCATTGTATTTGAAACTAAACAAATGAAGTAATGGCACAAATCAAAGTTAATGGGTATAGTCTTGTCGTCATTACAGAGACAAGCTTCCTTGGAGATCAAAGCTGCGAACTCAATCTTCAGGGGTATGTGAGTGTTTGAAAAGACAGATAGAAAGGAAGGGATGGTGAAGCAACTCCACACAGACTGGTACCCCATCACCAAGCCCCCCTTTATTTACACACGGAGAGTCCTGCACCATCGTCCTGCCTCACACAGAGTCAGCCGCCAGAGTTTCAGTATCTCTGACACCCCCTTGTTTATATCAGTCAGCCAGGGCTCCCTGATCGGACCAGATCAGGAAACTCAGATTCCATGGGGTCCAGCTGGCTGACTTCATTACCATGACGATATGTGGCTTTGCTGGTGGGGGATGGAGTAAGAATGAGAGTAAGAAATGATCTTGAATCAGATGGTGTAGGATCCACACGGATGAAGGTTAGAAATAAGAAGAGCAAGAAGCCTCTGGTAGGAGTAGTCTGTATACCCTTAACTGTAGCTGAATGGAAGGGGGGGGGGGGTGGGAAGTAAATCAGGAGATAACAAGGGCATTTCACAAAGGCAGTAAGTTAATCATGGGTGACTTTAACCTTCATGTGGATTGTGAGAGTCAGATTGACAGAGGGAGCTATAAGGAAGAATTCATGTTGTGTTCAGGACAGTTTCCCAGAACAGTATGTTATGGATCCTGCCAAGGACCAGATGTATATTTGGACTTTCTGAAGCAATTTGATAAGGTTCTCATGTTCGGCTACTGAAAATGTTAAGAGCCTATGATATTGGAGGTAGTATATTGGCCAGGACTAGTTAAAAATTTACTTCGTTTTTTGTGTGTATATATATATTAATTCCTTTTTTAGGGAAAAACCATAGCAGAGAGGTATCAGAAAGTATTCTAACTCAAACTTGTACAAGTAACTAAGTAATTAACTAACTAAGCAGAGATGGCTGGGCAGGTGATGTGCTGGAGCTGTATGATATGGGAGCTGGCTGATCCCATTGTGAATGGCAGTGACCACATCTGCAGCAAGTGTTGGTTGCTGGAAGAACTCCGGATCAGAGTTGATGATCTGGAATCTGAGCTTCAAACACTGCGGCACATCCGGAAGGGGGAGAGTTACCTGGACGCTTTGTTTCAGGAGGCAGTCACACCTGGGAGATTAAGTAATTCACATTCAGCTAGTGATCAGGCACAACAGAGTGTGACTGTCAGTGAGGCAGGTAGGGGGAACCTGAGTTCAGGAGTGGAGGAGCCTCAGCCCTTGACCTTGTCCAACAGGTACGAGATTCTTGCTCCCTGTACAAATGAGGAAAAGGGCTCTGGACAGGGTGAGCCAACTGACCAAGGCACCATGTTACAGAAGGCCATTCAAGAGGGGGGAGCAAAAAGACAAGTAGTGGTTATAGGGGATTCTATAATTAGGGGGACAGATAGTATCCTATGCAAGCCGGATCGGGAGTCTCGCATGGTGTGTTGCCTGCCCGGTGCCAGGGTGTGGGACATCTCCGACCGGCTTGAAAGGATATTGGAGCGGGAGGGGGAGGATCCAGTTGTTGTGTTCCACGTTGAGACTAACAACATAGGCAAGACTAGGGTGGAGGACCTGTTTGGGGATTATCAAGCACTAGGAAGGAAATTGAAGTACAGGTCCTCAAGGGTCATAATCTCCAGATTACTGCCTGAGCCACGTGCCAATTGGCATAGGGATAAGAAAATTAGGCAAGTAAACACATGGCTAAGGGATTGGTGTGGGAAAGAGGGATTCCACTTCATGGGGCATTGGCATCAGTTTTGGAACCGGGGGATCTGTACCGTTGGGACGGTCTCCACCTGAACCGATCGGGTACCAATGTTCTAGCGAAGTGGATAAATAGGGGGGTCAGTAGGACTTTAAACTTCTGAGTTGGGGGGAAGGGAAAGTGAAAGCGACAGGGAGTATGGCGTTAAATGGAAAGATAAGCAGCAGGATAGCATGTGTCCAGGCGGATTTAAAATTGAGGCAGACTGGGAATGTAGAAAAAAGCAAGGATAACTTAGGATATCATTTGACTTCCAACATCTCTAATGATAAGGAAGTTAGCATTAAGGCACTTTACCTGAATGCTCGTAGCATTCATAACAAAGCAGATGAACTAACGGCACAGATAATAGTGCATGATTATGATGTGGTAGGCATCACAGAGACTTGGTTGCAGGGGGGTCAGGACTGGGCAGTTAAACCTCCATGGTTTTTCAACTTATCGAAAAGACAGAGAGGTGGGCAGAGGGGGTGGGGTTGCCTTGTTAGTTAAGAACAAAATTAAATCTATGGCACTGAATGACATAGCGTCAGATGATGTGGAGTCTGTGTGGGGGGAATTGAGGAAACACGAAGGCAAAAAACCATAATGGGAGTTACGTACAGACCTCCTAACAGTGGTCAGGACCAGGAGCACAACATGTACCGGGAAATAGAGAAGGCATGTCAGAAAGGCAAGGTCACGGTGTTCATGGGAGACTTCAATATGCAGGTGGACTGGGTAAATAATGTTGCCAGTGGATCCAAAGAAAGGGAATTCATGGAATGCTTACAGGATGGTTTTTTGAAACAGCTTGTCATGGAGCCCACAAGGGAGCAGGCTATTCTGGATCTAGTGCTTTGCAATGAACCAGACTCTATAAAAGATCTTAAAGTAAGGGAACCCTTAGGAAGCAGTGATCATAATATGGTAGAGTTCAGTCTGGAGTTTGAAAGAGAGAAGGCAAAATCGGATGTAATGGTGTTACAGTTAAATAAAGGTAATTACGAGGGCATGAGAGAGGAACTGACAAAAATAAACTGGAAGCAGAGGCTAACCGGGAAGACAGTAGAGCAAAAATGGCGGGAGTTTGTGGGTATAATTGAGGACACAGTACAGAGGTTCATCCCCAAGAAAAGAAAGATTATCCGGGGAGGGATTAGACAGCCATGGCTGACAAAGGAAGTCAGAAAATGTATTAAAGAAAAAGAGAGATCCTATAAAGTGGCTAAGAACACTGGGAAATCAGAAGATTGGGAAGGCTACAAAAACAAACAGAGGATAACAAAGAGAGTAATAAGGAAGGAGAGGATCAAATATGAAGGTAGGCTAGCCAGTAATATTAGAAATGATAGTAAAAGTTTCTTTCAATACATAAGAAACAAACGACAGGCAAAAGTAGACATTGGGCCACTTCAAACTGATGCTGGAAGCCTAGTGATGGGAGATAAGGAAATAGCAGGAGAACTTAACAAGTACTTTGCGTCAGTTTTCACAGTGGAAGACATGAGTAATATCCCAACAATTAAAGGGAGTCACGGGGCTGAGTTGAGTATGGTTGCCGTTACGAAAGACATAGTGCTAGAAAAGTTACAAAGTCTTAAAAATGATAAATCTCCTGGCCCCGATGGGATACACCCTAGAGTTCTGAGACAGGTGGCTGAGGAAATAGCGGAGGCATTGTTTGAGATATTTCAAGAGTCACTGGAGTCAGGAAAGGTCCCAGATGATTGGAAGATGGCTGTTGTAACCCCCTTGCTCAAGAAAGGATCAAGACAAAAGATGGAAAATTATAGGCCAATCAGCTTAACCTCGGTTGTTGGTAAAATTCTAGAATCCATCATTAAGGATGAAGTTTCTAAATTCTTGGAAGAGCAGAGTCTGATTAGAACAAGTCAACATGGATTTAGTAAGGGGAGGTCATGCCTGACAAACCTGTTAGAATTCTTTGAAGAGGTGACAAGTAGGTTAGACCAGGGAAACCCAGTGGATGTGGTCTATCTAGACTTTCAAAAGGCCTTTGATAAGGTGCCACACGGGAGGCTGCTGAGCAAGGTGAGGGCCCATGGTGTTCAAGGTGAGTTGCTGGGATGGATTGAGGATTGGCTGTCTGACAGAAGGCAGAGAGTTGGGATAAAAGGTTCTTTTTCAGAATGTCAGCCGGTGACTAGCGGTGTCCCGCAGGGTTCAGTGTTGGGGCCACAGCTATTCGCATTATATATTAATGATCTGGATGAAGGGATTGGGGGCATTCTAACGAAGTTTGCAGATGATACGAAGTTAGGTGGACAGGCAGGTAGTACTGAGGAAGTGGGGAGGCTACAGAAGGATCTAGACAGGTTGGGAGAGTGGTCCAGGAAATGGCTGATGGAATTCAACGTGAGCAAGTGCGAGGTCTTGCACTTTGGCAAAAAGAATAAAAGCATAGACTACTTTCTAAATGGTGAGAAAATTCGTAAAGCCAACGTGCAGAGGGATCTGGGAGTGCTAGTCGAGGATTCTCTAAAGGTAAACATGCAGGTTGATTAAGAAAGCAAATGCAATGTTGTCTCTTATCTCAAGAGGGTTGGAATATAAAAGCAGAGATGTGCTACTGGGACTTTATAAAGCTCTGGTTAGGCCCCATTTGGAGTACTGTGTCCAGTTTTGGTCCCCACACCTCAGGAAGGACATACTGGCACTGGAACGTGTCCAGCGGAGATTCACACGGATGATCCCTGGAATGGCAGGTCTAACATATGAGGAACGGCTGAGGATCCTGGGATTGTATTCATTGGAGTTTAGAAGATTAAGGGGAGACTTAATAGAGACGTACAAGATAATACATGGCTTGGAAAGGGTGCACGCTAGGAAATTGTTTCCATTAGGCGAGGAGACTAGGACCCGTGGACACAGCCTCAGAATTAGAGGGGGTCAGTTCAGAACAGAAATGCGGAGACATTTCTTCAGCCAGAGGGTGGTGGGCCTGTGGAATTCATTGCCGCAGAGTGCAGTGGAGGCTGGGACGCTAAATGTCTTCAAGGCAGAGATTGATAGATTCTTGTTGTCTCGAGGAATTAAGGGCTACGGGGAGAACGCTGGTAAGTGGAGTTGAAATGCCCATCAGCCATGGTTGAATGGCGGAGTGGACTCAATGGGCCGAATGGCCTTACTTACACTCCTATGTCTTATGGTCTTATGGTCTTATAGGATAGAGGATGAGCTAACTAATGGAGGACTAGGAGTTGGTAAAAAGAGGCCACTTTCAGGATGCTAACCTATAACTAGTGGAGTGCCACAGGGATCAGTGCTGGGGCCATGATTATTTACAATCTGGATTAATGATTTAGATGAGGGAAGTGAATATACTGTAACCAAGCTTGTGGAAAATATAAAAATAGGTGGGAAGGCAATGACACAGAGAATCTGCAGAGGGATACAGGCAATGAGCAAAAACCTGGCAGCAGGAATTATAATGTGGGGAAACATATGGTTACACACTTTGGCAGGAAGAATAGAGGAGATGAATATTATTGAAATGGGTCAAAAATGCAGCATTGGAAAGCACAACAGTTCAGGCAACGTCCAGGAAGCAGGAGAGTCAATGTTTTGAGCATAAGCTCTTCATCAGGAATGAGGGTTTGGCCCAAGGGGGCTGAGAGATAAATGGGAGGGGGGTGGGGCTGGGGGGAAGGTGGATGAGAATGCAATAGATAGATGAAGGTAGAGGTGTTGGTGGTAGGTTGGAGAGGAGGGTGGAGCAGATAGGTGGGAAGGAAGATGGACATGTAGGACCGTTCAAGAGAGTGGTGCCGAGTTGGAGAGTTGGAACTGGGACAAGGTGGGGGGAGGGGAAGTGAGGAAATTGGTGAAATTGACATTGATTCCATGTGGTTGCAGGGTCCCAAGGTGGAAGACGAAGCATTCTTCCTCCAGGCAGCGGGTGGTAAGGGTTTAGTGGTGGAGGAGGCCCAGGACCTGCATGTCCTTGGTGGAGCGGGAGGGGGAGTTAAAGTATTTGGCCACGAGGCGATGGGACTGGTTGGTGTGGGTGTTGCAGAGATGTTCCCTGAAATGTTCCACAAGTTGGCATCCTGTCTCCCCAGTGTAGAGGAGACCACATCAAGAGCAACGGACACTGTAGACAAGGTGTTTGGAGGTGTCGGAAAATCTTCTGTCCATGTTCAGTGATGAATGGGGAAGGTCAGCCTTTATTCCATAGGGAATGAAGTATAAAAGTAAGGAGGTTTTTACAAACTATTGAAAGCACTAGTGAGACCCCAGCTAGAATACTGTGAAGAGTTTTGGGGCTCCTTTATCTAAGGAAAGACTGACATTGGGGGCAGACCAGAGAAAGTTCACTCGGCTGATCCCAGGGACGAAGGGACTGTCTTATGAGGAGAGGGTGAGTAGGTTGGGCCTCAACTCAATGGAGGTTAGAAGAGTGAGAGTAGACCTTATTGAAACGTATAAGATTCTGAGAGGACTTGACAGGAGGGATGTGGAAAGGTTGTTTCACCTTATTGGAGAATCTCGGACCAGAAGGCATAGTAGCTAGTCAAAGTGTAACTGTGTAACCACTGTCAATTAGTGTAAAGGCCCATCTGGCTCATTAAGGTCCTTCAGATGGGGCAGTAGATTTTGAGGATGAGGCAGTAGATTTTGAGGATGGGGCAGTAGATTTTGAGGATGGGGCAGTAGATTTTGAGGATGAGGCAGTAGATTTTGAGGATGGGGCAGTAGATTTTGAGGATGGGGCAGTAGATTTCGGCCAACTAGGAATGCAAACATCATTGAATTAATTTAAAAGACAGGAACTGTATTACCATCTGTCTGGGTGAGCTAGCACAGCTGGGTATAAGGTGGCAGAGGAACTGAGATGGGAAAAGCATTTTAAAATTTGGTTCAATTTATTTTCCTTTGGAACTCAGGGTTGCAATTTTTTTATTGCATTTATAAATGTATTTGATTTAATAAGTTATTTAATTGAGAAATGTAGTAATTTAATCAGCTATACATATATCAACTTGCAGAGTTTAATGTTTTATCCCTTTTTCTTACAAGGGAGCCTTCTAAAACCTAATTCCAGATTTATCACTAATTCCTGTGGGAACTAATGTTTCTCTTAAAGCTGTTTGACTTAAAATCATGATTTTTCAGTGAACTAACCATGACCTTAACTAACCTACTGTTGATGTAAACAACTAGGAAATTGGAACACAGAATAATAATACTCCCTGATTATTCTAATTCCCAGTGACTGCATTTAGATAGACTGGTCAAATGGGCAGACAAGGGGCAGATTGATCAGAGAAATGTGAGGGTTCGGAAGAGCTAATATAGTCTTAATGATCCAGTTTGAAAGGGTTGCATGGACAGAGGGACCGAGGGGTGCATTTGCAACAATTTTCTAAAAGTGGAATGATGGCTATTCAGAAGCACAAGGCCCAAGTCCGGAGTGTGATGGAATACTCCCCACTTGCCCTGGATGGGGCAGCTCCAACAACACCATCTAGGACAATTGGCATCACATCCACAAACACCCACTCCCTCCACCCCTAACGCTCAGTAACAGCAGTGTGTACTATCAACAAGGTGCACTGCAGAAACTCATCAAAGATCCTCAGACAGCACCTTCCAAACCCACAACCACTTCCATCTAGAAGGACAACAGCAGCAGATACATGGGAACACCACCCCCTGCAAGTTCCCCACCAAACCACTCACCATCCTGACTTGGAAATGTATCACCGTTCCTTCAGTGTCTCTGGGTCAGAATCCTGGAATTCTCTCCCTAAGGGCATTGTGGGTCTACCCACAGCACATGGACTGCAGCGGGTCAAGAAGACAGCTCACCCCCACCTTCTCAAGGGGTAAATGCTGGCTGATTGAAGAGCTGTCCCAGAGAATAGAGACAGGAACTGAAGGACAATCAGTTATTGAAAGAGACAGAGCCAGACTCCATATTATGACTGCTTTTTTCAAGATGTCCTGCAGGGAGGATAACATGTGTTCTGTGCAGTGAGCAGTGAGTGAAATCCTAAGGGCAGTTGGAAATCTCTGTGCTCTTGTTATTGCATTCTCGATGCTGTTAGGCATCAAGGTGTTGCAGTCTATTCTTAGGAAAAACTGTAAAAGTTGTGCTCTTAAGAAGCCAGGTATATGTCAGTATATTTGAGAGGACAGGTTGAAAAGCCGCGTAATAATGATCCAGCTTGGTGCAGGGAGCTGTCTGTGAAATTCTGGAGTGTGTGTGCTTCATGGCTTCAGCCTGGATGCTGATGGACTCAAACAGGAGTTGTTGTTGGAGGGAGTCCATGACAGAGCAGAGCCATGGGATGGGCTTTTAAAGCTGGTTCCATAAAAGTGAATGGGACTACACTGTGTCATAGTGAATAGGTCACTGCTGTACTCGTATTGAAGGGGATTATAGAGTGTATCAGCCTTGAAAGGGGGGAGATGTTGTCAATAAACAAGGCCATGTCACTGTTGAAGCTGTTACAGATGGATTCGTCCTGACTACGTTCATGATATGTGAACATTGAAGTGGTTGCAAGTAGGTTGATATTGAAAGGGTTACAGGTATAATAGAATCCCTACAGTATGGAAACAGGCCATTTGGCCCAAAAATTCTACACTGACCCTCCAAAGGGTAATCCACCCAGACCTATTCCCCTACATTTACCCTGTCTAACGCACCTAACCTACACATCCCTGGAAGCTATGGACAATTTAGCATGGCCAATTCCCCTAACCTGCACATCTTTGGATTGTGGGAGGAAACCGGAGCACCCGGAGGAAACCCACACAGCCACAGGGAGAATGTGCAAACTCCACACAGAGTTGCCCAAAGCTGGAATCAAACCCAAGTCCCTGGTGCTGTGAGGCAGCAGTGCTAACCACTGAGCCACCTCAGGTATGCAGAGGGAGGTTGAGGAGTGACCTTATAGAGGTTTATGAAATAATGAAGGGTATGGATAGGGTAATTAGCCAAAGCCTTTTTCGCAGAGAAAGAGAGTCCAAAACTAGAGGGCATAGGCTTACGATGAGAGGGGAATAATTTAAAAGGGCCGTAAGGGGCAACTTTTTCACACAGAGGGTGGTACGTGTATGAAATGAGCTGCCAGAGGAAGTGGTGGAGGCTGGTACGATTACAACATTTAAAAGGCATCTGGATGGGTATATGAATAGGAAGGGTTTGGAAGGATATGGGCCGGGTGCTGGCAGGTGGGACTAGAGTAGTGTAGGATATCTGGTCAGCATAGATGAATTGGACCGAAGGGTCTATTTCCGTGCTGTACATCTCTATGACTCTATGCCAGTACAGAATTTTGTTATAAAGTTGAATAAGAATTGTGAAGAGTCTATGAATAAAGTATATTGGCAAATTCATTTAAAGGCTAAATCAATGAAGGCGCACTGTCAAATATTTAAAGGGGGTATTTCAGAATCCACGGAATACATTCCAACATGTCAGAAAAATTCCCAAGGGATGGGCTAACCCTTCACGGTTAACTAGAAATGTTAAAGATAGCATCAAACTAAAGAAAATTAACATTTAAGTCTGCCAAGGCAGGACCAGACCAGAGGGTAGGACAGAATATCAGGATAGCAAAGAATGACCAAAATTAATGAAGAAGGAAAAGCTGGAGTTGGAGAGAGAGAGAGAGAGAGAGAGAGAAAAGGGAGAGAGAGAGAGAAAAAAAAAGGGACAGAGAAGGAGAGAGAAAAGGGACAGAGAGAGAGAGAGAGAGAGAGAGTGCCAGAAATACATAAAAAAAAGGGTTAACTGAGAATGTTGGTTATTTAGGAAGTGAGCTGAAAATGTGTTGCTGGAAAAGCGCAGCAGGTCAGGCAGCATCCAAGGAGCAGGAGAATCGACGTTTCAGGCATGATTCCTGAAGAAGGGCTCATGCCCGAAACGTCGATTCTCCTGCTCCTTCGATGCTGCCTGACCTGCTGCACTTTTCCAACAACACATTTTCAGCTCTGATCTCCAGCATCTGCAGTCCTCACTTTCTCCTATTTAGGAAGTGAGTCAGGAGACTTTAATAATGGAAAATAAGGTGAGCACAGATGGATTAAATAAATATTGTGCATCAGCTTCCACTGTAGAGGACACACATTAAACACCAGACGCAGCGATAAATCAGGAAATGTGTGAACGCAGGGAAATCACAATCACAAGAGAGAGAGAGAAGTGGTCTTGAGTGAGTTATTGGAGCTAGGGGCTGACAACTACTCAGCTCCTGATAGGCTTCATCCCAGAGTCTTAAAAGAAGTGGTTAGTGAGATAGATGATGTGTTGTTTTTTACTTTCCAAAACTCCCTTGACATAAGACACTCCCATTCAACTGGAAATGACAAGCTTCTTGATTTTGCAACTTGGTTGAAATTATTTTGTTTTGGTTCCTTTTGAAGGTGTGGTGTTGCCCTCACTAAGAACAATAGATTATTGTTCCCATTTTACCTGCAGTGCAGGGGTGTTCAAGGCTATTCTCAAACTGTGACCTGACAACACATTAATTTTCACACAATGCATGCCAGGCACAGAGTTGCAGTTGGGTGTTAAGTCTTTTTTAATACATCCCTGGGAAGGAAAATACATTTCCACAGGAGATGACTTAATTTATTCACTTATGGACATGGAGGTCACTGGCTGAGCAAACATTTATTGCCATATTCCCAAATACCTTGAGAAGGTGGAGGTGAGCTGCCTTCTTGAACCGCTGCAGTCCATGTGCGGTGGGTAGACCCACAATGCCCTTAGGGAGGGAATTCCAGGAGTCTGACCCAGCGACACTGAAGGAACGGTGATATATTTCCAAGTCAGGATGGTGAGGAGCTCGGAGGAACTTGCAGGGGGTGGTGTTCCCATGGATCTGCTGCCCTTGTCCTTTTAGATGGAAATGGTCGTGGGTTTGGAAGGCAGTGTCTAAATGGTGAGGGATTGCAGAGCTCTAAAATACAGAAGGATCTGGGTATCCCAGTGCATGAATCACAGGTTTGTCATGATAAGGGAAGTAAATGGAATGTTTTTGTTTCTCATACTGGAAATTGAACACAACAGTAGGGAGGTCATACTTTCAGTATAGAGGACAGTGCTGAGATTGCGTCGGGAGTTCCGTGTATGGTCTTAGTCACAGACCAAGGACGTCAATGCATTGGAAGCTGTTCAGAGAGGGTTTACCAGGCTGACCTCTGCAATGGTCTTCAGGGGAAAGGTTAGACCCATTGGGATTATATCCAGTGGAGGTTAGAAGCTGGAGGTAAGAGGTGACTTGATAGAAACATATAAAATCCTGAGGGATTTGACGGGGTGGATGCGGAGGGGATGTTTAAAAATCGGATTTCCTCCATTTAAAACAGAAATGAGACAATGTGTTTTCTCCCAAGGTATGAATATTGGGAGCTCTCTCCCTGAGAAGGCAAGTGGAAACAGAGTTCTGAAGTAGTTTAAAGGCGGAGCTGTGGTGCCCGGGGTTGAAAGGTTATTGGAGTGATGTGTGAGGTCACAATCACATCAGCAAAGATCTTATTGGATGGTGGAGCAGAGTCTATTCGTGCTCCTAATCTGTGTGTTTATATATGAGTATGTTTGGGTCAGTGTTGCAAGTGATACAATCTGTACTTTTGGGGGTTATAGATGTGTCAGTCCGGAACACAGGTATGTCAGGATTGATCAGGCTATAGACTGCAATTACCCTTCCTATATGGTTAAAGTTCCCCTCCAACGCATCTTGTCCACATCCCGCACCTCCACCCTCAGACCCCACCACTCCAACCGTAATAAGGACAGAACGCCCCTGGTGCTCACCTTCCACCCTACCAACCTTCGCATAAACCAAATCATCCGCCAACATTTCCGCCACCTCCAAAAAGACCCCACCACCAGGGATATATTTCCCTCCCCACCCCTTTCCGCCTTCCACAAAGACCGTTCCCTCCATGACTACCTGGTCAGGTCCACGCCCCCCTATGACCCACCCTCCCCTCCTGGCACTTACCTCTGCCACCGCAGGAACTGTAAAACCTGTGCCCACACCTCCCTCACCTCTATCCAAGGCCTTAAAGGAGCCTTCCACATCCATCAAAAGTTTACCTGCACATCCACCAATATCATTTATCGTATCCATTGCTCCCGATGCGGTCTCCTCTACATTGGGGAGACTGGGCGCCTCCTAGCAGAGCGCTGTAGGGAACATCTCCGGGACACCCGCACCAATCAAACACACCGCCCCGTGGCCCAACATTTCAACTCTCCCTCCCACTCTGCCGAGGACATGGAGGTCCTGGGCCTCCTTCACCGCCACTCCCTCACCACCAGACGCCTGGAGGAAGAACGCCTCATCTTCCACCTCGGAACACTTCAACCCCAGGGCATCAATGTGGATTTCAACAGTTTTCTAATTTCTCCTTCCCCCACCTCACCTTGGTTCCAAACTTCCAGCTCAGCACTGTCCCCATGACCTGTCCTACCTGCCTATCTTCCTTCCCACCTATCCACTCCATCCTCCTCCCTACCCTATCACCTTCATCCCCTCCCCAACTCACCTATTGTACTCTATGCTACTTTCTCCCCACCCCCACACTCCTCTCATTTATCTCTCCACCCTTCAGGCTCTCTGCCTTTATTCCTGATGAAAGGCTTTTGCCCGAAACATCGATTTTCCTGCTCCTCGAATACTGCCTGACCGGCTGCGCTTTTCCAGCATCACACCCTCGAGACTGTTTCCCCCTGTCTGGGAGTGTTGTGCACTCAAAGTGGAATGCTTGGACTGAGCCCAAGCATACGCTTTCAAGTTAAAATTTAAAATAAACTATTTTGTTTATATAACCTACCTGTTTAGATATGCTACTCTCTCCCCACCCCCACCCTCCTCTAGCTTATCTCTCCACCCTTCAGGCTCACTGCCTTTATTCCTGATGAAGGGCTTTTGCCTGAAACGTTGGTTTTCCTGCTCCTTGGATGCTGCCTGACCTGCTGTGCTTTTCCAGCACCACTGATCCAGAATCTGGTTTCCAGCATCTGCAGTCATTGTTTTTACCCAGACTATAGGTGTGTCAGCAGTGATGGCTTATAGGTGTGACTGTACTGAAAGGTTTAAAGGTATATCTGTATTGAAGGGGTCAATGTAGTGTTTGTATTGTCAGGGGCGGGGTGGGCTGGTCTCTGGTCTCTGGTCTCTGGTCTCTGGTCTCTGGTCTCTGGTCTCTGGCCTATGGTTTCTGGTCTATGGTCTCTGGTCTATGGTTTCTGGTCTCTGGTCTCTGGTCTCTGGTCTATGGTTTTTAGTCTCTGGTCTCTGGTCTCTGGTCTCTGGTCTATGGTTTCTGGTCGTCATACTGATGTTGTTACTGGTGTGTCGACATTTAAAATTTGCAGGTACATCTGTTTTGAAGAGGTTGCATGTACTGGGCGGGGGAGGATCCATTTGACGTGGTCCAGGTAGGTAGGTAGAGTCATGCGATAGGGTTTGCTGAAAGAGTGGGAGGAGGTCAGTAATAAAATTTAAAAAACAGACTCTTAAAGGCTATCATCCATGCAACCACATGCAAATTGGCAGAAAGCACATCAGTTAGAGAGCTGAATACATGCCTCAAAGTGTGCTGCGGGACAGAGGGGGCCATGACACCTACACTGGGGGTAAGTAGAGAGCAGTGGTTTAGTGATAACTGGATTAGTAATCACAGGCTAATGCTGTGTGGACAGGGCTTTGAATCTCACCGTGGCAGATGATGAAACTTGAATTCAATAAAAATCTGGAATAAAAAGCTAATCTCATGGCGCAGGGCAATAAATGTTGGTCTCACCTACAATGCCCACGTCCTGCGAATGAATCATGAAAAACTTTCCAGAGCTCATTGCAATCTTGGAGGATTCCAATAGTGAATAATGTGACACCCCGATAGACGAACAGAGGGTGATAGAAAGCAAAACACGATTCGCTAGTTAGCCTGATATTAGTCCTTTGGAAAATACTGGAGTCCATTATTGAAAAAGAAATATCAGGATAGTTCGAAACATTGAAGACAACCAGACAGAACCAGTGTGGTGCTAGACAAAGGAAATCATGTTTCATAAATCTGTTAGGGTTCTCTTAGTAGAGGGGAGTTCAAGGTGGGGGGTGGGGGGGGGTGTGATTGATGGGGAGAACGTTACTCTGTACCTAACCCCGTGCTGTCCCTGTCCTGGGAGTGTTTGATGGAGGACAGTGTAAAGGGAGCTTTTCTCTGTATCTAACCCCTTGCTGGCCCTATCCTGGAAGGATTTGATGGGGATACTGTAGAGAGAGCTTTACTCTGTATCTAACTCTATGCCATCCTGTCCTGGGAGTGTTTGATGGGGGACGGTATAGAGAGAGCTTTACTCTGTATCTAACCCCATGCTGTCCCTTTCCTTGGAGTGTCTGATGGGGACAGTGTAGAGGAGGCTTTACTCTGTATCTAACAGAGTAAAGCTCCCTCTACACTGTCCCCCATCAAACACCCCCAGGGCAGGGACAGCATGTAAAAGGATAGAGGGATCCACGTGTTTTTGTCCATGAAGCACAAAACATTCCCATGGGGCTCTGCAATTCTTTAACAGCCAGGGTACAGAGTAGAGCTTGGTCCCCGTATTTAAGAAAGGACAGATTGGCATTGGGGTCAGCTCAAAAGTGATTTGCGAGACTGATTCGTGGGACAAAGGGATTGAAAAGGTTGTTCTTTTATTCATTAATGTTCAGAAGAACAAAGAGTGATCTTTCTGGGCCACAGGAGATACTGAAGGGGTTTGTTTGAGTCACTGTTGAGGAGCTTCAGGTTTCGGGACGGAGCTGCAGAATAAAAGAGCATTAATTTAAAACTGAAGTGAAGGAATTTCTCTTCCCTGAGGAGAGAGAGTGTCTGGAATTCTTTATCCCAGAGAATATGGAGGCTAGATCACTGAAGGTATTTAAAGCTGAAATAGGAATGTGTTTGAAATATCAGGGAGCTGAGGGCTATGAGGAGCTGGCATGCGACAGGAGTGAGACCTGGGGCAAAACAACCAGAGTCCTGTTCGATACAGGGAGCCACAGACCCCTACGGGACAGAAACAGGCCCTTCCGACCAAACTGGTCCATGCCGACCAAGAGGACCATCCACGCTAACCCCATTTCCCGCACTTGGCCCATATTCTTCGAAGCAAACGACCAGCGCCTCAACCCCTCGATTTCTTCCTCTCCCAACGTCCCCAACAGTACCCTTCCACCGACACTCTCATTCGTTTGGCCGAACTGGTCCTCACCCTTAACAATTTCTCCTTCAAATCTTCCCACTACCTCCAGACCAGAGTGGTAGCCACGGGCACACGTATGAGCTCCAGCTGTGCCTGTCTCTTTGTCGGCTACATAGATCTTCCGTAATTACACCGGCACCACTCTCCACTTCTTCCTCCGCTACATTGATGTCTGCATTGGCGCCACCTCGTGCTCCCGCGAGGAGGTTCAGCAGTTCATCAACTTCACCAACACATTCCACCCTGACCTTAAAATTTACCTGGACTATCTCTGACACCTCCCTCCCCTTCCTGGACCTCTCCATCTCCATTAATGAAGACCGACTTGATACTGACATGTTTTACAAACCCACAGCTACCTGGATTACGCCTCTTCCCACCCTACCTCCTGCAAAAATGCCATCCCGTATTCCCAATTCCTCCACGTCTGCCGTATCTGCTCCCAGGAGGATCAGTTCCACCACAGAACACACCAGATGGCCTCCTTCCTTAGAGACCGCAATTTCCCTTCCCACGTGGTTAAAGATGCCCTCCAACGCATCTCGTCCACATCCCGCACCTCCGCCCTCAGACCCCACCCCTCCAACCGTAACAAGGACAGAACGCCCCTGGTGCTCACCTTCCACACTACCAACCTTCGCAAAAACCAAATCATCCGCCGACATTTCCGCCACCTCCAAATGGACCCCACCCCCAGGGATATATTTCCCTCCCCACCCCTTTCCACCTTCCACAAAGACCATTCCCTCCATGACTACCTGGTCAGATCTACGCCCCCCCTACAACCCACCCTCCCATCCAGGCACCTTCCCCTGCCACCGCAGGAATTGCAAAACCTGTGCCCACACCTCCTCCCTCACCTCTATCCAAGGCCTTAAAGGAGCCTTCCACATCCATCAAAGTTTTTCTATCATTTATTGTATCCGTTGCTCCCGATGCGGTCTCCTCTACATTGGGGAGACTGGATACCTCCTAGCAGAGATCTTTAGGGAACATCTCCGGGACACCCGCACCATTCAACCACACCGCCCCGTGGCCCAACATTTCAACTCCCCCGCCCACTCTGCCGAGGACATGGAGGTCCTGGGCCTCCTTCACCGCCGCTCCCTCACCACCAGACGCCTGGAGGAAGAACGCCTCAGAACACATCAACCCCAGGGCATCAATGTGGACTTCACCAGTTTCCTCATTTCCCCTCCCCCACCTCACCCCAGTTCCAATCTTCCAGCTCAGCACCATCCTCATGACCTGTCCTACCTGCCAATCTCCCTTCCCACCTATCCACTCCACCCTCCTCTCTGACCTATCACCTCCATCCCCGCCCCCATTCACCTATTGTACTCTTTGCTACCTTCTCCCTACCCCTACCCCCCCCCCCCCCATTTATCTCTCCACCCTGGAGGCACTCTGCCTCCATTCCTGATGAAGGGCTTTTGCCCGAAACACCGATTTTCCTACTCCTCGGATGCTGCCTGACCTGCTGTGCTTTTCCAGCACCGCTCTGATCTAAAGCTCCATATCCTTCTAATCCTTTCTTATCCATGTATTTGTCCAAATGTCTTTTAAATGTTGTTAATGGTCCCACCTCAACCACTTCCATTGGGAGCTCATTCCAGATGCGTACCACCCTCTGTGTAAAAACATTGCCCCTCAGGTTCCCTTTTATTCTTTCCCCCCTAACCTTAACCTGATGCCCTCTAGTCCTCGATTCCCCAACCCCAGGGAAAAAGACTGAGTGCATTCACCCTATCCATACCTCTCATGATCTTATACACCTCAATAAGATACCCCCCTCAGTCTCCTCCGCTCTAAAGAAAAATGTCCTCACTTGTCCACCCTCTCCCTATAACTCAGACCATTGAGTCCAGGCAACATCCTTGTAAATTTCTTCCATACTCTTTCCAGTTTAATAACATCCTTCCTGTAGCAAGGTGACCAAAACTGATCACAATCCTCCAAGTGTGGCCTCACCAATGTCCTGTATAACTGCAGCATAACTTCCCAACTTCTACACTCAGTGCCCTGACTGATGAAGGCCAGTGTGTCAAAAGCCTTCTTCACTTCCCTGTCTACCTGGGACTCCACTTTCAGAGAACCGTGCACCTGAACTCCAAGGTCCCTCTGTTCCAGCTTGATTTGACTTTTCAAAATGCAAGACCTCACCCTTATCTATATTAAACTCCATTTGCCATTTCTCGGCCCACTTCCCCAGCTGATCCAGGTCCTGCTGCAATTTCTCCTCACTGTCCATGATATCGCCTACTTTAGTGTCATCTGCAAACTTACTAATCATCCCTTGTACATTCCCATCCAAATCATTGATATCAATAACAAACAGCAATGGGCCCAGCACCGACCCCTGAGGCACTCCACTAGTCACAGGCCTCCAGTCCGACAAGGATCCTTCCACTATTACCCACTGCTTCCTACCATCAAGCCAATTATGTATCCAATTTGCTAGTTCTCCCTGGATTCCATGCGATCTAACCTTCCAGAGCAGCCTACCATGTGGAACCTTATCAAAGGCCTTACTGAAATCCATATAGACTACATCTACCACCCTGCCTTCATCAACCTTCCTAGTCACTTCATCAAAGAACATTAACAAATTTGTGAGGCATGATCTTCCAATCACAAACCCATGCTGACTACTGCTAATCAAACCCTGTCATTCCAAAAGTGCATGTTCATCTTATCCCTCAGAATCTTCTCAAGTAACTTACCCAGCGCAGATGTTAGGCTTACTGGTCTCTAGATCCCTGTGAGTGGGGGATGTGGCTGATTGGGGTGTGGCTGACCGAATGGCCTATTCCTGGGCCTGTTTCTTCCCTGTATCCAGAGTTCGATAAAGGAAAGAGGGAAACCATCAAACTGAACCAAACAAGTGCAAAGATTAGTGACAGGTTAGACGATTGGTCAGAATATAAAGAATGGTAGAGAATGATGAAAAGGTTAATCATGAAGAAGGAATTAGACCACTGGAGGAAGTCAGCTAGAAACATGAAAACAGGCAGCAAGAGATTCTAAATATGTCTGAACAGAATGAGCCTGTGAGACTGTTCCTCTAGAGAGTGAGAATTGGGAGTGAAAAATTGATCATAAGAAAGTGACAGATGAAATGAAAAGTTACAAAATCCATTTCAGTAATTGGTGTAAATCAGGTGTGGCAGAAGAGAGAGAGACATTTAATGACGTTACAGTCGTAGGGAAGGTGGGGCTGGAGTTGGCAGCTGGTAAATCTCTCTGGCTGCTGGTCTTAGCAGGTGGTTCATGAGGTAACAGTTACTTGGTGTTAATTTTCTAAAATTACCCGGATTCTGGAAAGATTCCATTGATTTGGAATGCAACAAATGTTTACTCTGTATTGAAGAAAGGTAGAAAGCAGGAGAGTGTGGGCCTGTACGCTTGATATTTCTCCAAGTTTACGTCTAACGGAAGGTATTGCCGCCCAACTAAAATATCTCAATGTTATCTGAAAGAGTCATCATGTTTAACAAAGTTCTTAATTTCTTTAGCACAGGACAGTAAAGCACATGGGATTGGGGCTAGTGTATTGAGATGGATAGAGAACTGGTTGGCAGACAGAAAACAAAGTGGAGGAATAAACGGAACTTTTTCTGAGTGACAGGAAAGGACGAGTGAGTTGCCACAGGGATCGGTGCTAGGCTCCTGCCTATTCACAATAAATATTAATGATTTTGATGAGGGAAATAAATGTAAAATCTTCAAATTTGAGCTGATGGTGAGCTGTGAGGAAGGTGCAGAGATAAATCATAGAGTCATCCAATATAAAACAGGCCCTTCAGCCCACCATGTCTATGTTGACCATCGAACACCAAACTAACACCACTCCCATTTCCCTGCCCCTGGTCCACAGCTGACGGTGCCCTGGTGTTTTAAGAGCTCATCCAGATGGGTCTTCAATGTTGGGAGGGTCCCTGTCCCCATCACCCTCTCAGGCAGCACCTTCCATATTTCTACCATCCCCTGGGTGAGAAAGTGTTTCCTCAGATCCCCTCTAAACCACTCACTCTTCACCTTAAACGTATCCCCTCTGGGCTCAGACACATCAGTGTGAGGAAAAAAAACCTCATGATCTGCCCTGTCTGTGCCTCTCTCAGAGTTGTGTCTCCCTCAATCAGATCCCTCTCACCCCCCCACCCCTGTCAGCGTCCTCTTCTCCAGGGAAAACAATCCCAGCCTATCCAGTCTCTCTTTATGACTAAGACTTTTCATCGCAGGCAACATCCTGGTGAATCTCCTCTGGATCCCCTCCAGCGCAATCACATCCTTCCGATAGAGTGGGGATCACAACTGTCCACAATATTCTAGCTGTGGCCTAGCCAATGTTTTAGAAAGTTCTTTGCTCCTATATTTTGTGGCCCTGATGAAGGCACATATCCCATCTGCCTTCCTCCCCACCCTGTCCCCCTGCGCTGACACCTTCAGGGATCTATAGCCTTGTTCACCAAGGTCCCTTTGTTCTTCAGCACTCCCCAGACACCTACCATACATTGTGTAAAATCTTTTCCTTATTATTCCTCCCAAAGTCAGAGATCACAAGACACCAGGTTATAGTCCAACACGTTTATTTGAAATCACAAGATTTCAGAGCACTGCCCCTTCATCAAGTGAAGTCATTTACAAATAAACCTCATAGAATCATAGAGATGTACTGCATGGAAACCGACCCTTCGGTCCAACCCATCCATACTGACTAGATATCCCAACCCAATCTAGTCCCACCTGCCAGCACCCGGCCCATATCCTTCCAAACCCTCCCTATTCATATACCCATCCAAATGCCTCTTAAATGTTGTAATTGTACCAGCCTCCACCACTTCCTCTGGCAGCTCATTCCATACACGTACCACCCTCTGTCTGAAAATATTGCCCCTTAGGTCTCTTTTATATCTTTCCCCTCTCACCCTAAACCTATGACCTCTAGCTCTGGACTCCCCCACCCCTGTTTTGCCTGAAACGTTGATTTTCCTGCTCCCCGGATGCTGCCTGACCTGCTGTGCTTCTCCAGCACCACTCTAATCTTGGGCCTGTCTCTTATGGTCTTATCTAATGAAGCTTTTCAAAATTCGGAGCGGGCGGGATAGAGTGGATAGGGAGAAACTGTTCCTGCCTGTAGAGGAAACTCGAACGAGAGGGCAAATGAGGCTAAGGTGATGTGAAAGAAAAAGAACATTTTCACTCAGTGAATAGCGAGGGTGTAGAATGCACTGCCTGTAAATGTGGGGGAGTCAGGTTCAACTGAGGCTTTCACAGGGGCATTGGGGGTGATTTGGATAAAGGTAATGTGAAAGGATCTGAGGAAAAGCAAGAGGGGGGCATTTAGGGTTTGGGTTATCAGGGGAGGCTGGACTTTCTTCACTGGAGTGTAGGAGGTTGAGAGGTGACCTGACAGAGGTTTATGAGGGGTGTGGATAAAGTGAATAGCAGGTGTCTTTCTCCTTGGGTGGGGGATTTCAAGATGGAGGGCACATTTTTAAGATGAGAGGAGAAAGATTTAAAAAAGATACGAAGGGCATTTCTTTTTAAACACAGAGTGGTTCGTGTTTGGAATGAACTTCCTGAGGGAGTGATGGATATGGGTTCAGTTACAATGTTTAACAGACATTTGGATAAGTACATGAATAGGAAGGGTTTGGATGGATATGGGGCAGGAACGGCCAGGTTGGACTAGCTTCCTTTGTGATTATGGTCAGCATGGACTGGTTGGACCGAAGGGTCTGTTTCTATGCTGTATGACTCTATGATTCTATGAGGTCATGGTGTTTCCTTGACAAGCCAGTGCAGGCTCAATGGCTGAATGGCCTTCATTCTGCTCTTTGACTCTGTTGACACTTTAAATACCCAATAAACCCTTCCCTTACACACTCAGGCACACACACCCTCAGACACACACCCAGACACACACTCATATGCACACACCCACAGACACATACTCACACACGCACACACACATATATAGACACACATGCGCGCACACACATTTATACAGAATCACACGCGCGCACACACATACAGACTCAGACACACACACATATATACAGACACACACACACACACAGAGACTCAGACACAGACAAACACACACAGACACACACTGACACACACACACACAGACATGGAGAGAATATTAACTTGCCTGTAGAGAAAAGTTAGAAAGTCAGTTTGATGGTGTTTCCTTCCTGATTCTGAAGTAGAGATGATCCTTCCGCACCCAGCCAGGTCCCTTGTTGTTCACCAGTTGTCTTTCACTGGAGGTTTTCTGGTGTCAAGTGGCCTCTTCTGTGTGGGTATATTTCTATGACTCTGTGATTGCAAACTGTGGAACAGAATCGAGCAGGGGCCTGAATGGCCTTCTCCTGTTCCTGTGGAACAGTCAGAACATATCCATAACGGAAATCGTAGTGGTGAAAATAATACCACTCTAAATGATAGCTTGATGTTGGGACTGGGTTTTAAATGTAAATAAAGACTATAATTTTCCCATGAACAAACACCATCAATCCAAGGGCATGGTTTCAGGATGATGCGCTGTTTGCTTTAATCCCACCCTCATGGTTGGTACTGAATGATGCTAAGAGGAGACACCAATTACAGGCTCAGGGTCGTCACCTTCCTCTCCCCTCCCCTTCAGGGCTGGGGCTTGACCATGTTTTTCATTTTGCCCAGACATCCTGTCCCCATCCATCACTCCCAGGGCAGGGATAACTCAGGGTTAGATACAGAGTAAAGCTCCCTCTACACTGTCCCCATCCATCACTCCCAGGGCAGGGATAACTCAGGATTAGATACAGAGTAAAGCTCCCTCTACACTGTCCCCATCAAACACTCCCAGGGCAGGGATAACTCAGGGTTAGATACAGAGTAAAGCTTCCTCTACACTGTCCCCATCAAACACTCCCAGGACAGGGACAGTATGGGGTTAGATACAGAGTAAAGCTTCCTCTGTACTGTCCCCCATCAAACACTCCCAGGGCAGGGACAGCACAGGGTTAGATACAGAGTAAAGCTCCCTCTACACTGTCCCCATCAAACACTCCGAGGGCAGGGACAGCACAGGGTTAGATACAGAGTAAAGCTTCCTCTACACTGTCCCCATCAAACACTCCCAGGGCAGGGACAGCACAGGGTTAGATACAGAGTAAAGCTTCCTCTATACTGTCCCCCATCAAACACTCCCAGGACAGGGACAGCACAGGGTTAGATACAGAGTAAAGCTCCCTCTACACTGTCCCCATCAAACACTCCCAGGGCAGGGACAGCACAGGGTTAGATACAGAGTAAAGCTTCCTCTATACTGTCCCCCATCAAACACTCCCAGGGCAGGGACAGCACAGGGTTAGATACAGAGTAAAGCTCCCTCTACACTGTCCCCATCAAACACTCCGAGGGCAGGGACAGCACAGAGTTAGATACAGAGTAAAGCTTCCTCTACACTGTCCCCATCAAACACTCCCAGGACAGGGACAGCACAGGGTTAGATACAGAGTAAAGCTTCCTCTACACTGTCCCCCATCAAACACTCCCAGTGCAGGAATAGCACGGGGTTAGATAGATGTTCATCCATCTAACAACAGTGGGGAAGATGCTGTTCCTGAACCTGCTGCTGCGGGTGTCTAAGCTGCTGTACCCCCTGCCTAACAGAGGAGGTTATGGGAGGGCATTCCCGGGGGGGGGAGGGGTCCTGGAGGACGTTGGCAGCCTTCCTGCGGCAGGGAGACGTGTAAATGGAGTCCATGGATGGGAGGGTGGATTCCGTGATGGTCTGGGCTGTGCACACCACCTTCTGTAGTTTCTGACAGTCCTGGGCAGAGCAGTTACTGTACCAGACCGTTATACACCAGGACAGTGGGGTGCTCTCAGTGATGCACCTGTAGGAGTTAGTGGGGGTCCTTGTGGACATGCTGAATATTCTGGGACCCCTGAGGAAGAAGAGGTGTCGTTGTGCCTTCTTGACCATCACATCTACATGGGACATCCAGGACAGTTTGTCTGTTAACATCACTCTGAGGAACTTGACACCGTCCACCCTTTCCAGCTCCGTTGATGTAGACAGGGATGTATCCTCCTCCTTTCTTCCTGAAGTCAATGATCAGTCAATGATTTTGGTTTGCTGACGTTGAGAGAGAGATTGTCCTCCCTGCACCACGACAGTAACAAGGTGGATATGAAACTGGCTGTGGGGGTAAGAAACAGAGAGTCATAGTTAATGGATCTGACAGAGGGTCACCAGACTCAAAACATTAACTCTGTTTTCTTTCTCTGCTAGGCCTGGTGAGTTTCTCCAGTACTTTCTGCTTTTGAATAGTTCAAGGAGGTTTTTTCAGAGCAGAGGACAGTTTTGAATTCTCAGGAATTAGGTCAGCGTCCTTGTGTTCCCCTGATGTATATTTAAAATCGAGATGCAGGAGTGCAGGACACAATCTCACAATTCGATAATGTAAGTTGAGACTTGGAAGTATTGTAAAGAGGGGAGAGGATGGTCCAGGTGAAGTTCCATGCTGAGAAATGACAAACTTTGTAACAAAGGACGTGGAAGGACAGTACAAAATAAACAAAGGGATCCGAGTGTTTGTGTGAATGTGTTTGAAATGTGACAGGACAAACAGTTCATAGAATCATACAATCATACAGCATAGAAACAGACCCTTCAGACCAAATTGTCCATGCTGCCCAGATATTCTAACTAACCTCGTCCCATTTGCCAGCACTTGGCCCATATCCCGCTAAGCCCTTCCTATTCATATACCCACCCCGAGGCCTTTTAAATGCTATAATTGTACCAGCCTCCACCACTTCCTCTGGCAGCTCATCTCATACACACACTATTTTCTCCATAAAAATGTTGCCCTTCAGATCCTTGTTAAATCTTTCCCATCTCAAATTCATAAAGCAGACCACATTCTATGCTTTAGAAATGGGAATGGGGACAGAAGTGGTCTGCTTACAATGAGTATATATAAGATGGCAGTTAGAGCTCAGCTGGAGTTTAGTGTAGTTCTGAGCTCCACACTTTAGGAAGGATGTGCAGGCATGAGAGACAGTGCAGAAAATATTCATGAGAATGGTTCCAGAGATGTGGAATTTCAGTTGTGAAGAAAGATTGGAAATGTGGAGGTTTTTTCTTTTTTCCTCCATGGGTCTTGCGCCCAGCATTTATTACCCCGTTCCCCAGTTGCCTCTTGAGAAGGTGGGGGTGAGCTGCACTTGTCCCCATGACTTGTCCGGACTTGTCCTACCGGCCTATCTCCTTTTCCACCTATCCACTCCACCCTCTCCTCCCTGACCTATCACCTTCATCTCCTCCCCCACTCACCTATTGTACTCTATGCTACTTTCTCCCCACCCCCACCCTCCTCTAGCTTATCTCTCCACGCTTCAGGCTCACTGCCTTTATTCCTGATGAAGGGCTTTTGCCCGAAATGTCGATTTCGCTGCACGTTGGATGCTGCCTGAACTGCTGTGCTCTTCCAGCACCACTGATCCAGAATCTGCCTTCTTGACCCGCTGCAGTCCATGTGCTGTGGGTAGACCCACAATGCCCTTAGGGAGGGAATTCCAGGATTCTGACCCAGTGACACTGAGGGAACGGCGATATAGTTCCAAGTCAGGATGGTGAGTGACTCAGACTGCAACTAGGATGAGATTTAATGGAAACTTTGAAAATCCCAAGGCGCTTAGACATTCCATGGGCAAAGGATGGAGGATCCTGAGGTTACAAGTAATTGGCAATGGAAGCACTGGTGACAGGGGGAACCGCGTTTCCACACAGTGATTGGTTCGGATCTGAAATGTTCTGCCTGAAGGTGGAAGGAGGCTCCACTGAAGCATTGAAAAGGGAATTTTCCAAAAAGGAGGATTGTATGGATGACAGACAGAAGGTGGGAGAGCCAATTGTTAATTCGGAGAGCCACCACAGACAAAATGAGCTAAATGGCCTTCTTTGGCACTGTAACAGTTCTATGATTATGACTTGGAGGTGTCGGTGTTGGACTAGAGTGGACAAAGTTGGTGTTGAGCAAGTTGTTGGAGGGAATCCTGAGGGACAGGATGTACATGTATTTGGAAAGGCAAGGACTGATTTGGGATAGTCAACATGGCTTTGTGCGTGAGAAATCATGTCTCACAAAGTTGATTGAACTCTTTGATGAAGTAACAAAGAAGATTGATGAGGGCAGAGTGGTAGACGTGATCTATATGGACTTCAGTAAGGCGTTCGACAAGGTTCCCCATGGGAGACTGATTAGCAAGGTTAGATCTCATGGAATACAGGGAGAACTAGCCATTTGGATACAGAACTGGCTCAAAGGTAGAAGACAGAGGGTGGTGGTGGAGGGTTGTTTTTCAGGCTGGAGGCCTCTGACCAGTGGAGTGCCACAAGGATCGGTGCTGGGTCCACTACTTTTAGATTAGGTTAGATTATTTACAGTGTGGAAACAGGTCCTTTGGCCCAACAAGTCCACACCGACCCGCCGAAGCGCAACCCACCCATACCCCTACTCCTACATTTACCCCTTACCTAACGCTACGGGCAATTTAGCATGGCCAATTCACCTGACCCGCACATCTTTGGACTGTGGGAGGAAACCGGAGCACCCGGAGGAAACCCACGCAGACACGGGGAGAACGTGCAAACTCCACACAGTCAGTCGCCTGAGGCGGGAATTGAACCTGGGTCTCTGGCGCTGTGAGGCAGCAGTGCTAACCACTGTGCCACCGTGCCGCCCACAATTTTCTTAATTTATACAAACAATTTGGATGTGAGCATAAGAGGTATAGTTAGTAAGTTTGCAGATGACACCAAAATTGGAGGCATAGTGGACAGTGAAGAGGGTTACCTCAGAGTACAACAGGATCTTTACCAGATGGGCCAATGGGCTGAGGAGTGGCAGGTGGAGTTTAATTTAGGTAAATGTGAGGTGCTGCATTATGGAAAGGCAAATCAGGGCAGGACTTATACACTTAGTGGTAAGGTCCCAGGGAGTGTTGCTGAACAAAGAGACCTGGGAGTGCAGGTTCATAGCTCCTTGAAAGTGGAGTTGCAGGTAGATAGGATAGTGAAGAAGGTGTTTGGTATGCTTTCCTTTATTGGTCAGAGTATTGAGTACAGGAGTTGGGAGGTCATGTTGCGGCTGTACAGGACATTGGTTAGGCCACTGTTAGAATATTGTGTTCAATTCTGGTCTCCTTCCTATCGGAAAGATGTTGTGAACCTTGAAAGGATTCAGAAAAGATTTACAAGGATGTTGCCAGGGTTGGAGGATCTGAGCTACAGGGAGAGGCTGAACAGGCTGGGGCTGTTTTCCCTGGAGCGTCGGAGGCTGAGGGGTGACCTTATAGAGGTTTATAAAATCATGAGGGGCATGGATAGGGTAAATAGACAAAGTCTTTTCCTTGGGGTGGGAAAGTCCAGAACTAAAGGATGAGAGGGGAAAGATACAAAAGAGACCTAAGGGGCAACTTTTTCACACAGAGGGTGGTACATGTATGGAATGAGCTGCCAGAGGATGTGGTGGAGGCTGGTACAATTACTGCATTTAAAAGGTATATGAATAGGAAGGGTTTGGAGGGATATGGGCCGGGTGCTGGCAGGTGGGACTAGATTGGGTTGGGATATCTGGTCGGCATGGACGAGTTGGACGGAGGGGTCTGTTTCCGTGCTGTACATCTCTATGACTCTATGACTAACTGATTATGACTGTTGGAGGTGGTGGAGAGAATGTAGAGGCTAAGGTGTATGGTTACTGTTACACATCCACTCTTGTACCTTATTAGTCAGTTAGAATTTCTGGTGTGTGATTGTATCCATCTTGATCAATCAGGGAACCAAGGGGTACAGAGAAAGGGCAGGAAAGTGAACGCGAGGAGTGTTGGGATCGGCTTGATTCTATTAGTGGAACAGGCTTGAGGGGTTGAATAGCCTCCTCCTGTTCCTGTTTCCTGTGGTCGAATGAATCAAAGCAGGTTTTTCCCACAAACCTGTGGTTAGGGTCAGCCCTCGACTCTCTCTGTGGATCAGTGGTTACCAGATCCTTGGAAAGGATCAAATGGTTAGACACTGGCTCAAAGGAGAACAGAAAGCAGTAAGGTCACAGAGCTCTGACTGAACCAGCCTGAGAAACAAGGCAAGGTCATTGTCTCCTGGCTCTACTGCAATACTCAGAATGCTCAGAATTGCTACGTGGGATCTTTCGGAGGAGGTAATTAAAGCCAAGGAAAACAGAGTCATTCAGACTCTCTGTTTGCTCTCATTGGAACAATAGGGGGCCATTCTACCCCTCGAACCCTGTGCTAAAATTCAAGCAGGTCATGATGAAGCACTCACTTTGTTCAATGTGGCCTTTACTGAGCAAGTCTTGTATTTGCATGTCATGCTGCTATTTAAGAAAAGTGACTGTGGGAAACCATGGAAATACAGACCAGATGGTTGAACATCGGTTGGCAAGTTGCTGGACTCTCCAGAGGAATGGTCTTCTCCAGGGTATATTCCCTCAGGGTAGATTGACAGATACCAAAACCAGATTGGTCGTCAATATTTTGTGTGGTGGCTCTTTAACTACGACAAGACCAGGATAGATTCAAAACCTTTTCCCTTGTGATTCTTTCCTTTCCAGATCTATTTGCAGGAACGTTACATTTCCAAACAGCCCCCAGGTACTATTTCCATCCCTGTTGTCTTGACAATTAACTCAGAAGGCAGGTCACCATCACCTTCCCCGAGGGCAGCTCGGAACTGGCAAGAACTGGGGGCCCAGCCAGTGACACCCATATCCTGGGGGTGTATTCAGAGTCTCAGTATTGATCAGCCCTGATTGGTCTGGTCTATTGTACCCCCCATATTAACCAGCAACTAGGTAGGTGTATGGAGCGAGACAGACGGTATAATTCAGAAGGCACCATATTTCACTCTTTTGTGATCCTGGAATCTTTTCATTCATTGGATTGGGATCCTTAGCTATCATTTATGATCCACCATAATTACCCAAATGGCAAAATACCTTGCTAGCACAATGGAAACACAGAGATGAACAAGGGCAGTTACTGAGGAACAAAAACAGAAGGTGCTGGTAAAGCTCAGCAGGTCCAGCAGGTATCTGGGAAGAGAAATCTGAGTTCAAACATAGATCAAAGTACATAGGACATAGAACAGCACAGCACAGTACAGTACAGTACAGTATAGCACAGTACAGCACAGTACACCACAGCACAGTACAGTACAGCACAGCACAGTACAGTACAGTACAGCACAGTACAGTACAGTACAGCACAGCACAGCATAGCACAGTACAGTACAGTACAGCACAGTACAGCACAGTACAGTACAGTACAGTACAGTATAGCACAGTACAGCACAGTACACCACAGCACAGTACAGTACAGCACAGCACAGCACAGCACAGTACAGTACAGTACAGCACAGTACAGCACAGAACAGTACAGTACAGTACAGCACAGCACAGCATAGCACAGTACAGTACAGTACAGCACAGTACAGCACAGTACAGTACAGTACAGTACAGCTGCAAATGTGTTGCTGGTCAAAGCACAGCAGGTTAGGCAGCATCTCAGGAATAGAGAATTCGACGTTTCGAGCATAAGCCCTTCATCAGGAATTCCTGATGAAGGGCTTATGCTCGAAACGTCGAATTCTCTATTCCTGAGATGCTGCCTAACCTGCTGTGCTTTGACCAGCAACACATTTGCAGCTGTGATCTCCAGCATCTGCAGACCTCATTTTTTACTTACAGTACAGTACAGCACAGCACAGCATAGCACAGTACAGTACAGTACAGCACAGTACAGCACAGTACAGTACAGCACAGCATAGTACAGTACAGTACAGCACAGTACAGCACAGCACAGTACAGCACAGTACAGCACAGTACAGTACAGCACAGCACAGCATAGCACAGTACAGTACAGTACAGCACAGCCAGCATAGCACAGCACAGTACAGCACAGCACAGTACAACATAGTACAACACAGTACAGTACAGTACAGAACAGTACAGTACAGTACAGCACAGCACAGCATAGCACAGTACAGTACAGTACAGCACAGTACAGCACAGTACAGTACAGTACAGTACAGTACAGCACAGCATAGCACAGTACAGCACAGTACAGTACAGTACAGCACAGTACAGCACAGCACAGTACAGCACAGTACAGCACAGTACAGTACAGTACAGTACAGCACAGCACAGCATAGCACAGTACAGCACAGTACAGCACAGTACAGTACAGCACAGCATAGCACAGTACAGTACAGCACAGTACAGCACAGCACAGTACAGCACAGTACAGCACAGTACAGTACAGCACAGCACAGCATAGCACAGTACAGTACAGTACAGCACAGCCAGCATAGCACAGCACAGTACAGCACAGCACAGTACAACATAGTACAACACAGTACAGTACAGTACAGTACAGAACAGTACAGTACAGTACAGCACAGCACAGCATAGCACAGTACAGTACAGTACAGCACAGTACAGTACAGTACAGTACAGTACAGCACAGCACAGCATAGCACAGTACAGCACAGTACAGTACAGCACAGCACAGCACAGCACAGTACACCACAGCACAGTACAGTACAGTACAGCACAGTACAGCACAGCACAGCACAGCACAGTACAGTACAGTACAGCACAGTACAGCACAGAACAGTACAGTACAGTACAGCACAGCACAGCATAGCACAGTACAGTACAGTACAGCACAGTACAGCACAGAACAGTACAGTACAGTACAGCACAGCACAGCATAGCACAGTACAGCACAGTACAGCACAGTACAGTACAGCACAGCACAGCACAGTACAGCACAGCACAGTACAGCATAGTACAGTACAGCACAGTACAGCACAGCACAGCACAGGCCCTTCGGCCCACAATGTTAAGCCGAGCATTTATCTTAATCTAGACCAACCTACCCTACACACCCCTCAATTTGCTGCCATCCATGGGCTTGTCCAGCAGCCGCTAATGTCTCTGACTCTACCCCCACCTCTGGCAGTGCATTCCACACATCCCCCACTCTCTGGGTAAAGACCCTACCTCTGACATCTCCCCGAAACCTTCCTCCAATCACCTTAAAATTATGCCCCCTGGTGACAGCCATTTCTGCCCTGGGGAAAAGTCTCTGACTGTCTACTCTATCTCTGCCTCTCATTATCGTGTACACCTCTATCAAAGTCACCTCTCTTCCTTCTACTCTCCAGTTTGAAAAGCCCTAACTCCCTCAACCTTTCTTCATAAGACAGTCCCTTCAGTCCAGGTAACATCTCACCCTCTCTAAATCATCTACATCCTTCCCATAACAAGGTGACCAGAACTGAACACAATGTTCCAAGTGTGGTCTAACTAAGGCTCTATTGAGCTGCAGCATAACCTTGAAGCTCTTCAACTCAATCCCCCGATAATGAAAGCCAACACACCATCCGCCTTCTTAACAACCCTCCCAACTTGGGTGGTAACTTTGAGGGATCTGTGTATGTGGACCCCAAGATCCCTCTGTTTGTCCACATTGCCATGAACCCTGTCTTTAACCCCATAATCTGCATTCAAATTCCACCTTCCAAAGTGAATCACTTCACATTTATCCAGGTTGAACTCCATCTGCTACTTCTCAGCCCAGCTCTGCATCCTGTCTATGTCTTGTTGTAGCCTGCAACAGGCCCTCGACACTATCTACAACACCACCCACCTTAGTGTCATCAGCAAACTCACTAACCCACCCCACCACCTCTTCATCCACTTCATTTATAAACACTACAACAGCAGAGGCTGAAGACCAGATCCCTGTGGGACACCACTGGTCACTGACCCCCAGGTAGAATACTTTCCACCCACTACACTCGCTGTCTTCTTTCGGCCAGCCTATTCTACACTCAGACAGCCACATTTCCCTGTATCCCATACCTCCCAACTTTCTGTATGAGCCTACCGTGGGGAACCTTATCAAATGCCTTACTGCAATCCATATCCACGTCTCAATTCCAGTGATCCTTCCTCAGTAAGTGCCTGGATATGAACAAGACCCAGAAATACAAGAGCAGTGAACAGAGAGGGAGGGAAAAGGGGAGAGAGAGGGACAGAGAGAGAGGGTGACAGAGAGGGTGCAGTGGATGGAGGGAGTGGGGGATGGAGGGGGAGTGGGTGATGGAGGGGGAGAGGGGGATGGAGGGGGAGAGGAGGATGGAGGGGGAGAGGGGGACGGAGGGGGAGAGGGGGATGGAGAGGGAGAGGGGGACGGAGGGGGAGAGGGGGACGGAGAGGGAGTGGGTGATGGAGAGGGAGAGGGAGATGAGGAGGGAGAGGGGGGGTTGGAGGGGGAGAGGGGGATGGAGGGGAAGAGGGGGATGGAGGGAGTGGGCGAAGGAGAGGGAGTGGGTGATGGAGGGGGAGAGGGGGATAGAGGGGGAGAGGGGGATGGAGAGGGAGAGGGGGATGGAGAGGGAGTGGGGGATGGAGGGGGAGAGGGGGATAGAGGGGGAGAGGGGGATGGAGAGGGAGAGGGGGATGGAGAGGGAGTGGGGGATGGAGGGGGAGGGGGGATGGAGGGAGTAGGGAATGGAGGGGGAGAGTGGGATGGAGGGAGTGGGGGATGGAGAGGGAGAGGGGGATGGAGGGGGAGAGGAGGATGGAGAGGGAGAGGGGGATGGAGGGGGAGAGGGGGACGGAGGGGGAGAGGGGGATGGAGGGAGTGGGGGATGGAGAGGGAGTGGGTGATGGAGAGGGAGAGGGAGATGAGGAGGGAGAGGGGGGGTTGGAGGGGGAGAGGGGGATGGAGGGAGTGGGCGAAGGAGAGGGAGTGGGTGATGGAGGGGGAGAGGGGGATAGAGGGGGAGAGGGGGACGGAGGGGGAGAGGGGGACGGAGGGGGAGAGGGGGATAGAGAGGGAGAGGGGGATGGAGAAAGAGGGGGATGGAGGGGGAGAGCGTGGTGGAGAGTGAGTTGGGGATGGAGGGAGAGAGGGGGATGGAGAGGGAGAGGGAGATTGAGGGGGAGTGGGGGATGGAGGGGGAGTGGGGGATGGAGAAGGAGTGGGGGTGGAGGGGGAGTGGGGGTGGGGGGGGGTGGCGAGTGGTTGGGGGTGAATTTCTAGTTTCCAGGCTGTTGAGTGGATTCCCCCAGGATTTGCTCCTTGGAGCAACACTGATCTAACCAACCTCAAAGAATGTGGGTGAAGTGAATCTCGTAGATTTCATAAACACTGTCATGGTAGACCCTGGGAGAGACCAACATGTTGGTGCCGGGGGGTGGGGACATGTCGCTGATTAAACCTATTGCAGAGGAATGGGAAGTTGGTTGGTTAGACAGAGCTCGGGGTGGCAGTCCAGGGTAGACACAGTGAAATGGGCTGGAGGCACACAGATGGAGAGCTGCTGGTGTTGGTATAGGACGGCCACAGGAAAGACTCAGGACGCTAATTGAATGCTTTCAAGAAGTGGGTCACTATAGTCCTTCAGGTTAAAAGGTGTGGCAAGAAACTACAGAGTTGGATGATCAGCCATGATCATGGTCAGCAATAATGAATCATCGAGTTACTAGAGTGTGGAGCCAGGCCATTTGGTCCATCGGTTCCACACTGACGCTCTGAAGAGTAACCCACCCAGACCCACTCCCCTGCCCTATAGCTGTAACCCTGCATTTCCCATGGCCAACCCACTCTAACCTGCACATCCCTGAACACAATGGGTAATATAACATGGCCAATGTGTTGCTGGTCCAGCAACACACATTTTCAGCCCTGATCTTCAGCATCTGCACTCCTCACTTTCTCCCAGTATAACATGGCCAGCCCACTCTAACCTAACTATTTTTGGACTGTGGGAGTAAATTCACACAGACATAGGGAGAACACATAACCTCCACCCAGACAGTCACCCAAGGCAAGGATCAAACCCAAGTCCCTGGCGCCGTGAGGCAGCAGTGCTAACCACTGAGCCAGTTGAAAATGTGTTGCTGGTTAAAGCACAGCAGGTCAGGCAGCATCCAAGGAACAGGAAATTCGATGTTTTGGGCATAAGCCCTTCATCAGGAATGAGGAGAGGGTGGCAGGCAGGTTAAGATAAAAGGTAGGGAGGAGGGACTTGGGGGAGGGGCAATGAAGATGTGATAGGTGGAAGGAGGTCAAGGTGAGGGTGATAGGCTGGAGTGGGGTGGGGGCGGAGAGGTCAGGAAGAAGATTGCAGGTTGGGAGGGCGGTGCTGAGTTGAGGGAACCGGCTGAGACAAGGTGGGGGGAGGGGAAATGAGGAAACTGGAGAAATCTGAGTTCATTCCTTGTGGTTGGAGGGTTCCCAGGCGGAAGATGAGGCGCTCTTCCTCCAGCCGTCGTGTTGTTATGTTCTGCCGGTGGAGGAGTCCAAGGACCTGCATGTCCTCGGTGGAGTGGGAGGGAGAGTTAAAGTGTTGAGCCACGGGGTGGTTGGGTTGGTTGGTCCGGGCGTCCCAGAGGTGTTCTCTGAAGCGTTCCGCAAGTAAGCGGCCCGTCTCCCCAATATAGAGGAGGCCACATCGGGTGCAGCGGATGCAATAAATGATGTGTGTGGAGATACAGGTGAATTTGTGGCGGATATGGAAGGATCCCTTGGGGCCTTGGAGGGAAGTGAGGGAGGAGGTGTGGGCGCAAGTTTTACATTTCCTGCGGTTGCAGGGGAAGGTGCCGGGAGTGGAGGTTGGGTTGGTGGGGGGTGTGGACCTGACGAGGGAGTCATGGAGGGAGTGGTCTTTGCGGAACGCTGATAGGGGAGGGGAGGGAAATATATCCCTGGTGGTGGGGTCCGTTTGGAGGTGGCGGAAATGGCGGCGGATGATACGTTGTATGCGGAGGTTGGTGGGGTGGTAGGTGAGAACCAGTGGGGTTCTGTCTTGGTGGCGGTTGGAGGAGCGGGGCTCAAGGGCGGAGGAGCGGGAAGTGGAGGAGATGCGGTGGAGGGCATCGTCGATCACGTCTGGGGGGAATCTGCGGTCCTTGAAGAAGGAGGCCATCTGGGCTGTATGGTATTGGAACTGGTCCTCCTGGGAGCAGATGCGGCGGAGACGAAGGAATTGGGAATATGGGATGGAGTTTTTGCAGGGGGCAGGGTGGGAGGAGGTGTAGTCCAGGTAGCTGTGGGAGTCAGTCGGTTTATAGTAGATGTCTGTGTTGAGTCGGTCGCCCGAGATAGAAATGGAAAGGTCTAGGAAGGGGAGGGAGGAGTCTGAGACAGTCCAGGTGAATTTCAGGTCGGGATGGAAGGTGTTAGTAAAGTTGATGAACTGTTCAACCTCCTCGTGGGAGCACGAGGCAGCACCGATACAGTCATCGATGTAGCGGAGGAAAAGGTGGGGGGTGGTGCCAGTGTAGTTGCGGAAGATGGACTGTTCCACATATCCTACGAAGAGACAGGCATAGCTGGGGCCCATGCGGGTGCCCATGGCTACTCCTTTAGTTTGGAGGAAGTGGGAGGATTGGAAAGAGAAGTTATTCAGGGTGAGGACCAGGAGGAGGTGGAAGGCGGCGTGGGTGGTGCCCCGAACGTAGGTGGGGAGTTCTCAGACTCCTCCCTCCCCTTCCTAGACCTTTCCATTTCTATCTCGGGCAACCGACTCAACACAGACATCTACTATAAACCGACTGACTCCCACAGCTACCTGGACTACACCTCCTCCCACCCTGCCCCCTGCAAAAACTCCATCCCATATTCCCAATTCCTTCGTCTCCGCCGCATCTGCTCCCAGGAGGACCAATTCCAACACCGCACAGCCCAGATGGCCTCCTTCTTCAAGGACCGCAGATTCCCCCCAGACGTGATCGACGATGCCCTCCACCGCATCTCCTCCACTTCCCGCTCCTCCGCCCTTGAGCCCCGCCCCCCAACCGCCACCAAGACAGAACCCCACTGGTTCTCACCTACCACCCCACCAACCTCCGTATACAGCGTATCATCGGCCGCCATTTCCGCCACCTCCAAACGGACCCCACCACCAAGGATATATTTGCCTCCCCTCCCCTATCAGCGTTCCGCAAAGACCACTCCCTTCGTGACTCCCTCGTGAGGTCCACACCCCCACCAACCCAACCTCCACTCCCGGCACCTTCCCCTGCAACCGCAGGAAATGTAAAACTTGCGCCCACACCTCCACACTCACTTCCCTCCAAGGCCCCAAGGGATCCTTCCATATCCGCCACAAGTTCACCTGCACCTCCACACACATCATCTATTGCATCCGCTGCACCCGATGTGGCCTCCTCTATATTGGGGAGACGGGCCGCCTACTTGCGGAACGCTTCAGGGAACACCTCTGGGACGCCTGGACCAACCAACCCAACCACCCCGTGGCTCAACACTTTAACTCTCCCTCCCACTCCACCGAGGACATGCAGGTCCTTGGACTCCTCCACCGGCAGAACATAACAACACGACGGCTGGAGGAGGAGCGCCTCACCTTCCGCCTGGGAACCCTCCAACCACAAGGAATGAACTCAGATTTCTCCAGTTTCCTCATTTCCCCTCCCCCCACCTTGTCTCAGTCGGTTCCCTCAACTCAGCACCGCCCTCCCAACCTGCAATCCTCTTCCTGACCTCTCCGCCCCCACCCCACTCCAGCCTATCACCCTCACCTTGACCTCCTTCCACCTATCACATCTCCACCGCCCCTCCCCCAAGTCCCTCCTCCCTACCTTTTATCTTAGCCTGCCTGGCACACTCTCCTCATTCCTGATGAAGGGCTTATGCCCGAAACGTCGAATTTCCTGTTCCTTGGATGCTGCCTGACCTGCTGTGCTTTAACCAGCAACACATTTTCAGCTAACCACTGAGCCACCCATGTTTAACAGCAGAACAGGATCGAAAGGCTGAATGGCCTACTGTTTTCTATATTTCTGTAAACCAGGCAGAACTCTGACCTTTACAAATAAAGGTATCAGTTACAAAAGCCAGGAAGTTGAGTTAAATGAACATAAAACATTAGTTCAACTCTAAGTGTAATATTGAGTCCAGTTCTGAGCCCCAGGATGAAGGAGGGATATGAAGATAGTGTACAGGCATGGGCACCTGTGGTTACACAGTTAAACTGAAGGAGTTGGGGTCATTCGAAGCAGCGACTTGAGAGAGATGTTCAGAAGCAGAATGGTTTCTGGTGACTGAAGAGTCAGTGACAGATGTGTGCACATGGAGCCCAAACTGACCTGGAAATGTAGCCTTTGTAAACGATTTAGATTAAATTAGATTCCCTACAGCGTGGAAACAGGTCCTTCGGCCCAACAAGTCCACACCGAGCCTCCGAAGAGCAACCCACCCTGACTAATGCACCTAACACTAGGGGCAATTTAGCATGGCCAATTCACCTGACCCGCACATCTTTGGACAGTGGGAGGAAACCGGAGTAAACCCACGCAGACACGGGGAGAACGTGCAAACTCCACACAGTCAGTCGCCTGAGGCAGGAATTGAACCCGGGTTCCTGGTGTTGTGGGGCAGCAGTGCTAACCACTGAGCCACCGTGCCACCCAATTGGATGGCTATCCGAAGAAGAAAGAATTGCAGGAGAATAGTGAGGGGGTAGGGGGGTGATTACAATTTGAAAAAGCCAGTCCAGCTGGGATGGACAGAATGGCCTCTATCGAGGTGACAGTGTACTGACAGTCTTTGATATTCATTCTCAGCTGTTCCAAGAATATCAGGACCCTGACAATGAATTCATTGTCATTGCGCTGGCTATCCAATTTATGGCCGTCCTCTTTGTGATTTGCTTAGCTGGGATTTGAACTCCTGACTCCTGATTCCAATGAGGAAGATTTAGGAATGGCAATAAATGCCAAGGATTTGCCAAGGATAGCTTAAAAAGGACTTTCAACATTGAGTTCCAATTCGGTTCCAGACCAGAAAATGATCATTCTTACCATGGTAAATCACACCGCAATCCTTACACTGAAACCAACCAACCACGGGACTTAACTATTAACTGTTAACATTTCTCTGTTGACTGAACCCATCTCTTCCCCGTACCTCTGTCTCTCTCCTCCCTCACTCTCTTCTCTTGCTCACCAGTTTTCCTTCTCCTTACAGCTCTCTCTGTCCTCCATATTTCTCCCTATCTCTGTCTCTCTCTGTCTCTCTCTCTCACGCATCTCTCTATCACCTCTATCTATCCTGTCTCTTTCCTACACTCACCCCTCAAACCACACCCATCACCCTGCCCACTTTCTCAGAATCCTGATCATATGTGACAGCATCACTGGAGGCCATTCATCCCTTATACCTGAAACGTCGATTCTCCTGCTCCTTTGATGCTGCCTGACCTGCTGTGCTTTTCCAGCAACACATTTTTAAACATTCATCCCATCATGTCTGCCTCAGCGTTCCAAATGAGCAGGAATGACTTGGTGCCATTTCCTTGCCTCTTCCCCAAATCCCTGAACATTGTTTTGGTGTAAATAACGATCCAATATCCCTCTGATTGTCTCGGTTGAAGCTGCCTCTCCCACATTCCCAGGCAGTACATTCCAGACCCACACTAGACACTGGGGGAAGAATGTTTCCCTCATCTCATGTTGCTCCTTTTACAAGTTAATGAAAACCCATGTCCGTGTACTTGTTTTCAATACGAGTGGGAACAGCTTCTCCCTATCCAGCCCTGTCCAGCCCCCTCAATGTTTTAGGAAACCTCTCTCTGGATGTCAGCTCCGAGGAGACTAGTCCTCACTTCCTCAATCCCTCTTCATCACAGTTTGATGAAAGTTCGGTCTTCTTCATCTTCATGATCTGCTCCCCCACACCCCCCCGCACCCCCCGTCCCCCAATCCCATCACCTCCATGGGATCCTACCCCCCCCTTGGTTCTGCCTCCTTCAATCTCAATTTGAACTATGCCATTGGTCGCCTTTACCCTCCGTATTCTGGGCCCAGAGCTCAGACCATCATCATCCATCCTCCACTCTCTCTCTCTCGGACACTCCCACATCTCCCACTGACAGTGCAGCACTCCTTCAGAGCTGACCCTCCGACAGTGTGGCACTCCCTCAGTACTGACCCTCCGACAGTGTGGCACTCCCTCAGAACTGACCCTCCGACAGTGTGGCACTCCCTCAGCACTGACCCTCCAACAGTGCAGCGCTCCCTCAGTACTGACCCTCCAACAGTGTGGCACTCCCTCAGTACTGACCCTCTGACAGTGCAGCACTCCCTCAGTACTGACCTTCTGACAGTGCGGCACTCCCTCAGTACTGACCCTCTGACAGTATGGCACTCCCTCTGCACTCACCCTCTGACAGTGCAGCACTCCATCAGCACTTGCCCTCTGACAGTGTGGCATTCCATCAGTACTGACCCTTTGACAGTGTGGTACTCCCTCTACACTCACCCTCTGACAGTGTGCCACTCCCTCAGTACTGACCCTCTGATAGCGCAGCACTCCCTTAGTACTGACCCTCTGACAGTGTGGCACTCCCTCAGTACTGACCCTCACACAGTGCGACACTCCCTCAGCACTGACCCTGTGACAGTGTGGCACTCCCTCAGCACTGACCCTCCGACAGTGCGGCGCTCCCTCAGCACTGACCCTCAGACAGTGTGGCACTCCCTCAGCACTGACCCTCTGACAGTGCGGCGCTCCCTCAGCACTGACCCTCTGACAGTGTGGCACTCCCTCAGCACTGACCCTCCGACAGTGCGGCGCTCCCTCAGCACTGACCCTCTGACAGTGTGGCACTCCCTCAGCACTGACCCTCTGACAGTGTGGCACTCCCTCAGCACTGACCCTCTGACAGTGCGGCGCTCCCTCCTTCAGCTTTACTTTCTGTAATATTCCTTCAGGATGACAAATAGCTGTAACATTTTCATTATTTAGATTGAAATTTTCTGAAACTACATCTGAGGGGAGTTGTTGTAAGTGAATAATGTTTGTTGTGAGTTATTTATTGCTTGAACAAGTTCCTGAATTACAAGTTATTGTTCCCATCCATTTTGGAACTATGATGTTGGCATCTCTGTGCCAAGTGCCCAGTATTGAGAGAAAGTGACCCACATATTTTCTCCATGAATAAATATTGTTACTCCCATTTGTTTAAGAAATGTCAGTTGGAAAGGTTAGAGAAATGAGTCACTGGGAACGTTCCATTGACATCAGCAAGCTTGGCTCCATTGTCTGATATTGTCTAAAAACACAGCAGAAGTGAAAACAGTTGTTATCTTTTCCTTTTGGGAATGAGTGGTCACATCTTCTGCAGTTTGGAATGAGATGATTCATCGAAATGAACATTGGCTGCTGGGATAGAAATCCATTATGTCAGAACAATGTCTGAGTCCCATCTATCTGAAATGAGGAATTAAGAGGGCTCAAAGAGGTCATGAGATATCCTTAGTGAGCAGGGTTAGGGAAAACTCTAAAGCCTTTTATTCATATATAAGGAACAAGAGGGTAATTAGGGAAAGCATTGGCCCACTCAAGGACAAAGGAGGAAAGATATGCATAGAGTCAGAGAAAATGGGTGTGATTCTTAATGATTAATTTGCATCAGTATTCACTGGGGAGAGGGACATGATGGATGTTGAGGTTAGGGATAGATGTTTGATTACTCTAGGTCAAGTCAGCATAAGGAGGGAGGAAGTGTAGAGTATTCTAAAAGACATTAAGGAGGACAGGTCCCCAGGTCCGGATGGGATCTATCCCAGGGTACTAAGGGAAGTGAGAGAGGAAATAGCTGGGGCCTTAACAGATATCTTTGCAGTATCCTTGAACTAGATCCTAGAGAACTGGAGAATTGCTGATGACCCCTTGTTTAAGAAGGATAGTAGGGATAATCCAGGTAATTACAGACCTGTGAGCCTGACGTCAGTGGTAGGAAAGCTACTGGAGAGGATATTAAGGGATAGGATATATACCCATTTGGATGAAGATGGGCTTATCCGTGATTGGCAGCAAGGTTTTGTGCAGGGAAGGTCATGTCTTACAAACCAAATAGAATCTTTTGAAGAGGTAACAAAGTTGATTGATGAGGGAAGGGATGTAGATGAACTTTATACATGAACTTTAGTAAGGCGTTTGATAAGGTTCCCCATGGTAGGCTGATGAAGAAGTGAAGTCACATGATGTCCAGCATGTTCTAGCTAGGTGGATAGAGAACGGGCTGGGCAACAGGAGACAGAAAGTAGTAGTGGAAGGGAGTTTCTCAAAATGAAGACCTGTGACCAGTGGTGTTCCACAGGGATCCGTGCTGGGGTCACTGCTGTTTGTGATATATATAAACAATTTGGAAGAAGGTACAGGTTGCCTCACTAGCAAGTTTGCAGGTGACACTAAGATTGATGGAGTAGCAGATAGTGAAGGGGACTGTCAGAGAATACAGCAGAATACAGATAGATTGGAGAATTGGGCAGAGAAATGGCAGATGGAGTTCAGTCCGGACAAATGAGAGATGATGCATTTTTGGAACATCCAATTCAAGAGTGAACGATATGATAAGTAGAAAAGCCCTGGGGAAAATTGATGAACAGAGAGACCTGGGCGCTCAGGTCCATTGTTCCCTGAAGGTGGCAACGCAGGTCAATAGAGTGGTCAAGAAGGCATACCGCATTGCTTTCCTTCATTGGACTGGGTATTGAGTACAAGGGTGGGCAGGTCATGTTACAGTTGTATAGGACTTTGGTTCAGCCACATTGGGAATACTGCGTACAGTTCTGGTCACCACATTACCAAAGGGGTGTGGGTGCTTTGGAGAGGGTGCAGAGGAGGTTCACCAGGATGTTGCCTGGTATGGAGGGTGCTCGCTATGCAGAGAGGTTGAGTAGATTAGGATTATTTTCAATAGAAAGATGGAGATGGAGGGGGGGGGTGGTGGTGGGGGCTAATTGAGGCCTACGAAACCATGAGAGGTGTAGGCAGGGTGAATAGCAAGAAACTTTTTCCAGATTGGAGGATTCAATTACTCGGGGTCACGAGTTCAAAGTGAGAGGGGCAAGTTTTAGGGGAGATATGCGTGGAAAGTTCTTCACACAGAGGGTGGGGGGGATTAGTCTGGTAAACCTTCTCTGAACAGCTTCCAACACATTCCCATCCCTCTGTCAGTACAGTGACCTGTGCTGTACACAGTGCTCCTGGTGGGCTCTTATCTGTCCAATCTGTTGAGTTCCAACACCATTCCATCACCCGACTCTCCTCCTGCCTCATCTCATCAGGCCCCAGCTACTGCTGGTGTATTTCCATGAAGCAGATTAACCGGGTGTTCAGGGTTGAGGAGGATGCCCTGATTGGGGTTACCCCCTGCCTGGGAGCCAGTGACAAGCCCTCTCTTTGTCTGTCCTCCCTGTCACTGAGAGTTCTCCATCTGGTTATTTTATTGAGACATCATGAAGCTGCTGGTGCACATTGTATTAAGGTGGTTCTTTGTAGCTCAGTCCCTGATCTGGTGCATTCAACCTGACATACTTGTGAACCACTCCCAAAGACCCCTTCCCACAGTGTTTCACCCTCGCTCCCTCCCACAGTTGTGGATAGCCAACACTGTCCATCATGATCACCCCACTTCAGCATCACACACACACACACACACACACACACATCTCAGTCCCTGTAAGCACACAATAGTTTTAATCTGGGGTCTCACTGCACATACAGCACCCCAATCTTATCTGCTTGCCTTACTCCTCTTTCTCAATTTGTGGCCTATCCAGCTGGGAGAGATTACAATCTCTTGGACTCCCTTTCCTAACTACAAACTCCAGCCACACCCAAGAAATTCACACCATCAGGACAAAGCAACCACTTAATTGGCCCCACATCCACAAACACCCCCTCCCTCCCCCACCCACACTCAGTAGCAGCAGTGTGTACCATCCCCTCCCTCCCCCACCCACACTCAGTAACAGCAGTGTGTACCATCCCCTCCCTCCCCCACCCACACTCAGTAACAGCAGTGTGTACCATCCCCTCCCTCCCCCCACCCACACTCAGTAACAGCAGTGTGTACCATCCCCTCCCTCCCCCACCCACACTCAGTAGCAGCAGTGTGTACCATCCCCTCCCTCCTCCACCCACACTCAGTAACAGCAGTGTGTACCATCTACAAGATGCCCTGCAGAAACTCACTCAGACAGCACCTTCCAAACCCACACCCACTTCCATCCAGAAGGACAAGGGCAGCAGATCCATGGGAACACCACCCCCTGCAAGTTCCCCTCCCAGCCCCTCACCATCCTGACTTGGAAATATATCACCGTTCCTTCAGTGTCACTGGGTCAGAATCCTGGAATTCCCTCCCTAAGGGCATTGTGGGTCTACCCACAGCACACGGACTGCAGCGGGTCAAGAAGGCAGCTCACCCCCACCTTCTCAAGGGGCAACTAGGGACGGGGAATAAATGCTGGGCACAGTCAGCAATCTCTACATCATAGGAGTTAAATAATAAAAAGATTTCCTTTGGTATTTCACTCACCCAAATTCATATTCCCCCAGGGCATCCTCCTGCCTTTTAACAAATGTCACCATTGTTGTTTGCATTTGTAAACACCCACCATGCCCATCGGTTGTTCAAAATAACAATTGCATTCCATGTCACTTCATCACTGGCTGAGAGGCTGGAAGCTGGTTGATCACGTATTCCATTGCGACAAGGTGTTTTAATCCACACACACACCCACCAAATAGTTGCTCAACCTCACTCCAGTCTCTGACTGAAACATCTCCTGCAGACGTCTTCAACTGGATCCAGTGTCCCTAAGGTCCACTCCTTATGATGTCTCCTAACCCCACCACAGGTGAACAAGCAGCTCATAGAATCCCTTCAGTGCAGATAGAGACCATTCAGCCCAACGAGCCTGCACTGATCCTCCAAATACCATCCCACCCTATCCCCACCTCGCTTGCATATCCCTGACCACTGTTGGTAAATTAGCACAGCTAATCCATCTGACCTGCACATCTTTGGATTGTGGGAGGAAACCCATGCAGCCACAGGGAAGGGATGCAAACTCCACACAGACAGTCACCAGAGGGTGGAATCAAACCCGGCTCCTTAGCGCTGGGAGGCTAACCACTGAGCCACTGTATCCATGGTCCTTGTTATCCAGCAAGGTCCTAACCTCGCGGGTTTGTAGCCCTAGGTTAGCGATGACGGTCATTACCAGATTCCTGACAGCTTACATTCCTCGACATCAGTGTTTCCAGGGCCCAGCTCACTTGTTGACATGTGCATTTTGGAGCTGAACACACAGTTCCTCCTCCCTGGTGTGACCCAGAATTTCCCTCCCACCTGTGATCATATCTACTCACATTGCTGTCCCTGTCATTAATTCAGACCCATGTCATTCCCTTGTCTCTTTCATGCCCTTAAGACCATACCCAGAAAGAGCATCTCACCTCCATGATCCCTGCCCCATTATGGTCTTTGCTAAAGTGCTTTTAGGCTCTGATTCATCCTTTGGCCCATTCCTGGTGGTTGGGGATGGGTGAAATCATTGTTTGACTTCTAATAGGTAACCACTTCCCCTCATCATCTCCTCGTAAAATAGACACCATGCTCTGAGTCGGTTTGGAGTGAGCTATTGACAAATACCCAGCTACGGTTTATATAGTCCCACCATCTCGGCACCTGGTTATTTAACACCACACTGTTCCCTCGCGTCCATGCCAATCAGGCTGGTAAAATCTACCTGCACATTTTCCTGTTGCCCCCAGGTCTGCTCCCATCATCATCTTCCCTGCTGTCCCTGGATTAACTTCAGAATACAGGGCAACATTGTCACCGTTTGACTGTCTCGTTCAGAATGTTTCCACCAGCATCTACAATCCCACATCAAGATAAAGGAGCCATAGTCTGACCAGAGCATAGGGCTGCTCTCTCCTGAGAGACAGAGAGAGAGAGAGAGATGGTTTAACCTGAGGGGTGACATTGAGAATGAGTATCCTTCGTGGTCACCTCAGATGGTTTGGGGATTTGTTTTGTCACTCTGCATCAGAAACTAACCATCCAGCCAACTGAGCTAACAGACCTTCTGTTAGGTGCTGTTCATTCCCCTGGGGTGTCTTATCCCATGGTGTATTTGGAACAGATGCACACGAGGTGCTTTCAGGATCACCAGATGTTCTTCCTTTTTTGAAAACCCACCTGCTCCATTAGCCATTCCTTCCTGGTCCCACTCCTCCCATTCCACTCACTTGCTGACCCTGTGCTAATTGCACTGACCCTTCCTCCATCCTTCCCCTAAATAACCTCCTTCTTGTTCGAACCCCTCTGTTAACCCTCCTGGGCCCAGAGGTGTGCTCTTCCTTGGGGCCTTAATCTCATCTCTGCCAGTCTGACCCTTAATGTTCTCTGCTATTGGTTAGTAAGGTCAGAAGTCACAGGACACCAGGTTATAGTCCAACAGGTTTATTTGAAATCACAAGCTTTCGGAGCACTGCCCCTTCACACAGCTGTGTGCTTCCCTCCACTTTACCCGATGAAAGGACAGCGCTCCGAAAGCTTGTGATTTCAAATAAATCTGTGGTGTGTGATTTCTGACCTTGTCCACCCCAGTCCAACACCGGTATCTCCACCTCATTGGTTAAGAATTTCACTCTGCCTCACTGCAGCACCCCTGGAGTGAGCACTTGGTCCCCTGGGGGAGGTGATCGCCTAGTGGGATTGTCACTGGACTGGTAATCCAGAGACCCAGGGAATGATCTGGGGACCCGAGTTCAAACCCTGCCATGGTAGATGCTGGAATTTGAATTCAATTTTTAAAAAATTGAATTGGGGGTCTACTGATGACCATGAATCCATTGTCATTTGTTGGAAAAACCCATCAGGTTCCCTAATGTCCTTTAGGGAAGGAAACTGCCATCCTTACCTGGTCTGGCCTACATGTGACTCCAGACCCACAGCATTGGGGTTGACTCTTAACTGCCCCCTGGGCAATTAGGGCTGGGTGATAAATGCTGGCCTAGACAGCGATGCCCTGAATGAATAAAACTGCACACCCTGCCCTGCTGTCATGACCTATCATGTTCATTGTGTTTCTACCCTCACTCTCTATCGCCCTTTCACTACCTCCACGCTGTGTGGCAGGCTGATTAACCCCAGCTCCTAGTCTCCAGGTGATATTCCATCTGATGCAACAGCCCTTCTCCAGCCCCTGGGCTTTTCTGCTCACAGCTCCACTTCTGCAAGGGGGATGTAGGTAGGGCAGCACAGTGGCTCAGTGGTTAGCGCTGCTGCCTCACAGCACCAGGGACCCATGTTTGATTCCAGCCTCGGGTGACTGTCTGTGTGGATTGTGCACATTCTCCGTGTCTGCGGTGGTATCCTCCCACAGTCACAAAGATGTACAGGTTAGGGTGGATTGGCCATTCTAAATTGCCCATAGTCTTCAGGGATGTGTAGGTTAGGGGTAAATGTAGGGGAATGGGTGAGGGTTGGTGTGAACTTGTTGGGTCAAAGGCCCTATTTCCACACTGTGGGGATTCTATTCTACGCCTGGTTCCTGTGTCACACCTGCCATGTGGGAAGGCAGAAAAAAGTACAGCACAGAACAGGCCGTTCGGCCCACAATGTTGTGCCAAGGATTATTCCTAATCAAAAATAAAACAACCTAGCCTACAGCCCCCTTGATTCACTGCTGTCCAAGTGCATGTCCAGCACGTTCTTTTTAAACGTGCTAAACCCTGGAACATCAAGCAACCATCCCCCTGTGAAACCCACGTCTCTGTTATGGCCACAACATCGTAGCCCCAAGTACTGATCCATGCTCTGAGTTCGTCACTCTTATTTCAGACACTCCTTGCATTAAAGCAGACACACTTTAACCGACCCTTTGTTTCATCACATGAGAAACCTTCCCGATAGATTCACTGCGTCCTGTCACAGCCCCATCTACAACTACCCCCCTCTCAGATGTGTAGCTCTGATTCCCACCCCCCTGCCAAACTAGTTTAAACCCTCCCGAACCACACAAGCAAATCTCCCACCCAGGACATTTGTGCCCCTCCAGTTCAGGTACAACCCGTCCTTCATGTACAGGTCCCACCTTCCCCAGAAGGTATCCCAATGGTCTAGGTATCTGAAGCCCTCCCTCCTGTACCAGCCTCACAGCCACGTGTTAAGCTGCATTCGCTGACTGTTCCCCACCTCACTATCTCGTGACACCGGTAGCAAACCTGAGATCACTACTCTACCCGTCCTGCTCTTCAGCTTCCAACCTAACTCTCTGTAGTCACTTTTCAGATCCTCAATCCCTCTCCTGGCTATACCAATATGTACCACGATTTCTGGCCTCTCACCCTCCCCGTTCAGAATCCTGTAAACCCGATCAGCGACATCCTGGACCCTGGCACCAGGGAGGCAACATACCTTCCGGGAGTCCTGTTCCTGACCACAAAGTCTCCTGTCAATCCGTCTAAATATTGAGTCCCCTACCATTAACGCATTTCTATTCTCCTCCCTTCCCTTCTGAGCGACAGTGCCAGGCTCAGTGCCAGAGACCTGACAACTATGGCTTTCCCCTGGTAGGCCGTCCCCACCAGCAGTATCCAAACCGTTATACTTATTGCTGAGGGGAACGGCCACAGGGGATCCCTGCTCTGACCGTCGGCTCCCTTTCCTCCCCTGACAGTAACCCAGCTGTCCTTATCCTGTGTCTGGAGAGTGACCACCTCCCTGTACATCCTCTCAATTTCTCCCTCAGTCTCCTGGATGATCCGTAATTCATCCAGCTCCAGCTCCAGTTCCCTAACTCAGTTTTTGAGGATCTGGAGTTGGGTTCACTTCCCGTAGATGTGGCCAGTGGAGACATGTGTGGTGGTTATGGTTTTTAGAGATCAATCATCTCAGCTATCGGGCACCAGTCCTGGCTACCATTGTCCAGAAAGTAAATTGGAACAGCCTTATAAATACTGCAGCTACAGATGATGACAACACCCTCAGGTCTTGGCACTGGGCTCAGGGTTGGCAGGGTAACAGTATTCGTGAATCACCTGTATGTGTTAGAGACATATAGAGTGCATATACAATATGTCACACCCCTGGATACATTTACCAGTGAGGCCTCCATAAACCCACTGACAGGACCTGCAGTACAAACGTTGAGGCACTGGTGACCACCAATCAGCTTCACTGGGAGACCCACATGGTCCAAAAACCCGATCTCTCACCTGAACCCCGTTGCAACATAGGATTCCAGGACCCATACAATCACAGAGTCATAGAGTTATCGATTGATAGAGTTGCATAGCATGGAAACAGACCTTTCAGTTCAACCCATCCATGCCAGCCAGATATCCTAAATTAATCTAGTCCCATTTGCAAGCGCTGGGCCCATATCCCTCCAAACCCTTCCTATTCACATACCCATCCAAATGCTTTTTCAATGTTGCAATTGTACCAGCCTCCACCACTTCCTCTGGCAGCTCATTCCATACACGTACCACTCTCTGTGTGAAAAAGTTGCCCTTTAGGTCCCATTTATATCTTTCCCCTCTCACCCTAAACCTATGTTCTCCAGTTCTGGACTCTCCCACCCCAGGGAAAAGACTTTGTCTATTTACCCTATCCATGCTCCTCATGATTTTATAAACCTCTTTAAGGTCACCCCTCAGCCTCCGATGCTCCAGGGAAAACAGCCCCAGCCTGTTCAGCCTCTCCCTTTAGCTTAAACCTTCTAACCCTGGCAACATCCTTGTAAATCTTTTGTAAATCCTTTCAAGTTTTACAATATCCTTCATATAGCAGGGAGACCAGAATTGAACACAGTATTCTCAAAGTGACCTAACCAATGTCCTGTACAGCCACAACATGGCCTCCCAACTCCTGTACTCAATACTCTGGTCAATGAAGGAAACGGAATCAAGATCAGCCTCATAAACACCTCCCTGAAAAGGGGATACACAGCCACTGACATGAGGAAATCCTCTCCTGAGGAACAGTCACACAGGGAGAGGAAACACACACAAAGGTACCAATCTGTCTGACTGGTTCAGGTGGATGTCAAATGCAAACAGGGAAAGAAGTGTGTAACTCCCAACTATTCCATTGCCCCCCACCCCACACGTCGCTTCAAACTGCACTGCCCCACCCACAGCAGGGTGTGTATTAAGTTGGCTAGCCACCTCAAGATCCTCACCCTGTCACAGGAAGAACATCTCTCACAGTTTCCAAGGAAAACCTCAAACAAGAGAAGTGTGTTTACCAGAGCAGGTCAGAGACTCCGAATACCATGGTGATTAACTGAGCTCCTGACTCCCCAGAGCCTGGCCATCAGCTACAATGACGTGGAGGGGCTGCTGTTGGACTGGGGTGGACAAATTTCAAAGTCACATGACACCGGGTTATAGTCCAACAGGTTTACTTGCAAACACAATCTTTTGGAGCGCTGCCCCTTCATCACCTGACAAAGGGACAGTGCTCCGAAAGCTTGTGATTTCAAATAAATCTGTTGGACTATAACTGGTGTCATGTGACTTCTGACTTTCATCATCTACAAGGCACAAGTCCGGAGTGTGATGGAATATTCCCCACTTGCCCTGGATGGGGGCAGCTCCAACAACATTCAAGAAACTTGACACCTTGGTGGACCGCAAGGATTGGTGTTGGGTCCACTGCTGTTCGTCATTTTTATAAATGACCTGGATGAGGGTGTACAAGGGTGGGTTAGTAAATTTGCAGATGACACTAACGTCGGTGGAGTTGTGGATAGTGACGAAGGATGTTGTTGGTTACAGAGAGACATAGATAAGCTGCAAGCTGGGCTGAGAGGTGGCAAATGGAGGTAAAACCAATGACTGCAGATGCTGGAAACCAGATTCTGGATTAGTGATGCTATTCTTGATGAAGGGCTTTTGCCCGAAACGTCGATTTTGCTGCACTTTGGATGCTGCCTGAACTGCTATGCTCTTCCAGCACCACTGACCCAGAAGGTGGCAAATGGAGTTTAATGCTGGTAAGTGTGAGGTGATTCAGTTTGGTCGGAGTAACTGGAATGCAAAGTATTGAGCTAATGGTAAGATTCTTGGTAGTGTAGATGTGCAGAGAGATCTCGGTGTCCAGGTACACAGATCCCTGAAAGTTGCCACCCAGGTTGACAGGGTTGTTAAGAAGGCATACAATGTGTTAGCTTTTATTAATAGAGGGATCGAGTTCCGGAACCATGAGGTTATGCTGCAGCTGTACAAAACTCTGGTGCGGCCGCACTTGGAGTATTGTGTACAGTTCTGGTCACCGCATTATAGGAAGGATGTGGAAGCTTTGGAAAGGGTTCAGAGGGGATTTACTGGGATGTTGCCTGGTATGGAGGGAAGGTCTTACGAGGAAAGGCTGAGGGACTTGAGGCTGTTCTCATTAGAGAGAAGAAGGTTGAGAGGTGACTTAATAGAGACATACAAGATAATCAGAGGGTTAGATAGGGTGGACAGGGACAGCCTTTTTCCTGAGATAGTGATGGCGAGCACGAGGGGGCATAGCTTTAAATTGAAGGGTGATAGACATATGACAGATGTCAGAGGTAGTTTCTTTACTCAGAGAGTAGTAAGGGTATGGAATGCTTTGCCTGCAACGGTAGTAGATTCGCCAACTTTAAGTACATTTAAGTCGTCATTGGACAGGCATATGGACGTACAAGGAATAGTGTAGGTGGGATGGGCTTCAGATTGGTATGACAGGTCGACGCAACATCGAGGGCCGAAGGGCCTGTACTGCGCTGTAATGTTCTATTCAGGACAAAGCAGCCGTTTGTTTGGCACCACATACACAAACACCCACTCCCTCCCCCACCCACACTCAGTAACAGCAGTGTGTACCATCGCCTCCCTCCCCCACCCACACTCAGTATCAGCAGTGTGTACCATCCCCTCCCTCCCCCCACCCACACTCAGTAACAGCAGTGTGTACCGTCCCCTCCCTCCCCCACCCACACTCAGTAACAGCAGTGTGTACCGTCCCCTCCCTCCCCCACCCACACTCAGTAGCAGCAGTGTGTACCGTTCCCTCCCTCCCCCACCCACACTCAGTAGCAGCAGTGTGTACCATCCCCTCCCTCCCCCACCCACACTCAGCAGCAGCAGTGTGTACCATCCCCTCCCTCCCCCACCCACACTCAGTAACAGCAGTGTGTACCGTCCCCTCCCTCCCCCACCCACACTCAGTAACAGCAGTGTGCACCGTCCCCTCCCTCCCCATCCACACTCAGTAACAGCAGTGTGCACCGTCCCCTCCCTCCCCCACCCACACTCAGTAGCAGCAGTGTGTACCATCCCCTCCCTCCCCCACCCACACTCAGTAACAGCAGTGTGCGCCCATCCCCTCCCTCCCCCACCCACACTCAGTAACAGCAGTGTGTACCATCCCCTCCCTCCCCCACCCACACTCAGTAACAGCAGTGTGTACCATCTACAAGATGCCCTGCAGAAATTCACCAAAGACCCTCAGACAGCACCTTCCAAACCCACACCCACATCCATCTAGAAGGACAAGGGCAGCAGATCCATGGGAACACCACCCCCTGCAAGTTCCCCTCCCAGCCCCTCACCATCCTGACTTGGAAATATATCACCGTTCCTTCAGTGTCACTGGGTCAGAATCCTGGAATTCCCTCCCTAAGGGCATTGTGGGTCTACCCACAGCACATGGACTGCAGCGGGTCAAGAAGGCAGCTCACTCCCACCTTCTCAAGGGGTAACTAGGGACGAGGAATAAATACTGGGCCCAGCCAGCGATTCCCTTGTCCTAGGAGTGAATGAGAAAAGGTGCCGAATGAAGCTGCCGAGTCCCTCTGGCCTGTTGAGTTTGAGCACAGCAGCTTTGTCGTACTCAAAAGCGTATTAGCTAACCACAAAGATATGAAGTTACATTGAAAATGTATGTACAATTTTCTGAAATAAACAAAACCACCCTCAGGCTAAGGATATGTGAACTTTGTAAACCACTAATCGATGATGAGACCTTTCTGTAGCCACTAACTGCCTCAAATCATCATCCCACCCACACTAAGCCTCATCTAAAGACCAATCCCTTAACCTCACTGTGAACCCCATCAGAACTCTGGTTTATTTCGTGGGATTGTGTTGGTTTCTTGGGCAATGGGATGTATTTTATTGGGATATAGTGAGCTCTCTTGATTGGCAATGTTTGCTTGTGGGTTTTTCAGTGTTGCCCTCTGATCAGGATGACAAACAGCCATGGAAAAGGCTCTCATTGCCAGTCAGTGTTGGTTAAGACAATTCCTCCTCCTTTGTACTCCGCAATACAGATCAACAAAAGGGTCAGACAAGACACAACACTCAGGAATCGTGGAGCCTCAGGATGTGCGTGTCATTGGCAAGACCATGTTTATTGCCTAGCCCATGTTACCCCAAACACACAAAGCAGAAACCGCTGTGCGGTTAGACAGTGGGTGGGACTGAAGAGGCTGAAAGCACATGTAAGTCTGAGAATAAAGGGGAGCGGACATGAATCAGTCCCGGACCTCTTGCTGAAATAGAGTCATAGAATCAGAAAGTAATACAGCAAGGAACATCACATTGGGATGGGCAATAAGCAAAGGAATAACTATTCCCTGTAAAAACAGAACAACAATTATCATGGGGGGTTTTAATCGACATGTAAATTGGTCAAAGCAGCTCGGTCAGGGTAGCCTTGAGGAGGAGTTTGTTGAGTGTACCCGCGATAGTTTTTTAAACAGTATGTAATGGAACCGACGAAGGAGCAAGCTATCCTAGATCAGGTCCGTGTAATGAGACAGGAATAAATTAATGACCTCATAGTCAGGGATCCTCTTGGATGGAGTGATCACAGTATGGCTGAATTTCGAATACAGATGGAGAGTGTGAAGGGCTGATGAAGGGCTTTTACCTGAAACGTCGATTTTCCTGCTCCTCGGATGCTGCCTGAACTGCTGTGCTCTTCCAGCACCACTGATCCAGAACATGGAGATAAAATCCAATACCAGGATCCTGTGCTTAAACAAGGGAGACTGCAATAGAATGAGGGAGGACTTGGCTCAAGGAGACTGGAAACAAAAGTTTTATGGTGGGACAGTTGGCGAGCAGAGGGGGACTTTCAAAGCAATTTTTCAAAGTGCTCAGTGAAAGGATATTCCAGTGAGAAGGAAGGACAGTAAGAGGGAGGGGGAATCGGCCAGGGGGGGTCTGAGGAAGGACAGTAAGAGGGAGGGGTAATCGGCCAGGGGTGTCTGAGGAAGGACGGTAAGAGGGAGGGGGAATCGGCCAGGGGGGGTCTGAGGAAGGACGGTAAGAGGGAGGGGGAATCAGCCATGGGGGTCTGAGGAAGGACGGTAAGAGGGAGGGGGAATCGGCCATGGGGGTCTGAGGAAGGACGGTAAGAGGAATTGGGAATTGGCCATGGGTGTCTGAGGAAGGACGGTAAGAGGGAGGAGTAATCAGCCAGGGGGGTCTGAGGAAATAAATCAGGCTGTCAAAGTGAAAGAGAAGGCATACAAAGTGGTCAAAAACAGCAAGAGCTTAAGAAGGCCCATGCAGCATGTCTCAATGACTACCGCCCAGTGGCCCTGACTTCAGTGGTCATGAAGTGCTTTGAAAGGCTGGTCATGGCATTAATCAACTCCAGCCACCCCACTACTCTTGACCCACTCCAATTTGCCTATCGGACCAACACATCCACGTCACATGCTATATCACTTGCTCTTCACTCCTTCCTAGAACATCTTGACACCAAGAACAGCGATGTAGGAATCCTACACATTGACTACAGTTCAGCCTTCAACACTATTATCCCCTCGGGACTGAATTACTAAACTTAGTGATCTCAGACTGAGCCCCACTCTCTGTAACTGGACCCTCAGTTTCCTGACCCACAGGCCACAATCAGTGAAGATTGGGGACAATATTTCATCCTCACTAACACTCAACACTGGATCCCCCCCCCCCCCCAGGGGTGTGTACTCAGCCCCCTACTGAACTCACTGTACACCCATGACTGTGTCACCAAATACCAGACTAATGCCATTTACAAGGTCACTGATGACACCACCATAGTCGGTCGAATCTCAGATGACGATGAAACAGATTACAGCCGGGAGGTGGGAGACCTGGAAAAATGATGCACTGAGAACAACCGAGCTCCCAATGCCGGCAAAACCAAGGAACTCATTATTGACCTTCGGCGGGATGTTACTCATGCCCCCCGACACATTAACAGCACAGAGGGGGAACGGGTGGAGAGGGTCACGCTCCTGGGAGTGGTCATCCACAACAAGCTTTCTTGGATCTTCATGTGGACGCACTGGTTACAAAGACCCAACAACGTCTCTTCTTCCTCAGGCAGCTGAGGAAATTTGCCATGACGGTGAATACCCTTGCCAACGTTTATAGGTGCGCCATCGAGGGCATTCTGTCTGGATGTATCAACACCTGGTCTGGCAACTGTACCATTCAAGATCGGAGACGGTTACAGAGAGTGGGGAACTCAGCCCAGACAATCACAAAGGCCAACCTCCCATCTATAGAATCCATCTCCCAGGCCCCACTGTCAAGGAAAGGCCCCCAGCATTCTCAAAGATCCATCCCACCCTGGCAATGTTTTTCTACAACCTCTACCATCGGGGAGAAGGTACAGAAGCCTGAACACACGCACCAGCCGGTTTCACAACAGTTTATACCCCACTGCTGTTAGAATACTGAATGGACTCACAGACTCTTAACATTCCCCTGTCCCTGTGTTTTGTTTTTGCTGCTGTTTCCCTGTTATTTACTATCGATGCTCCTTAACTCAGGGATCTGCCTGTATGGTCCGCAAGACAAAGCTTTTCACTGTGCCTCGGTACATGTGACAATAAATTCAATTCAATTCAATTCAATTCATTATCTGACCATTGTTGAACATTGGGAAAAGCCCATCTGGGTCACTAATGTCCTCTAGGGAAGGAAACTGCCATCCTTACCTGGTCTGGCCTACACGTAACTTCAGACCCACAGCAATGTGGTTGACAGCTAAATGCCCTCTGGGCAATTAGGGATGGGTAATAAATGCAGCCGAGTCAGTGACACCCTCATCCTGTGAATTAATGAAAAAAACCCACAGAGCTGACATTTGGCGGGTAGTGGTGATCCGTGTGCAAACGACCGACTCAGCAACAGTTTCCTTGCCTCAATCTCCCAGTGATTGCACTGACTCCCTGTCACGCTGACCTTTGCATTGACCCCCCCTCGGAAAGTTCAGCCGTGTCCTCTGTCCCTCAGGTGAGAAGCACCCAGGTGAATCAGCCAGGCCCACACAATGTGGTGAAGCAATGGATTAGCATGTACTAGAACATGGTATACAACACGGGGGGAGGGGCATGCAGGAAACCTGTTCAAGCCGGTATCCAGCTCCATCTTGAAATGGAACATGCAGCATGGTATGGAGTACATACATTTGGCACTGTGTAGATGGTGCTGTCATAGGACAGGTCAAATCCCAAGATTCCTCACCCTCCATCTCTAACAATCAAAGGGGAGGCAATCGCTGAGTGACATTATTACTCATTGATTCCCCACAGTATGGAAGCAGGCTGTTCAGTCCATCAAGTCCACACTGACCCTCTGAAGATCATCTCACCCAGAACCACCCCTCTACTCTATGCCTGCATTTCTCATGGCTAACTCACCTAGCCTGCACATCCCTGGACACTACGGGCAATTTCCCACGGCCAATCCACAGTAAACCTGCGCATCTTGGGACTGTGGGAGGAAACCGGAGAACCCAGAGGAAACCCACACAGACACAGGGAGAATGTGCAAACTCCACACAGACAATCGCCTGAGGCTGGAATCGAACCCAGGTCCCTGGTCCTGTGAAGCAGCAGTGTTAATGGCTGAGCCACCTTATGTAAGAGCAGAGAATTCCCTTTGGAATATTTTAAAGACTTTTTAAAAATCATTCATGGGATATAGACATTGTTGTTTAGGCAGCACTTATTGACCCATCCCTAATTGCCCAGAGGGCAGTTAAGAGTCACCCACATTGCTGTGGGTCTGGAGTTACGTGTCGGCCAGACCAGGTAGGGATGGTAGTTTCTTCTCGAAAGGACATTAGTGAACCAGATGGGTTTTTCTGACAATCAACAATCATTTTAACTGCGAGTTTTAACTGCACAGGACAGAGACACTGCTCTGGGGCTGGGGAGGAACTGAACTCACACACACACACACACACACACACACACTCTCATTCTCTATAACTTGTTCCCAGCTCTGAGCTAGTCACTTCCAATCACACAGTTGCTGGCATAAAAGAGGTCTCGATCATCGATAACCAGTTACTAGTCCAAAGACCATTCGAATTGTTGCAGCCTGCAAAAACTACACCTGTCCACACCCTCGGCGCCAGGTTGTCTGAAACACAAACTGCAATTACTGCTCGTTCCAAAAACACACACGCTGTAATACACAAGGGCTGCCAGGGCTGTCAGTTTACTTTGTTTTCAAATTTGAACCATTCTTTCAAACACGGGCTGATAAATCTGCTCTTTCTCAGCAAGTCCCCAGCTTTATAAAACACAAAGTCAAAAGGCAGGGCTGTTACAACAAACTGATCAGCAAAGATTTAACAGCAAGTGTGGATGTGTGTGTGTGTGTATGTGAGAGTGTGTGTGTATGTGAGAGAGTGTGTGTGTATGTGAGAGAGTGTGTGTATATATGTGTGTGTGTATGTGAGAGTGTGTGTGTGTGTGTGTGTACAATCACAGAATATGGAACTTTTCACTTTTGCCTGAGCTGAGGAGGAATTTCTCTGAAGATTGTAAATTGTTGGAACTGTCCTCCTCAAAGGGCTAAGAATGTTTAACCAACGAATCCCCTCAGGACAGAGATCCCAAAGTGTTTGATGGCGAAGTGAGGTGTTGATGGATCTGGGAATCGAATGGGAAACTGCTTGTGTGGGTGAAAGTGAAGTGCTGCTGTTGTATCTCTCCCAGCCGGTTATGATCCCTGCGATGTGGCCCTCACAGTGGGCAGTGAGCCTGCAGGCTGCTCTCCCAGGGTTGGAGTTCAAGCAGCAGCATTGGATAGGGCTGGGGTCGGGGCTGGGGTTAGGGCTGGGGCCGAACCAGTGGGTGTTTGGAAGATGCAGTTTGATTCAGTTTGATTTTGGGGTAAAGGGGTCATTTGGTATGGGAGAGAATGAAAGGGACTGAGTTGGGTGATCAACCATGATCATGTTGAATGGTGCACCAGGCTCATAGGGCCGAATGGCCTATTCCTGCTACTATTTTCTAAGTTTGTTCGGGTAATTTTGCTAATCTAGAGGCAAACTGCACTCAAAATTGCACTAATTTTCCAGCCCATTGCTTATTCCAATTTCTATTAAACTCAGTAGACATAAACTGCTCCATAAACCATTGGGTTGGGGTGTAATTGTTTATTCTTCTTGTAAGAGAGATGTTCTCTGGTTTATTTCAGATTTGTAAAGGGACCGAGTCATTCATAAAACTGAAAAGGGCAAAGATTAATAATCTCAGAATCAGGTCACTGCAGTTTTTCAGTGAGAATTCTCAGCTGCTATTTTTTTGCAGTTGTCCCATCTTATTTCATATTCCCCACTCATTCAGCATCAGGATCCTCTCCTTACTGAGTCCCGGGTTGCGATCCCCACAATTATTTTTTCACTGCCATGACCTCTCCTCGTTTTCCTGCTCAGCTTTTTTCCCAGTGCTTAGCAACATGTTCTATTTACCAATTATTATTTTTCTGTTTGGGTTAAATGAGTTCCATTTTTAACTTGCTATAATTTTGCAATATCTTTTTCTGCTTAACTTCCTCATGTGAGCAGCAATAAATAGTTTGAGAAACCTGTCCTGAGCAACCTTCCCTTTTTTTATCACGCACAGCTTGGAATCTATTCAACCTGGGAAGGAGTTCAACTGTCTCCAAGAATTAGTAATGCACACCTCCATAATCTGTCTACAAATTTCACCCTCAATTTCCTTTGTTTGTTGACTTATCCTGTATTTTTAGTGTGTTGTTATGGGTGATGTTGCAGGACCTGTATTCATTGCCCATCCCTATCACTCACACGACTTTCAGAGACAAACATGAAGAAACATGAATTTCTTTAGCACCTCCCAGAACCTCAGCACATTTTCGAGCACTTGACAGCCAATAAAATATTTGTGAAGTGCACTCGTCGTTGTAATTATAGAGTTCTGACACCAGAAAGAGGCCATTTGTCAGCCGCGTTCCCCCACCCGATCCCTGCTTGCTTACCACCCTCAAACTCCAACACAATTTTCTGGGGGTCAGGCCACATTTGGAGTATTGTGCTCAGTTTTGAGCCCCATTACTCAGGAAGGATGTACTGGCTCGGGTAAAAACAATGACCGCAGATGCTGGAAACCAGATTCTGGATCAGTGGTGCTGGAAGAGCACAGCAGTTCAGGCAGCATCCAACGAGCAGCGAAATCGACGTTTCGGGCAAAAGCCCTTCATCAGGAATAAAGGGAGCATGTTCAGAGGAGGTTCACGAGAACAAAGAGCTTAACACATGAGAACGTTTGAGAACCAAGGGTTGATATTTGGTGGAGTTTAGAAGGATGAGGGGGGGATCTAATTGAAATGTACAGAATACTGATGATTTGGAGATGCTGGTGTGGGACTGGGGTGTACAAAGGTAAAAATCCCACAACACCAGGTTATAGTCCAAAAGGTTTGTTTGGAAGCACTAGCTTTCAGAGCGCTGCCCCTTCATCAGGTGCTTGACAACAGCAGCGCTCTGAAAGCTATTGAATAGCCTGGACAGAGTGGATGTTTCCATTGGTAGGAGAGACTAGGACCCAGGGCACAGCCTTAGAGTAAAGGGAAGACCTTTTAGAACGGAGATAAGGAGGAACTTCTTCAGCCAGAGAGTGGGGAGTCGATGGAATTCACTGCCACAGAAGGCTGTGGAGGCCAGGTCACTGAGTATATTTAAGCTGAGATAGACAGGCTCTTGAGTATCAATGAGATACTCGGGGAGAAAGTTGGAAAATGATGTAGAGAAACTTGTCATGCATGATTAATTAGCGGAACAGACTCAATGGGCCAAATGGCCTAATTTCGGCTGCTATGCCCTATGGTCCTATGGTCTCTGAAACCCCTCATTATCTCTCTGCTCATCTGCACTTTCCTCATGGGCACTGAGTTTCAGGACAATGTCACTTACTGTGGGAAAAGGAGTTCTTCCTGACACCTGTCCCATCTACACCTGGACCAGATTGGAAATGAAAACAGAAAGCGCTGAAGAAACTCAGCAAGTCTGGCAGCATCTGTGAAGAGAAACCAGGGCTAACTTTTCGGATCCTTCCTCAGAACCGGACTGGGGCTGGTCTTCCTGCAAACCACATAACTACAGAGTGAGAGTGGGTTTGAAACTAAATTCTGGATCAGTGGTGCTGGAAGAGCACAGCAGTTCAGGCAGCATCCAAAGTGCAGCGAAATCAACGTTTCGGGCAAAAGCCCTTCATCAGGAATAAAGCAATTTTAAACTAAATTGCAGAGGCAAAAACCCAAATTTGGGAAGTTGTGATGAATCAAAGAATATTGAAAAAGTGACTAGGGCGGCAATGAATGTGGGAAATGATATCCAGGCGATGACAGGGAGGGACAGATTAAGAGCAATCACCAGGTCAGACTAAAGGTTACAAAAATAATCAAAGCAGAAAATTTAAGGCATCACTTCTGAATGCTCAAAGCGTTCAGAATAAAACAGGTGAACTATTGTACAAATTGAGATAAATGAGTATGATCAAGTGGCCATAACAGAGATGTGGATGCACAATAATCTATATTAAGGCCTGAACATTCAAGGGTATGTGACATTTCAGAAGGTGAGCAAAAGGCAGAGGAGTGACTGTCTTAATTAAAGCACAATAAGGAGGGATGGCCTTAATTCAGGGAAACAGGATATAGAGGCAGTCTGGCAATGATAAAGACAAGGGGCGAGTTGTGGGTGTTGTGTACAGGCAGCCTAACATTAACCACATCGTGGAAAAGAGCATCAAGGAAGAAATAATCGGAGCTTATCAAAAGGGTACAGCAATTATTACGGGGGATTCTAACCTACAGGTAACCTGGAAAAATCAGATGGGAAATGTAATCCGAATGAGAAATTCATTGAATATTTTCAGGACAATTCTGAGACCATCATGTTTTGGCACTGGCCAGAGGGAAGGCTATACTAGACCCGATAAATGAGATAGAATTAAATACTGACTGTCATGAAAGTGCCCCTGGGTAGCAGAGAACCGAACGTGGTAGAATTTAACATCAGTTTAAGGGAGAGATGTGTGGATCTAAAACTGCTGTATTGAATTTAACCAAAGGCAGTAAAAAGCTACAGAAAGTGAACTGCTAATTTAGATTAAGGACTGAGTCAAGAGAAACGTTCCCGACACAATCCAGAAAGCACAGAGCAGATACATTCCAATAAATCAGACCCACCCTGAGGGTCAGACCTGCTCCCTGGGGTTAAATAAAAAAGTCTAAGGTTGGACCAAACTCAAAGAAAAGAGTCATAATTGTACAAAAGACAAGAGGTAGGTCAGAAAACTGGGCAGAATATAAAAGAAAGACTCACTAAAAGATTAATAAAGAAGGAAATATCGTTGAAGTGAGAAAATTAGCCAAATATATAAAAACAGATTGGATAAATTCCTTCAGATAGTTAAAAAAGGCAGAAAATAAGCAAAATGTTGACCCATTGAAACTGAGTCTGGGGAATTAGTAATTGAGGGGAAAGAAACAGCAGACTAATTGACCCAATCCTTTGTGTTAGTTTTCATTAAAGAGCAACATCCTGGAAATAAATATAAATCAGGGATTGAAACGGAGGGAAAAATTGAAAGGTAAAAATACTGAGTGAATTTCTGAACTGTGAGTTGACAAGTTCCTGTGTCTGAATGGATTTCATCCTAAGGTCTTAGAAGAGGCGCTGGTGAGTTAATCAGTACACTGGGGAGACGGCGGCCTAGTGGTATTATTGGTGAACTGTTAATCCAAAGACAGAGGTCGTGTTCTGGTATCCTGGGTTTGATCCTGCCACAGCGGATGGTGGAGTATGAATTCAGTTAAATGATCTGGAATTAAGTGTCTAATGATGACCATGAATCCATTGTCAATTGTTAGAAAGACCTATCTGGGTCACTAATGTCCTTTAGGGAAGGAATCTGCCTACACATGACTCCAGACCCACAGCAATGTGGTTGACTCTTAACTGCCCTCTGGGCAATTAGGGATGGGTAATAAATACTGGCCTGGCCAGTGATGTCATAATTCTGTAATTAAGCGTTTTTGAAAATTGGTTTCCATTTTCCAAAGCTCATTAGATTAAGGCAAGGTTCCTATTGACTGGAAAATAACAAATATACCTCCTTAGAATGGAGAGATGTACAGCACAGAAACAGACCCTTCTGTCCAACTAGTCCGTGCCGACCAGATATCCAAACCTAGTCCAATTTGCCGGGACTTGGTCACTATCCCTCTAAACCCTTCCTATCCATAGGCCTATCCCTCCACCACTTCCTCTGGCAGCTCATTCCATACACACATCTGTGTGAAAGGATGCCCCTTAGGTTCCTTTAAAGGCTTTCCCCTCTGACCTTAAACTTGTGCTCTCTAGTTTTGGAGTCCCCCCACCCCAGGGAAAAGCTCTTGACTAGGCGCCCTAAACATGCCCCTACAGGTGTGGGAGTTTATTTCATAAAAGGAGGGAGGGTGAAACCAGGAAACTCCGGGCTGGTTCGATTCAGACATGGGGCAGTGACGGTGGGCTCCAGTCTCTCGGTGAAATAGGTGGGTAGCAGTACTCTGTACCTCCTGGGGTAGGCACAGCCTGACAGATCAAAGGCCCTGCCCCGTGGCACCATTACCCAAGTGACCACCAGCAGCTGCTGTCCCGGTGCCTTTTACCAGTTGCCAGAAGCTGGTGTATCTCCGAAAGCAACAGGAGAACTTTAAAAGGGTGTACCATGAGTTACAAAGTACATTGGGACACCCTGACACTATCACAGAGGCTCCAGAGATTAACCAGACACCAGGTGCCTTGTGTTCAGAAAGAGAGTGGAGGTGCCACCAGTGGAGAGGCTGGAGTAGGCTGAACAATTCGAGCTGAAGGCGAAGGTTGATACAAAGTCCTCCCTGTCTTGCAGGTTGTACGCTGGGCGTGGAGTTGCACAGCGAGTCTCTGACAAATGTCAGTCTGGAGACAGGATTGGCTGTGGATCGAGGGAGGACAGAGCTGGACAGCAAAACACAGGGAGTGCAAGTCTCTACTTTACCCGAAACGGAAAAGAGGTAGGACCAGGAATGAGAACTACAGATCAGAAATAATCGTTCAGATGTGTACGTTAATCGGGAAATGCAGTGACAGTCAGTGTGTGTGGGTGTGTACCCCAGTGAGAGTCAGTATGTGTGGGACTGTACCCCAGTGAGGGTCAGTGTGTGTGGGAGTGTACCCCAGTGAGGGTCAGTGTGTGAGGGACTGTACCCCAGCGAGAGTCAGTGTGTGTGGGAGTGAATTAGCCTGACTGGCTCGACGTTCTCTTTTTACTCTCTTGTTTGAACTGTGTTGTTATTGTCATCCTTCTATCATAGTCCCTTCAGCTCCTGCAAGCTCCTGAGGTGTCTGTGTTTCTCTCATTGTGAACTCCTGTGCAGCCGGACGGGTGCCTCCGCAGCTCTGGTGGGCATGCTTTCAGCTCCCTGGCTTGTATTGCCTGCATGGTCTTCCCTACACCCTTCCTCCTGTTTCCTTCTCCTTACTCCTCTGAGTTGCTCATTACAACATGGTCACCTTGGGTGACCCAGTGACAGGTTTGAGCTGTAACTGCTGCGGAGAGTGGACCCAAACTCAGACCCTGAAGTGTGTTCCTTCGTTCAGTACGTTAATGGCTGGTCTGGTTATTCCAGATTCTCACCTACCCCAGGTAACCTCCACCCCCTTGCTGAAAAATATTCCAGACCTCTGCTTCCATCTCACAGTTTACTGAAAGAGAAATTATCTTTAACCAATCTATTGGAGTTCTTGCAGGAGCTAACGTGTTGTGGATAAAGCAGATCTGGTGGATGTATTGTGTATAGATTTCCAGAAGGCGTTTGATAAAGTGCCCCAGTCAGGATTACTCAGGAAAATAGAAGCTGATGGTGTTGGGGATAGAATACTGAGACGGTGTGAAGATTGTCAGGCTGACCGGAGGCAGGGAGTGGGTAGAAACGGATCTTTGCTGAAAATGTGTTGCTGGTTAAAGCGCAGCAGGTCAGGCAGCATCCAAGGAACAGGAAATTCGACGCTTTGGGCACAAGTTTGGCAGGATGTCATGGCTGGTTTACCACGGAGTTCAGTGCTGGCAGCTTATCCCTCTCCCTAACCCTCATACTATTTATATCCATGCTGAAAATGTGTTGCTGGAAAAGCGCAGCAGGTCAGGCAGCATCCAAGGAATAAGGGCTCATGCCCGAAACGTCAATTCTCCTGCTCCTTGGATGCTGCCTGACCGGCTGCGCTTTTCCAGCAACACATTTTCAGCTCCGATCTCCAGCATCTGCAGTCCTCACTTTCTCCTCATTTAGATCCATGACTTGCATGAAGGAGTCCGTGCGTGGTTGCTGAACCTTCTGCTGACACAAAAACGGATCCAAAGGTAAATTTTGAAGAGGGCATAAGGTTGTTGGTGGAATGGTGGCTCAGTGGTTAGCACTGCTGCCACACCGCACCAGGGTCCCAGGTTCAATTCCTGCCTCAGGTGACTGACTGTGTGGAGTTTGCGCATTCTCCCCGTGTCTGCGTGGGTTTGCTCCAGTTGCCTCCCACAGTCCAAAGGTGTGCAGGTTAGAGTGGACTGCCCCAGCATTCTCTGACCCTTCCTAATTACCTACTGCCCCCTGTGTGCTAGCTTTCTGTGTTTAATGTACATGCTCCTCCAAGCCCCTTTATGCTGTAGCTTTCTGCATCTTTCTCCATTTCAATAATACCCTGTTCATTTGTTCCCCTTTTCCAAGTGAACACCTTCCCATTTTTCCACATTATGCTCCATTTGCCAACTGTTTGGCTCAATAACGGAACCTATTGATATTTCTCTGTAAACTGTATAGATCCCATTCACAGCTTGCCTCTCCTATTTTTGTGTTGGTTACAGTACATTATTTCCTTCCTACAAGTACTTAATATATATTAGAACATAGAACATTCCAGCACAGTACAGGCCCTTCGGCCCTCGATGTTGTGCCAACCTGTGGAACCAATCTGAAGCCCATCTAACCTACACTATTCCATTCTCATCCATATGTCTATCCAATGATCATTTAAATGCCTTTAAAGTTGGTGAGTCTACTACTGCTGCAGGCAGGGTGTTCCGTGCCCCTACTACTCTCTCAGTAAAGAACCTACCTCTGACAAATGTCCTATATCTATCGCCCCATATTGCAAACAGTTACAGTCCCAGCACTGATCCCTGTGGAACCCACTGATCACAGGTCAGCAGCCTGAGAAAGATCCCCTCGTCCCACTCCCTGCTTCCTGCCCATGAGCCAATTCTCTATCCACGCAAATGTACCAACTCCAACACCATGGGCTCTTACAGCTGAACCTTTTGTGAGGTTGAGTGCACTCGGGAATTCCAAATACAACACAGCTACAGGTCCCCTCTGGAATAGTGGTGCTGGAAGAGCACAGCAGTTCAGGCAGCATCCCTCGGATGTGCTGTGCTCTTCCAGCACCACTGATCCAGAATCTGTTTCCAGCATCTGCAGTCATTGGTTTTACCTCCAGGTCCCCTCTATCCACCCTCGTTGATTAGTCTGACACAGTTTCCCTTTCATGAAACCACGCTGACTCGACTTGATTAGATTCTGATTTCCCAAACACGCCACTATTATTTCCTTAATATTGATTCTAATGTTTTCCCAACAATCGATGTTAGGCTAATCTGCCAGTAGTTACCTGGATTTTGCCTCCCTCTCATTTGGAACAGCCCGTGTAGACCCAGTACACCCTTAGGGCAGGATTCTGACTCAGCGACACTGAAGGAACGGTGATATATTTCCAAATCAGGATGGTGAGGGGCTTGGAGGGGAACTTGCAGGGGGTGGTGTTCCCCTGTATCGGCTGCCCTTGTCCTTCTAGTGTGGTACAGCCAGGATCAGTATTTGGATTCTAACTATTCACAATATATATGCATGACTCAGATGAAGGAATTTCTTGTAATATCTCCAGTAGTGAAGAGGGAGGGTGAGCTGTGAGGAGGTTGCAGAGATGCTTCATGTGATTTGATTTGACTGAGTGAGTGGGTAAATACATGGCAGATGTGGATAAATGTGAGGTTTCCACTTTAGCAGCATGAACAGAGGGTCAGATTATCGACTGAAAGAAGTCAGAAGTCACACGACACCGGGTTATAGTCCAACAGGTTTATTTGAAATCACAAGCTTTCGAAGCACTGCCCCTTTATCGGGTGAAGTGAGGGAAAAGCACACAGGCCCAGAGTTTACAATCAGAGAGGTCAAACATCGTACAAACAGTGTGAGTGGAGAGTTGAATAAGAAATCTCTGCAGGTGATTAAGAGTCTAGATTAGAGTGGTGCTGGAAAAGCACAGCAGGTCAGGCAGCATCCGAGGAGCAGGAAAAATCGACTCATCAGGAAACTCTCTATGGTGCACCCATGAGGCTGGGAATGTCATGGATAGCAGGAGATGGTCACACAACCAGGACAGGGCCACATGCACAGAACAGAGTTGGGTGACCACCAGGAAGGCGAGTGAGTGTGGGTGGGTGGGGCAGGACTGCCCGTGGCCATTCTGCTCTTACACAGGTTATACTGTCCCGGATACTGTGAGAGTAGATGGCCTCTCAGGGGAAAGCAGCAGCAGGGTCAGTGACACCATGACTGGGCTCTGCTGTACAGCAGGGGGAAGGGTCTATGTGTAGGTGAGCAGGAGTGATAGGGGACTGTATCGACAGGGACACGGATAGATGTTTCTGTGACCGTGACTGAGACTCCAGCCTGGTGTGCTCCCTCCCTGGTGCCTGGCTCTCTGAGCAGGAACAGGATATTCTGAAGGGGTATGTGCAGCCAGAGGTTATCGTCCCCATTGGTACCAGAGACATGTGCAGAAGGAGAGATGAGGTCCTGTAAGGGGAGGTCAGGGAGTTAGGTCAGAAGGTGAAAAGCAGGATTTCTAGGGTGGTAATCTCAGGGTAACTTCCTGTGTCATGTTTAAGTGAGGCTAGATATTTAAGAAGATATTCCAGTCAAGTACCCAGTTAAAGGACTGGTGTTGAAGGGAGGGCTTCAGGAATAGAACATAGAACATAGAACATTACAGCGCAGCACAGGCCCTTCGGCCCTCGATGTTGTGCCGACCTGTCATACCAATCTGAAGCCCATCCCACCTACACTATTCCATGTACGTCCATTTGCCTGTCCAATGACGACTTAAATGCACTTAAACTTGGCGAATCTACTACCGTTGCATGGAAAGCATTCCATACCCTTACTACTCTCTGAGTACAGAAACTCCCTCTGACATCTGTCCTATATCTATCTCCCCTCACTTTAAAGTTGTCTCCCCTCGTATTTGCCGTCCCCATACTTGGAAAAAGGCTCTCCCTGTCCACCCTATCTAACCCTCTGAATATCCTGTGGATCATTGGGATCGCTCCCAGGGCAGGTCAGGATCAGACAAGAAAGACGGGTAAGCTGGATGGTCACGAGCATCCTGGCAGGGTGGTTTGGCAGTGCCACCCGGGATGGTTTACATTACTGTGGCAGAAGAGAGAGAACCAGAGCAGTAGGTCAGTAAGTAAAATAACTGAGCAGGAGTCACAGACCAAGGCTAGTTTCCACTAGCAGGAGAAACTAGGACCCGAGGATGTGCAACACTGCCGGAGTGTCAGCGCTGAGGGAGTGCTGCACCAACAGAGGGTCAGTACTGAGGGAGTGCTGCACTGTCAAAGGGTCAGTGCTGAGGGAGTGCCACACTGTCGGAGGGTCAGTGCTGAGGGAGTGCCGCATTGTCAGAGGGTCAGTGCTGAGGGAGTGCCACACTGTAGGAGGGTCAGTACTGAGGGAGTGCCACACTGTCAGAGGGTCAGTACTGAGGGAGTGCCACACTGTCAGAGCGTGAGTGCTGAGGGAGTGCCGCACTGTCCGAGGGTCAGTGCTGAGGGAGTGCCGCACTGTCAGAGGGTCAGTACTGAGGGAGTGCCGCACTGTCAGATGGTCAGTACTGAGGGAGTGCTGGTGTGTGATGTGTGCACTGGACATTTACAATAAATAACTGTTGCTAACCTTAGAGCAGAAGAGAGTGTAAGCGCTTTGTGTGAAAAAGTTAAAGGTTGGTGATGTAATTAAGATCTGTAGGAGAATGGAATGCTTTGATTTGGTTGAAGCGGATTAGAATTGTGGGCAGAGCCATGAGTTCTCCTCTCGACACTGCCAGTTCATACAACCATGAGTGACCTCTGTTAACCTCACTCTCCTGCCTTCATTCCTCATTCTGTAATTCTGAGTGTGTCCATCAGTCCCACAACCTCTGCCTTACGTGTACACAGTGCTCTGCAGGACAGAATTCCAGGGATTCTCAACTCTCCGAGTGAAATCATTTCTCCCCATCTCAGTTGTCAATGATCAGTGACCAATCTGAGGGTGTGCCCCCATGTTCTCCAGCTGTAGAGGGGGAAATCCCCTCAGCACAGACCTGCCGAATGCTATAGGAGTGATGTGATAGCACAGGAGAGGGGGCAGAGGGAGATTTAGCATGACATCGTCAGTGTCGGGTGTGGGGGGGAGGGGTTAGGGTAGGTGATAGAGGGGGCGGCGGCTGGAGACTTTAAGTTATGTAGAGAGATTGGACAGACTGGGGTTGCTTTCCTTAGATAAAAAGGTAAAAACAAGGACTGCAAATGCTGAAAACCAGAGTCTAGATTAGAGTGGTGCTGGAAAAGCACAGCAGGTCAGGCAGCATCCGAGGAGCAGGAAAATTAATGTTTCGGGCAAAAGCCCTTCATCAGGTATAGAGGCAGGGAACCTGCAGAGTGAAGAGCTAAATGAGAGGGAGGTGGGAGTGGGGAGAAAATAGCAGGAGGGGATGGAGGTGATAGGTCAGGGAGGAGGGTGGAGTGGATAGGTGGAAAAGGAGATAGGCCGGTAGGACAAGTCATGGGGCCAGTGCTGAGCTGGAAGTTTGGAATTGGGTGAGGTGGGGGAACGGCAAATGAGGAAACTGGTGAAGTCCACATTGATGCCCTGGGGTTGAAGTGTTCTGAGGCGGAAGATGAGGCGTTCTTCCTCCAGGCGTCTGGTGGTGAGGGAGTGGCGGTGAAGGAGGCCCAGGACCTCCATGTCCTCGGCAGAGTGGGAGGGGGAGTTGAAATGTTGGGCCACGGGGCGGTGTGGTTGATTGGTGCGGGTGTCCCGGAGATGTTCCCTAAAGCGCTTGCTAGGAGGCGCCCAGTCTCCCCAATGTAGAGGAGACCGCATTGGGAGCAACGGATACAATAAATGATATTAGTGGATGTGCAGGTAAAACTTTGATGGATGTGGAAGGCTTCTTTAGAGCCTTGGATGGAGGTGAGGGAGGAGGTGTGGCAGGGGAAGGTGCCAGGATGGGAGGGTGGGTTGTAGTGGGACGTGGACCTGACCAGGTAGTCATGGAGGGAACGGTCTTTGTGGAAGGTGGAAAGGGGTGGGGAGGGAAATATTTCCCTGGTGGTGGGGTCCATTTGGAGGTGGCGGAAATGTCGGCGGATGATTTGGTTTATGCGAAGGTTGGTAGGGTGGAAGGTGAGCACAAGGGGGCGTTCTGTCCTTGTTACGGTTGGAGGGGTGGGGTCTGAGGGCGGAGGTGTGGGATGTGGACGAGATGCATTGGAGGGCATCTTTAACCACGTGGGAAGGGAAATTGTGATCTCTAAAGAAGGAGGCCATCTGGTGTGTTCTGTGGTGGAACTGGTCCTCCTCGGAGCAGATACAGCGGAGGCGGAGGAATTGGGAATACTGGATGGCATTTTTGCAGGAGGTAGGGTGGGAAGAGGTGTAATCCAGGTAGCTGTGGGAGTCGGTGGGTTTGTAAAAAATGTCGGTGTCAATTCGGTCGTCATTAATGGAGATGGAGAGGAAGGGGAGGGAGGTGTCAGAGATGGTCCAGGTAAATTTAAGGTTGAGGTGAGATGTGCCTATCACCTCCATCCCCACCCCATTCACCTATTGTACTCTTTACTACCTTCCCCCACCCTCCTCTCTGACCTATCACCTCCATCCCCACCCCACTCACCCATTGTACTCTAGGCTAATTTCTCCCCACCCTCACCCCCCTTTCATTTGTCTCTCCACTCTGCAGGCACCCTGCCTCGATTCCTGATGAAGGGCTTTTGCTTCTTGCTTTCCTTAGAGCAAAGGAGCCTGAGAGGGGGCATGATTGAGATGGATAAATGATGAGGGGTACAGACGGGGTACACAGGAAGAAACGTTTCCCCTTGGTGAAGGGATGAATGCCCAGGGGCATAGATTAAAGGGAAGGGGCAGGAGGGTTAGGGGGATGTGAGGAAATACCTTTTCCCCCGGGGGGGGGGGGGTTGAGGAATCTGGAACTGACTGCCTGTGAGGGTGGGGGTGGCAGGGACCCTCACCACACTGAAGGAGGTTTTCGATGTACCCTTGAAATGCCAAGGTTATGGCCAAACGCGGGAACATGGGATTAGGGAACGGTGAGGTGGCTGTTTCTCACTGGTGGGAAGGGCCAGTGTTGAACTGGGATGGATAAAGTCAGAAGTCACACAACACCAGGTTATAGTCCAACTTCGAAAGCTTATGATTTCAAATAAACCTGTTAGACTATAACCTGGTGTCATGTGACTTCTACTTTGGACAGGCACAGACACGATGGGCTGAAGGGCTTTTCTTCTGTGCTATAGATCCCTATGAATCTTTAAAAAATACCATTTCCCCTCCAGGGAACACAGCTCAATTCCATGTTGCGACGAATCCTCCAAAGGTGGCTTGGGCACGCAGTGTGTGTTCACTATCGCACAGACTCTCCCTCAGATATTGCAGATCTACGTTTAACCTTCAATCGAGAAGGGACCTGGTGTGAAGACATTCAGGAAAGATTCCTCATTCTCAGCGGAAAGTTGGATTTGTCTGTGGGTGGGTCTGCTCGAGTACAAAGGGGAATACTGAGTGTTGGTACAGGGGAATCCCTGTGGGAAACTTTGGTGCCAATATTCCAGCACATGAACATCTGTTCATGTTCCTCATGGTGCCATGGCGGAGCTGAGCTAGCTGAAGGGTCAAGAAAGATATATGTAAGAAATCTAACCTTTATTTCTCATGACCCCAAGGAAAGTTCCTAATTTAAAAGTGGTCTCACTGGATCGAGTTGGTGAGAATCTGGGGATGTATATAACTGCAACAGCAGCAGACAGCAGGACGATACAGCCACAAACTGGCCATTCAGGGAAATCTGGTTCCCAGATAAACCTTTGAGACCAACTGTTCTCAAAGCAAATACGATGGTCAGCATTTCCAAATGGGCAGCAGCTCAGGAACTATGGCTTCACTGATCAAAAAAAACAGGATAAAATCACTTGTATCAGCTCAGTCACTCCAGACGGCACAGCCCAGACCATCCCGGAATCCACCCTCCCATCCGTGCACTCCAATTCCACGGCTCCCTGCCGTGGAAAGGCTGTTAACATCATCCATGACCCCTCCCACCCTGGGAATGCTTTCTTACAACCTCCCCCCGTCAGGGAGATACAGCAGCTTGAGCACACGCACCAGCAGGTTCAGGAACAGCTACATCCCAGCTGTTGTTAGACGGATGAATGGACTCTCTATGGTGATCTCCTGTGCGATGTAACCCTGCATGTCCCACACTCTCAGAGCGTGCTATGATCTGTATGTCTTTGTTTACTGCGATCTGCTTGTACAGCTCACAAAACAAAACGTTTCACTGTGCTCAGGTACATGTGACAACAATAAATCAAATCAACTCAAATGTAACTGCCTCTCCCAGCTCCCTCCTCGGCCCGATCACTCCTTCTCTCACTTCCAGTGGGCTCTGGGATTTCCTTCATCACACTGAACACATTCCCCTCTCTCACTCTCCGACTGTCCCCCTCCCCTCATTGACTCTCCCCTCCCCTCACTGACTCTCCCCCTGCCCTCACTCTCCGACCCTCCCCCTCTCCTCACTGTCTGACCCACCCCTCCCCTCACTGTCCGACCCTCTCCCCCTCTCACTGCTTGACTCTCCCCCTCCCCTCACTGTCCGACCCTCCCCCTCCCCTCACTCTCTGACTCTTCCCCTCCCCTCACTGACTCTCTCCTTCCCCAACTCTCCCCCTCCCCTCACTCTCCCCCTCCCTCTCAGAGTGCATAACTCCCTCAGCACTGACCCTCCGACAGTGCATAACTCCCTCAGCACTGACCCTCTGACAGTGCATAACTCCCTCAGCACTGACCCTCTGACAGTGCGGCACTCCCTCAGCACTGACCCTCTGACAGTGCAGCCCTCCCTCAGTACTGACGCTCGGACAGTGCAGCACTCCCTCAGTACTGACCCTCCGACAGTGCGGCACTCCCTCAGCACTGACCCTTTGACAGTGCGGCACTCCCTCAGTACTGACGCTCGGACAGTGCAGCACTCCCTCAGGACTGATCCTCCGACAGTGCAGCACTCCCTCAGCACTGACCCTCCGACAGTGCGGCACTCCCTCAGGACTGACCCTCTGACAGTGCGGCACTCCCTCAGCACTGACCCTCTGACAGTGCGGCACTCCCTCAGCACTGACCCTCTGACAGTGCGGCACTCCCTCAGCACTGACCCTCTGACAGTGCGGCACTCCCTCAGCACTAACCCTCTGACAGTGCGGCACTCCCTCAGCTGTGCAGTGTAAATGTGAAGCAGAGGTATTTGTTCTCAATGTTGTGGAGTGTCTTTTGAACCCAGCAACTTTTCAATCAGAGACACGAGTGATACTGATTCGAGACAACTCTCTGAGTTTACATTTCAACCTAGTTGCGCACTGTGGGTTCTGTTTTTATTTGAGGAGAACACTTTAAGCTGTTGAACTGAGCAGCGGTTCTGAACCTGTCTGAACATGGCCAAGCGCATTCAAGTCCATGTAACTGCTCCCAGGTGATGGCTGCGATGTGGTGAGTGCTACACAACAGTTTTCACAATCTAATTCCCCACATTAAAGCTGTCAGCTGCTTCATGCTCCAGTTCCCCATTAGGGACAATCAGCTCCCCTTGTTTCACTGAAGGCCAGAGCCATCAGTCTTCATCCTCTGCACGGCTTAGTTTAACTCCTCGTGTGCTGGACTCTTGTCTTGTCACATCGCTCTGCCCTGTGTTCCTCACTGTGCTCAGGGAGCTGGGGATGAATTGACCAGGGAGAGAACGCAGACCTCATTCCCAAGAGCTTCTCTGGAGCTTTTGGCAGAGAAATTAACCCTCGATCAATGAGCATTGAAGGCTATCTTGATGAAGAGAGATGTCTTCCTCCTGAGGCAGTAGGCAGCCTGTGGAATTCTCTGCCACAGAGAGGGGTTGAAGCCAAAATGTTGAATGTTTTCAAGAAGGTGGTGGATATCGTTCTTAGGGATAATGGGATCGCAGGATATAAGGAAGAAAGGAGGGACAGGGGGCTGAGTTGGATGAACAGCCATGATCATGTTGAACGGCAGGACAGTTTAAAAGGCCTCCTGCTCCTATGATCCAGTTTGGGAGTTGGGTGTGCAGGGTAGTCAGTGGATGGGCAGAATGGCCAGGGCCATTCTAAATGATTCACCTGAATTTGATGCTGTTGGTTCTTTCTTTTATTCACTCCTGGTTCATGAGGGTCGCTGACTGGGCCCAGCCCTGTCCCTAGTTGCCCCTTGAGAAGGTGGGGGTGAGCTGCCTTCTTGACCCACTGCAGTCCATGTGCTGTGGGTAGACCCACAATGCCCTTAGGGAGGGAATTCCAGGATTCTGACCCAGTGACACTGAAGGAACGGTGATATATTTCCAAGTCAGGATGGTGAGGGGCTCGGAGGGGAACTTGCAGGGGGTGGTGTTCCCATGGATCTGCTGCCCTTGTCCTTCTCGATGGAAGTGGGTGTGGGTTTGGAAGGTGCTGCCTGAGGGTCTTAGCTGGATTCATTACCAGAGTTTACCGTCCCTGCCCCTGCCCTTGCCCCTGCCCCTGCCCCTGTCCCTGCCCCTGCCCCTGCCCTTGCCCCTGCCCCTGCCCCTGCCCTTGCCCCTGCCCCTGCCCTTGCCCCTGCCCCTGCCCCTGCCCCTGCCCTTGCCCCTGCCCCTGCCCTTGCCCCTGCCCCTGCCCCTGCCCCTGCCCTTGCCCCTGCCCCTGCCCCTGCCCTTGCCCCTGTCCCTGCCCCTGCCCCTGCCCCTGCCCCTGCCCTTGCCCCTGCCCCTGCCCTTGCCCCTGCCCCTGCCCTTGCCCCTGCCCCTGCCCCTGCCCTTGCCCCTGCCCCTGCCCCTGCCCCTGCCCTTGCCCCTGCCCCTGCCCCTGCCCCTGCCCTTGCCCCTGCCCCTGCCCCTGCCCCTGCCCCTGCCCTTGCCCCTGCCCTTGCCCCTGCCCCTGCCCCTGCCCCTGCCCCTGCCCCTGCCCTTGCCCCTGCCCCTGCCCCTGCCCCTGCCCTTGCCCCTGCCCCTGCCCCTGCCCCTGCCCCTGCCCCTGTCCCTGCCCCTGCCCCTGCCCTTGCCCCTGCCCCTGCCCCTGCCCCTGCCCTTGCCCCTGCCCTTGCCCCTGCCCCTGCCCTTGCCCCTGCCCCTGCCCTTGCCCCTGCCCCTGCCCCTGCCCCTGCCCTTGCCCCTGCCCCTGCCCCTGCCCCTGCCCCTGCCCTTGCCCCTGTCCCTGCCCCTGCCCTTGCCCCTGCCCCTGCCCTTGCCCCTGTCCCTGCCCCTGCCCCTGCCCCTGCCCCTGTCCCTGCCCCTGCCCTTGCCCCTGCCCCTGCCCTTGCCCCTGTCCCTGCCCCTGCCCCTGCCCCTGCCCCTGCCCCTGCCCCTGCCCTTGCCCCTGCCCCTGCCCTTGCCCCTGCCCTTGCCCCTGCCCCTGCCCTTGCCCCTGCCCCTGCCCCTGCCCCTGCCCCTGCCCCTGCCCCTGCCCCTGTCCCTGCCCTGTTTCCCCCTCGCCTCTTGCTCATTTTAACAGGTGTAGCAGTGATTCCCAGGAGCATTGTCTCAGTTGCTGAGAGGAGACCACACCAAGGCCTCCCACCTAGGTGACCCCTCCCCCATCCCCCATCCCCAGTCCCATCACAGCGAGGCCATTCACTGATCCTGTACTGACCCGAATGGACTTGGGGGCTGAAAGTGAAATGACGACAGCCAGCTGCACAAACTCAGCTTTAATCCCCCTCAGAAAGGGCACTCCAATCAGTGGGAGGGGGTTGGGGGAAGTGGGGTGGAGTCTGCATGGTCACTGGGTCTCAGGTACAGACTGGTTAGGATCTAACTGAATGGCTGGAGAGACTGAATGACCTCTTCTTGTTCCTAGAGATTGGAGTTGATGGGCTGAATGGCCTCTTGGTCTCGTATGAATAGTATGCAGGAGATTGTACTCCTGAAGCAGGGTACAGTTGCTATGGAGAGAAGTTGTTTTGGCTGAAGGGTCTTGAGTCTGTCAGCGTCTCCATCTACCTCTCAGTCGCAAGTTGCTGTCAGCACCTCTCTCTCTCTTTCTCTCTCTCTCTTTCTGTCTGTCTCCTTCTGTCTGTCTGTCTCTCTCTCCCTCGGCAGCGTTCCCAGTTGTGCCTGTGACTGACGCAGTGTGCTGACTGGGTGCTGGGATGGCGGGTCCACGTTTTGTTGCTTGTGGGGGTCATGTTATCACCAGCAAGGCTGCAGTCTGTTATATAAATGAGTGCAGTGATCACACTGAGACAAAGACTAGACTGATACCAGATACCAGATACCTGATATTAAAGATACAACAGCACATTCACATGCAGCACAATTGAGATGCATGTTATCAAACTAACAGATGTGTGCAGACATGGTAGATTTCCCAATGAATGGCCTAATTGTTCCTCCTCAGAATTTATCCAGAATTTTTCCAGCTGCTCCTTCAAGCTCCTGACCAGGTGTTTCTCAGACACTCTGCGGTTAACCCCTCATTGACTGGAACTCAGGGTGGCACATTGAAGGGAACTCCTACTCACCTCAATACCCCTCCACATGGGCAGGGACGGAGGGGGAAAGGGCTCTGTGTGTCCCCCTATACCCCTCCACACAGGCAGGGATGGAGGGGGAAGGGGCTCTGTGTCCACCCCAATACCCCGTCCCACATGGGCAGGGACGGAGGGGGAGAGGGCTCTATGTCCAGGTGACAGTCAAGACAGATAACAGGCTAATGGGAGCGGGGTTGATAGAGAGTATGGGAGTGGGGTAGACAGATGGCGAGGTGGGGTATTGGAGGCAAGGGGACAAGAAACAGCGAGTTATATTGGGCAGAGAGGAGTGTCAAAAGGCAGAAGTGCAAAGTAAGTTGATTGGATGGTAGAGCAGGCTGGATGGGCAGAACGGGAGAAGGGGAGGTCTGTAGACGCTGGAGATCAGAGTCGAGAGAGTGGTGCTGGAAAAGCGCAGCAGGTCAGGCAGCATCCGAGGGGCAGGAGAGTCGATGTTTTGAAATGTCGACTCTCCTGCTCGATTGGCTGAATGGCCTGCACCTGCTGCTGTGTTTTATGACGTGGTGGAGGGTGGCGAGGGAAGGAGCGAGAGAGAATGGATGGAGAGAGGGAGCCAGGGTGAGGGGGTGCTGCACTGTCAGGGGCTGGGTGTGGACGAGGTGAAAGGCCTTTCCAGGAAGGAGCTCCCGAGGGGAAGGCTGCTCTGGTTAAACATTGTCCCTGCAACCGAGGGTAAATGTTATCAGGGGATAATCAGGGGTTAGAGGCAGGGTGTGCAATAACCCAGAGAGAAACAAGGGACGAGTGGCCCCTTTCCAATCTCCACGAGTTGATGGGCCGAAATCCTGGGAGATCCGTACACTCTGGGAAAGTGGATGGGGTGAGAGGAAATGTGGCCTGGCAATGAGGGATGTGAAAAACGTGGAGTTAAGAGGGAGAACATGTGGGATTGAGAGGGGTGCTGGTACCAGGCAGGTTTCAGGATAATTTCTGTCGTGATGAATTGATTAAAGACTGAACAGAAGCAGCAGGGCAACACGTGCTGTTCCACTCTGTGAATGATTCCAACGGTTTCTCGTCGAGAACAAATTGAAAACATTTCACAGTGAACCCAGAGAGGGAGAGGCAAGGTTTCTCTGACCTTAGGAACAATTGAGTTCCCATGAACCCTCCTGAATGTAAACATAGGGTTAGATACAGAGTAAAGCTTCCTTTACTCTATTAAACTGAAAGTAAAGCTCTCTCCACTCTCCATTAAGGTAGATGAGTCCCTGGGTCCTGATGGGATCTATCCCAGAATATTGAGGGAGGCAACAGAACAAATAGCTGGAGCATTGACAAACATCTTTGTATCCTCTTTGGCCATAGGTGAGGTCCCAGAAGACTGGAGAATAGCTAATGTTGTGCATTTGTTTAAGAAGGGTATACAGGATAATCCTGGAGAGTACAGGCCCGTGAGCCTGATGTTAGTGGTAGGGAAATTATTGGAAAAGGTTCTCAGAGACCAGATCTATGCACATTAAGGAGCAAATGGACTGATTAGCGATAGACAGCATGGGTTTGTGTGGGGAAGGTCGTGCTTCACTAACTTGATTGAGTTTTTTGAGGAGGTGAGAAAGATGATTGATGAGGGAAAAGCAGCTGATGTTGTCATCATGGACCTCAGTAAAGCCTTCGACAAGGCCCCTCATGGCAGACTGGTACAAAAGGTGAAGTCACATGGTATCAGGGGTGAGCTGGCAAGATGGAGGCAGAGCTGGCTTAGTCACAGGAGACAGGGTGGGGGGGGGGAGGCTTTTCAGAATGGAGGGTCGTGACTGGTGATGTCCCACAGGGATCAGTGCAGGGACCTCTGCTGTTTATGATCTACATAAATGATAAGGAGGAAAATGTGGCTGGTCCAATGAGTAAATTTGTAGATGATACAAAGATTGGTGGAGTTGTGGATAGTGAGAAGGATTGTCAGGAGATACAGCAGGATATAGATCAGTTGGAGGCATGGGCAGAAAAATGGCAGATGGAGTTTAATCCAGACAAATGTGGGGTGATGCATTTTGGAAAGTCAGGTACAGGTGGAAATGAGACAGTGCATGGCAGAACCGTAAGGAGTATTGATGTGCAGAGGGATCTGGGTGTGCAGGTCCACAGATCACTGAAGGAGACAGGGCAGGTAGATAAGGGTGTGAAAAAGGCCTATGCCATGCTTGCCTTCATTGGAAGGGGAAAGACTGGTTATGCTGCAGCTTTACAGAACTTTACTTAGGCCACACTTGGAATATTGTGTATAGTTCTGGTCACCACACTACCGGAATGATGTGGATGTTTTGGAGTACGTGCAGAAAAGGTTTACCAGGATGTTGCCTGGTCTGGGAGATTCTAGCCATGGAGAAATGTTGGATAGACTGGGTTTGTTTTCACTGGAATACAGGAGTTTGAGGGGGTGATCTAATAGAAGTTTGTAAGATTGTGAATGTCATGGATAGAATGGAAAGTATGAGGTTTTTACCCAGGGTGGAGGGGCCACTTACTATGGGACACAGGTTCTAGGTGAGAGGGAGAAAGTTTAAAAGAGCTGTGCGAGGTAAGTTTTTCCCACAAAGGCTGGGGAGTGCCTGGAACGTGCTGCCAGAGGAGGGGGAGGAAGCAAATACAACCGCAGCATTCAAGAAACACCTGGACGGATACAGGAATAGGAAGGGAATAGCGGGATATGGATCCTGTAAGGGAAGACAGTTTCAGTATGGAAGGGCAAGATGTATTGACACTAGCTTGGAGGGCCGAAGGGCCTGTTCCTGTGCTGGGTTCTATGTTCTAACGAGGAACACTCCCAGGACAGGAACAGAGTAAAGCTCCCTCTACACTGTCCCCCATCAAACACTCCCAGGACAGGGATAGCACAGGGTTAGATACAGAGTAAATCTTCCATCTGTTCCCACCTTGATTTGTATCTGTGACTGGGAAGTAACCTTCCTGATTGGAGGGTATTGGTTAGGGTTCCCCATGAAAGAGTGAATGTGAAGTCTGACTACCAGGCATATCTTCCCCTGCTCCTGCTGATCTGTCACTTCAAGATCTCTTTGTGAGTCTGTGCGTATTTACTATCAGTCCAATCACCGTGTTGGCTCAGGGCAGAACTCCTGTCATGTGAATTTACAATAGGCTCAGTGTGATCGAGTGAAGTGAGTTTGGGTGATTCCACAGTGGGAGAGTGACCAGTCAGAGAGGGGGAGAGTGGGCAGCCTGGGCAGATGGCTGTGACAGGGGGCAGCTGTTGGCACACTGCTACCTTCAGCAGGTCAGTGACTAGTCTATACCATTGGTGAGGGCCTTTGATTCAGAAACAACAGGAATCAATCCCCACGGAGGACAATGGGAGATGGGTCAGAAATCACACATAGCTTTGACAGAGTCAATAATGAGAACGTATTGCCAATGGGTAAGAGGTGGTACTGCTCAGCAAGAGGGGAGGGGAGAGGTCAACCCCGTTCAGCAGGTGGTCAGCTGAAAGCAGGGTGATGAGGCTGTCAGTTCTTCTCACTGACCGACCTTAACAATCTAACCACACCAGGTTAGAGCTGAAAATGTGTTGCTGGAAAAGCGCAGCAGGTCAGGCAGCATCCAAGGAGCAGGAAATTCGATGTTTCGGACATAAGCCCTTCTTCAGGAAAGCCCATTCCTGAAGAAGGGCTTATGCCCGAAACGTCGATTCTCCTGCTCCTTGGATGCTGCCTGACCTGCTGCGCTTTTCCAGCAACACATTTTCAGCTCTGATCTCCAGCATCTGCAGTCCTCACTTTCTCCACACCAGGTTATAGGTTTATTTGGAAGCACTAGATGGAGTGCTACTCCTTAACCACCTGATGAAGGGGCAGCGCTCTGAAAGCTAGTGCTTCCAAATAAACCTGTTGGACTATAACCTGATGTTATGTGATTTCTAAGTTTGTCCACCCCAGTCCAACACCGGCATCTCCAAACCATGAGTCTCACCGCGTTGGATGTATTACAGAGTACATCACAGAGTATGTTGTCTGAGACATATTGTCTTGGGCAGCATGGTGGCTCAGTGGTTAGCACCGCTACCTCACAGCACCAGGGACCCAGCTTCAATCCCAGCCTTGGGAAACTGTGTGGAGTTGGCATGTTCTCCCTGTGTCTGCGTGGGTTTCCTCCCACAGCCCAAAGATGTGCAAGGATTGGCCAAGCTTAAATTGCCCATAGTGTTAGGAATGTTAGTCAGGGGCAAATGTAGGGAAATGAGTCTGGGTGGGTAACTATTCAGAGGGTCAGTATGGGCTTGTTGGGCCAAAGGGCCTGTTTCCGCTCTCTAGGGAAACTAATCTAAAGGGCAACAGTGGGATCTCTTTCCGAAACACACAACCTCATTGCGTACTCTGGGAGGAGTGCGGCAGCAAAAATCCAGATTGAGACTGATTTCTGACACAAATGTTTCGACTGTCTCCAGAAAAAGGGTTTTCTCATTGGAACCACAAAGAGGAAATGTTAAAGAGCCACTGTCCAGACCAGGGCAATTATACACTGGGCATTGTTTTACAGCACAGGAGATAATCAGGAGGGGCATAGATAGGGTGAATAGACAAGGTCTTTTCCCAGCGCCAGGGGAGTCCAGAACTAGAGGGCATAGGTTTAGGATGAGAGGGAAAAGATCTAAAAAGGACCTAGAGGGCAACTTTTTCACACAGAGGATAGTGCGTGTATGGAATGAACTGCCAGAGGAAGTGGAGGATGCTGGTACAATGATAACATTTAAAAGACATCTGGATGGGTATATGAATAGGAAGGTTTTGGAGGGATATGGGCCGGGTGCTGGCAGGTGGGACTAGATTAGGTTAGGATATCTGGTCGGCATGGATGAGTTGGACTGGAGGGTCTGTTTCCATGTTGTGCATCTCTATGATTCGATGACTCTATGTAGTTTGTACGTTTGCAAATGTCACCAAAATTGGGGGTGTAGTGGACAGAGAAAAAGATTAACTGACAGTACAATGGGATATTGATCAGATGGCCATTGGGACAAGGCATGGCAGATGGAGTTTAATTCAGAAAAATGTGAGGTTTTGCATCATGGTAAGACAACCAGGGCAGGTGTGATATAATTAATGATAGGGCCCTGGGGAGTGTTGCTGAATGAAGAGGCCTGGGGGTGCAGGTTCATGGTTTCTTTAAAGTAGAGTGGCAGGTAAATGGATGATGAAGAACGTGTTTGGTATGATCGCCTTTATTGGTCAGTGCATTAAGTATGGCAGATGGGATGGCATATGGCACATCGACAGGGCATTGATTTGCTCAATTTTTTAACAGTGCGTTCATTTCTGGTCTCTCAGAATACTATTCAGTGCTGAGGGAGTGCCACACTGTCAGAGGGTCAGTACTGAGAGAGTGCTGCACTGTCAGAGGGTCAGTACTGAGGGAGTGCCGCACTGTCAAAGGGTCAGTACTGAGGGAGTGCTGCACTGTCAGAGGATCAGTACTGAGGGAGTGCTGCACTGTCAGATGGTCAATGCTGAGGGAGTGCCGCACTGTCGGAGGGTCAGTACTGAGGGAGTGCGTCACTGTCGGAGGGTCAGTACTGAGGGAGTGCCGCACCATCGGAGGGTCAGTACTGAGGAAGAGCTGCACTGTCGGAGGGTCAGTACTGAGGGAGTGCCGCACCGTCGGAGAGTCAGTACTGAGGGAGTGCCGCACTGTCAGAGGGTCAGTACTGAGGGAGTGCCGCACTGTCAGATGGTCAGTACTGAGGGAGTGCCGCACTGTCGGAGGGTCAGTACTGAGGGAGTGCCGCACTGTCAGAGGGTCGGTGCTGACGGAGTGCTGGACTGTCAGAGGGTCAGTATGAGGGAGTTATGCACTGTCGGAGGGTCAGTGCTGAGGGAGTGCCGCACTGTCAGAGGGTCAGTGCTGAGGGAGTGCCGCACTGTCAGAGGGTCAGTGCTGAGGGAGTGCCGCACTGTCAGAGGGTCAGTACTGAGGGAGTGCCGCACTGTCAGAGGGTCGGTGCTGACGGAGTGCTGGACTGTCAGAGGGTCAGTATGAGGGAGTGCCGCACTGTCGGAGGGTCAGTACTGAGGGAGTGCCGCACTGTCAGAGGGTCAGTACTGAGGGAGTGCCGCACTGTCGGAGGGTCAGTACTGAGGGAGTGCCGCACTGTCGGAGGGTCAGTACTGAGGGAGTGCCGCACTGTCGGAGGGTCAGTACTGAGGGAGTACTGCGCGGTTGGAGATGCCACCCTTGAGAATTGATGTGAAACTGAGGCTCCATCTGCCTCAGATCTTCTGCTTCTTGTTTCATGAAGAACAGTGGGACCTCACAGTAATATTTCTCGGTGTGTGAGATCAGTTTACAGTTGAGCCATGTGTTCTATTATTTACTCGGGTTATGTATAATTGAGACATTGACTGTATTATTAACTGTGTAACCTAGTACGAAATACTATTTTCACTTTTTATAAATTCCGTCTCTAAATAATGGATAATGTTCAGTTTTTTGTCACCTTCCTCTCTTTGCCTTCTCTGTCTGCTTTGTGCTGTCTTTTGTTTGTCCTATGCCTCCGACTCACTGTATCTATCCTGCTTTTTATCTCATTATCTCCTTCAGTTTATACTCCTCTCTCCTCCCTTCTCTCTCATGTTGTTCTCTCTTTCCTCCTGTCTGTCTTTATCTTTCTATCTCTCCCCGTATTTCTATCACTGGAGTTTTTTTCACTCTGACTGTATTCATATCCATTCCCTGCTCATTCTTCCCTGTCTAACTTTCACACCTTATTTCTCTTTTCTGTTTATCCATCTCTCACACTCTCTACATTCCCCCCCCCATCCCCCTCCCCTCCACCCCCCGCCTCTTTTCTCGTTCCCATCCATGCTTTCTTGCATGACACTTTTGTTTTCCTACCTCTCTAGATCTCTTCATTTCCCCAGCTCCTCTCTGTGTGTCTCAGCCTGGCAGTCTGACTGACAGTATTGGGACTTCAGACTGACCCTGAGGTATCTGTAACTAAGAGAGTGATGAGCTTGGAATGTGTGATGGGAACATTTTTAAAAATCTGCTGACATTTACAGCTCTGTCCTGCATCAGGTATCAAAGTAAACAGTGAGGCTGTGCTCAGAACTCTGTGTGTGTGTGTGTGTGTCCCACAAATACAGCCTTCCTTCCAAACCCTCACAACTGCACCCTTCTCCCTGCTCCCCATCTCAAAAGGGTGGTGGTGATGGGAGATTTTAAGCTTCCCAACATTGACGTCAGAGATCTGGATGGGGTAGAATTTGTAAGAAGTGTCCAGAAGAGTTTTCTAGAGCAGTATGTCAATAATCCGACAAGGGAAGGGGCCATATTGGACCCGGTGTTGGGGAATGAGTCAGGACGAGTGGGAGAAGTTGCGGTGGGGGATTTCTTTGGGAACAGTGACCACAATTTTGTACGTTTTAGAATACTCTTAGACAAAGATGAGAGTGGTCCTAAGGGAAGAGTACTACACTGGGCCAAGGCCAATTATATCAAAATTAGGCAGGAGCTGGGAAATGTGGATTGGACACAGCTCTTTGAAGGGAAGGCAAATTTGAGAGGTGGGAGGCTTTCAAAGATAGGTTACCGGCAGTGCAGGATAGGCATGTCCCGTTGAAGGCAAAAGATAGGAAAGGCAAATTCGTGAACCGTGGATGCCAGGAGAAATTGTACAACTAGCCAAGAGGAAAAGGGAAGCGTACATAAGGTCCGGGCAGCTAAGAACAGAACGGGACCTGGAGGAATATTGGAAGAGGAGGACCAATCTTAAACGAGGAATCAAGCGGGCTAAAAGGGGTCATGAAATAGCTTTTGCTAGCATAAGAAGGAGAATCTCAAAGCCTTTTATTCTTATATAAGAAGCAAGCAGGTAACTAAAGAAACGATTGGTCCACTAAAGGATAATGAAGGAAGGCTGTGTGCTGAACCTGAGAGAATGGGTGAGATTCTGAATGATTACTTTACATCAGTGTTCACTGAGGAGAGGGACATGATGGATGGTGAGATTAGAGATAGAAGTTTGATTAGTCTGGATCACGTTGACATAAGTAGGGAGGATATGTTGGGTTGGCTAGAGGTTATTAAGGTGGACAAATCCCCAGGACCGGATGGAATCTATCCCAGGTTGCTGAGGGAGGCGAGGGAGGAAATAGCTGGGGCCCTGACAGATATCCTTGTGGTATCTTCAAATACAGGTGAGGTGCCGGGGGACTGGAGGGTTGCTCATGTTGTCCCCCTGTACAAGAAGGTAGGGATATTCCAGGTAACTACAGGCCAGTGAGCCTGACGTCAGTGGTGGGAAAGTTGCTGGAGAAGGTACTGAGGGATAGGATCTATTTATATTTAGAAAAGAATGAGCTTATCAGTGATAGGCGACATGGTTTTGTACGGAGGAGATCGTGTCTTACCAACTTAATAGAGTTCTTCGAGCAAGTGACCAAGTTGATAGATGAAGGAAGGGCTGTTGATGTCATATACATGGACTTTAGTAAGGTGTTTGATAAGGTTCCCCATTGTAGACTAATGGAGAAAGTGCAGTCACATGGTGTGCAGGGTGTCCTAGCTAGATATATAAAGAACTGGTTGAGCAACAGGAGACAGGGAGTAGTAGTTGAAGGGAGTTTCTCGAAATGGAGAAAGGTGCCCAGTGGGTGTTCCACAGGGGTCAGTGTTGGGGCCACTGTTGTTTGTAATATACATAAATGATCTGGAAGAAGGCACTGTTGGTATGATCAGCAAGTTTGCAGATGACACGTAGATTGGTGGAGTAGCAGAAAATGTAAGGGACTGTCAGAGAATACAGGAGGGTATAGATAGACTGGAGAGTTGGGTGGAAAAGTGGCAGATGGAGTTCAACCCAGACAAATGTGAGGTGATGCATTTAGGGAAGTCTAATTCTAGAGCGAATTATACAATGAATGGAAGAGCCCTGGGAAAAGTTGATGGGCAGAGAGATCTGGGAGTGCAGGTCCATTGTACCCTGAAGGTTGCTCCACAGGTGGATAGAGTGGTCAAGAAGGCATATAGTATGTTAGCCTTCACTGGACGGGGTATTGAGTATAAGAGCTGGCAAGTCATGTTAAAATTATATAAGACATTGGTTCGGCCGCATTTAGAATACTGTGTACAGTTCTGATCGCCACATTACCAAAAGGATGTGGACGCTTTGGAGAGGGTGCAGAGAAGGTTTACGAGGATGTTGCCTGGGATGGAAGGTGCTAGCTATGAAGAAAGGTTGAGTAGGTTAGGTTTATTTTCATTAGAAAAAAGGAGATTGAGGGGGGACCTGATTGAGGTTTACAAAATCATGAAGGGTATAGACAGGGTGGATAGAGACAAGCTTTTTCCCAGGGTGAGGGATTCAATAATGAGAGGTCACACTTTCAAGGTGAGAGGTGGAATGTTTAAGGGGGATACACGCAGCAAGTACTTCACACAGAGGGTGGGGGGTGTCTGGAACGCGTTGCCAGCAGAGGTGGTAGAAGCAGGCACGGTAGATTCAGTTAAGATACATCTGGACAGATGCATGAGTAGGTGGGGAGCAGATGCTTAGGAATTGGGCAACAGGTTCAGAAAGTGGATATGGATCGGCTCAGGGCTGGAGGGCCGAAGGGCCTGTTCCTGAGCTGAAAAGTTTCTTTGTGCTTTGTTCATGAGGTTCAGAGTTCAGAGTTCAGATTCAGGTTAGGCAATGGATCTTGGAATTTACCTGAATCAATCTTCATTCTTGAGATGCTGATATTTGACCTGCTGGGGTGTCACAATGAAACTGACCCCATGTTCACTGGGGTGGACCTGGGATGTGGAGTTAGGTCAAAGGTGAGAGTGATGAACCCGAGCTGTTAAACTGAAACCTGAACCCTTTCTCTTAGTGCCACGCAGATGGCGTGGGCGATTTTCCTGGAAACATGGATGGCAGTCAGTGACAAGTAGAGTTCTGCAGAGTTTCATGCTGAACACAGAACATAGAACATTCCAGCACAGTACAAGCCCTTTGGCCCTCGATGTTGCGGAACCAATCTGAAGCCCTCTCACCCTCACTATTCCATTATCATTCACATGTCTATCCAATGACCATTTAAATGCCCCTTAAAGTTGGCGAGTCTACTCCTGTTGCAGGCAGAGCGTTCCACACCCCTACTACTCTCTGAGTAAAAGAAACTACCTCTGACATCTCCCCTGTATCTATCACCCCTGAAGTTGAAGCAATGTCCCCTCGTGCTCGCCGTCACCATCCGAGGAAAAAGGCTCTCCCTGTCCACCCTATCTAACCCTCTGATTATCTTATATGTCTCTATTAAGTCACCTCTCAACCTTCTTCTCTCTAATGAAAACAGCCTCAAGTCCCTCAGCCTTTCCCCGTAAGACCTTCCCTCCATACCAGGCAACATCCCAGTAAATCTCCTCTGCACCCTTTCCAAAGCTTCCACATCCTTCCTATAATGCGGTGACCAGACGTTACACAATACTCCAAGTGGGGCCGCACCAGAGTTTTGTACAGCTGCAGCATGGCCTCATGGTTCCAAAACTCAATCTCTCTTCCTATAAAGGCTAACACGATGTACATCTTGTTAACAATCCTATCAACCTGGTTGGTAACTTTCAGGGATCTATGTGCATGGACACCGGGATCTCTCTGCTCATCTACACTGCCAAGAATCTGACCGTGACTTGGAGGTGCTGGTGTTGGACTGGGTCGCTGGTCAAAGCACAGCAGGTTAGGCAGCATCTCAGGAATAGAGAATTCGACGTTTCGAGCATAAGCCCTTCGGCTTATGCTCGAAACGTCGAATTCTCTATTCCTGAGATGCTGCCTAACCTGCTGTGCTTTGACCAGCAACACATTTGCAGCTGTGATCTCCAGCATCTGCAGACCTCATTTTTTACTTGGACTGGGTCGCACATAGTTATAAAATCACACAACACTCGCCACTTGGAGACAGAACTGGCTCAAAGGTAGAAGACAGAGGGTGGTGGTGAAGGGTTGCTTTTCAGACTGGAGGCCTGTGACCAGTGGAGTGCCACAAGGATCGGTGCTGGGTCCTCTACTTTTCGTCATTTATATAAATGATTTGGATGCGAGCATAAGAGGTACAGTTAGTAAGTTTGCAGATGACACCAAAATTGGAGGTGTAGTGGACAGTGAAGAGGGTTACCTCAGATTACAACAGGATCTGGACCAGATGGGCCAATGGGCTGAGAAGTGGTAGATGGTGTTTAATTCAGATAAATATGAGGTGCTGCACTTTGGGAAAGCAAATCTTAGCAGGACTTATACACTTAATGGTAAGGTCCGAGAGAGTGTTGCTGAACAAAGAGACCTTGGAGTGCAGGTTCATAGCTCCTTGAAAGTGAAGTCGCAGGTAGATAGGATAGTGAAGAAGGTGTTTGGTATGCTTTCCTTTATTGGTCAGAGTATTGAGTACAGGAGTTGGGAGGTCATGTTGCGGCTGTACAGGACATTGGTTAGGCCACTGTTGGAATATTGTGTGCAATTCTGGTCTCCTTCCTATCGGAAAGATGTTATGAAACTTGATAGGGTTCAGAAACGATTTACAAGGATGTTGCCAGGGTTGGAGGGTTTGAGCTACAGGGAGAGGCTGAACAGGCTGGGGCTGTTTTCGCTGGAGCATCAGAGGCTGAGGTTTACAAAATTATGAGGGGCATGGATAGGATAAATAGACAAAGTATCTTCCCTGGGGTGGGGGAGTCCAGAACTAGAGGGCATAGGTTTAAGGTGAGTGGGGAAAGATATGAAAGAGACCTAAGGGGCAACTTTTCCATGCAGAGGGTGGTACGTGTATGGAATGAGCTGCCAGAGGATGTGGTGGAGGCTGGTATAATTGCAACATTTAAAAGACATTTGGATGGGTATATGAATAGGAAGGGTTTGGAGGGATATGGGTCGGGTGCTGGCAGGTGGGACTAGGTTGGGTTGGGATATCTGGTCGGTATGGACGGGTTGGTATGAAGAGTCTGTTTCCATGCTGTACATCTCTATGACTCTATAACCAGGATATAGTCCAACAGCTTTCAGAGCACTGCTCCTTCATCTGGTGGCTAGAACATAGAACATAGAACAATACAGCACAGAACAGGCCCTTCGGCCCACGATGTTGTGCCGAACATCTATCCTAGATTAAGCACCCATCCATGTACCTATCCAATTGCCACTTAAAGGTCGCCAATGATTCTGACTCTACCACTCCCACGGGCAGCGCATTCCATGCCCCCACCACTCTCTGGGTAAAGAACCCACCCCTGACATCTCCCTTATACCTTCCACCCTTCATTAAATTTATGTCCCCTTGTAACACTCTGTTGTACCCGGGGAAAAAGTCTCTGACTGTCTACTCTATCTATTCCTCTGATCATCTTATAAACCTCTATCAAGTCACCCCTCATCCTTCGCCGTTCCAACGAGAAAAGGCCGAGAACTCTCAACCTATCCTCGTACGACCTATTCTCCATTCCAGGCAACATCCTGGTAAATCTCCTCGGCACCTTCTCCAAAGCTTCCACATCTTTCCTAAAGTGAGGCGACCAGAACTGCACACAGTACTCCAAATGTGGCCTTACCAAGGTCCTGTACAGCTGTAACATCACTTCACAACTCTTGAATTCAATCCCTCTGCTAATGAACGCTAATACACCATAGGCCTTCTTACAAGCTCTATCCACCTGAGTGGCAACTTTCAAAGATCTATGTACATAGACCACAAGATCCCTCTGTTCCTCCACCTGACTAAGAACCCTACCGTTAACCCTGTATTCCGCATTCTTATTTGTCCTTCCAAAATGGACAACCTCACACTTGACAGGGTTGAACTCCATCTGCCACTCCTCAGCCCAGCTCTGCATCATATCTAAGTCCCTTTGCAGCCGACAACAGCCCTCCTCACTGTCCACAACTCCACCAATCTTCGTATCATCTGCAAATTTACTGACCCACCCTTCGACTCCCTCATCCAAGTCATTAATAAAAATTACAAACAGCAGAGGACCCAGAACTGATCCCTGTGAAACTCCACTTGTAACTGGGCTCCAGGCTGAATATTTACCATCTACCACCACTCTCTGACTTCGACTGGTTAGCCAGTTTTCTATCCAATTGGCCAAATTTCCCTCTATCCCATGCCTCCTGACTTTCCGCATAAGCCTACCATGGGGAACCTTATCAAATGCCTTACTAAAATCCATGTACACTACATCCACTGCTCTACCCTCATCCACATGCTTGGTCATCTCCTCAAAGAATTCAATAAGACTTGTAAGGCAAGACCTACCCTTCACAAATCCGTGCTGGCTGTCCCTAATCAAGCAGTGTCTTTCCAGATACTCATAAATCTTATCCCTCAGTACCCTTTCCATTACTTTGCCTACCACCGAAGTAAGACTAACTGGCCTGTAATTCCCGGGGTTATCCCTATTCCCTTTTTTGAACAGGGGCACAACATTCACTACTCTCCAGTCCCCTGGTACCACCCCCGTTGACAGTGAAGACGAAAAGATCATTGCCAACGGTACTGCAATTTCCTCTCTTGCTTCCCACATAATCCTAGGATATATCCCGTCAGGCCCGGGGGACTTGTCTATCCTCAAGTTGCTCAAAATGTCCAACACATCTTCCTTCCTAACAAGTATCTCTTCTAGCTTACCAGTCCGTTTCACACTCTCCTCTTCAACAATACGGTCCCTCTCGTTCGTAAATACTGAAGAAAAGTACTCATTCAAGACCTCTCCTATCTCTTCCGACTCAATACACAATCTCCCACTACTGTCCTTGATCGGACCTACCCTCGTTCTCGTCATTCTCATGTTTCTCACATACGCATAAAATGCCTTGGGGTTATCCTTGATCCTATCCGCCAAGGATTTTTCATGCCCTCTCTTAGCTCTCCTAATCCCTTTCTTCAGGTCCCTTCTGGCTATCCTGTATCCCTCCACTGCTCTGTCTGAACCCTGTTTCCTCAACCTTATGTAAGCCTCCTTCTTCCTCTTTACTAGACCTTCAACCTCCCTCGTCAACCAAGGTTCCCTCACACGACCATTTCTTTCCTGCCTGACAGGTACATACATATCAAGGACACGTCGTATCTGCTCCTTGAAGAAGTTCCACATTTCCACCACATCTTTCCCTGACAGCCTATGCTCCCAACTTATGCTCCTCAAATCCTGTCTTACAGCATCGTAATTTCCCTTCCCCCAATTGTAAAATCTACCCTGTTGTGCGCACCTATCTCTCTCCATAACCAAGGTGAAAGTCACAGAATTGTGGTCACCATCACCAAAATGTTCACCCACTAACAAGCCCATCGCTTGTCCCGGTTCGTTACCGAGTACCAAATCCAATATGGCCTCCCCTCTGGTTGGACAATCTACATACTGAGTTGGAAAAGCTTCCTGGACACACTGCACAAACACCGCCCCGTCCAATCTACTTGATCTAAAGAGCTTCCAGTCAATATTTGGGAAGTTGAAGTCGCCCATGACTACTACCCTGTGGCTTCTGCACCTTTCCAAAATCTGTTTCCCAATCTGTTTCTCCACATCTCTGCTGCTATTGGGGGGCCTATAGTAAACACCCAACAAGGTGACTGCACCTTTCCTATTCTGACTTCAGCCCATACTACCTCCAAAGGCAGATCCCCCTCGAACTGCCTTTCTGCAGCCGTTATACCATTTCTAATTAGCAATGCCACCCCCCCTCCTTTTTTACCACCCTCCCTAATCTTACTGAAACATCTGTAACCAGGAACCTCCAACAACCATTCCTGTCCCTCATCTATCCACGTTTCCGTGATGGCCACAACATCGTAGTCCCAGGTACCGATCCACACCTTAAGTTCACCCACCTTATTTCTGATACTCCTTGCGTTGAAGTATACACACTTGAGCCCATCTCTGTGTCCGCAAGTATTCCCTGTCAGTGCTACCTTCTCCACAGCCTCCCTACATTCTTGGACATCCTGACAAACAGCTAGCCTACTTGCTGGACTACAAGTCCGGATCCCATCCCCCGCCAAATTAGTTTAAACCCCCCCGAAGAGTGCTAGCAAACCTACCTCCCAGGATATTGGTGCCCTTCTGGTTCAGGTACAACCCGTCCTGTTTGTACAGGTCCCACCTTCCCCAGAATGCAGTCCAATTGTCCAAATACCTGAAGCCCTCCCTCCTACACCATCCTTGCAGCCACGTGTTCAACTGCACTCTCTCCCTATTCCTTGCCTCACTGTCACGTGGCACCGGCAACAACCCAGAGATGACGACTCTGTCTGTCCTAGCTTTTAGCTTCCAGCCTAACTCCCTGAGCTCTTGAATGACCTCCCCACCCCTCTTCCTACCTATGTCGTTGGTGCCAATGTGCACCACGACTTCTGGCTGCACACCCTCCCCCTTAAGGATTCTGAAGACACGGTCCGAGACGTCTCGGACCCTGGCACCCAGGAGGCAACAAACCATCCGAGAGTCTCGCCCATGTCCACAGAACCGCCTGTCCGTCCCTCTAACTAGAGAGTCTCCTATAACTAGCGCTCTCCTCCTCTCCCCCTTTCCCTTCTGAGTCTCAGAGCCAGACCTCACGCCACAGACCCCTTCACTGCAGCTTACACCTGCAAGGCTGTCCCCCCCCAACAGTTTCCAAAGCTGTATACTTATTGTTTAGGGGAACGACCACAGGGGAACCCTGCACTGCCTGCTTCTTCCCCTTCCCACCTCTAACTGTTACCCAGCTACCTCTGTTCTCCGGCATAGCTTCTATCAATCACCCTCTCAGCCTCTCGAATAATCCTCAGTTCGTCCAACTCCAGTTCCAGTTCCCTAACTCGATCGGTGAGGAGCAGGATCTGGCTGAATTTCCTGCAGACGAAGTCGGCAGGAGTATCGGTGGTCACCCCTACCTCAAACATCCTGCAGGAGGAACATTCCACTGCCTGCGCTGCCATGACTGTACACTTTGTCTCCAAAACAAGAACACTGAGTCAATAACACTGAACACACCCACTCAAATACCAATCACTTACCTTCCCGACCAGCTCTGCGCTCCAACCTCACTTCCGCCCAGCTCGCGCCGCTCTCTGCGGTGAAAAGGAGTTAAGATCATGCTGACAATGGACGTTTCCGCACTCTACACCAGCATCCCCCACAATGATGGCATCGCGGCAACAGCCTCAGTACTCAACACCAACAGCTACCAATCTCCAAGCACTGTCCTACAACTCATCCACTTTATCCTCGACCACAAGGTTTTCACCTTCAACAACCGGTTCTTCATCCAGACACACGGGACAGCCATGGGGACCAAAGTTGGACCCCAATATGCCATCATTTTCATGCATAAGTTTGAACAAGACTTCTTCTCTCAGCAGGACCTCCAACTAACTTATACACCAGGTACATTGATGACATTTTCTTCCTCTGGACCTGTGGCGAGGAGTCACTGATAAAACTACACAGTGACATCAACAAGTTTCATCCCACCATCAAACTCACCATGGACTACTCTCGACTGTCTGTCTCATTCTTGGACACGGGCGTCTCCATCAAGGATGGACACCTCAGCACCACACTCTACCGCAAACCCACAGACAACCTCACAATGCTACACTTCTCCAGCTTCCACCCAAAACATATTAAAACAACCGTCCCCTCTGGACAAGCCCTACACATATACAGGATCTGTTCTGGTGAGGAGGAACATGACGGGCACCTGGAAGTACTCAGGGAAGGCCTCATAAGAACGGGGTACACTGCCCAACTCATCGACCGCCAGTTCTGACGTGCCACAGCGAGAAACCATAATGACCTCCTCAGGAGACAGACACATGCTGCAACTGACAGGGTACTCTTCATTGTTCAGTACTTCCCAGGAGTCAAAAAACTATGCCATGTTCTTCGTGACCTGCAACGCATTATCAGTGAGAATGAAAACCTCGCCAAGACCTGCCACACACCTCCACTTCTCATCTTTAAACGACCGCCAAACCTCAAACAGATCATTGTTCGTAGCAAACTGTCCGGCTTTCAGGACAACTCCATACAACCCTGTCACGGCAGACGCTGCAAGACGTGTCAGAGTGTAGACACAGATACCACCATTACGAGTGTGGGCACCTCCCACCGTGTATGTGGCAGGTACTCATGTGACTCAGCCAACGCTGTCTATCTGACACGCTGCAGGTAAGGATACCCTGAGGCGTGGTACATTGGGGAAACCGAGCAGAGGCTACGGCAACGGATGAACGGGCACCACACAACAATCGCCAGACAGGGGTGTTCCCTCCCAGTCAGGGAACACTTCAGCGATCCGGGACATTAGGCCTCGGACCTTCAGGTGACCGTCCTCCGAGACAGACTTCAGGACAGACAACAATGCAGAGTGGCCGAGCCGAGGCTGAGAGCCGGGTTCAATACCCATGGGGATGGCCTCAACCAGGAGCTTGGGTTCATGTCACACTACAGGTGACTACACTGCACTGTATACACACACACACACACACACACACACACACACACACACACACACACACACACACACACACACACACACACACACACACACACACACACACACACCTACATACTCTCTCTCATACACCCATGCAGACCCTCCCTCATACACAAGTACTCTCTCATATGCACACACATACACCCCCCACACTCAGACTGACAAATGCATCCTCTCACACATACCCTCTCACACTCACATACACACTTAGCCAAGCTTACACACACACTCTGTCACGTGCACTCATACACAGACACACACTCACATGCACACTCAATCTGTCGCTCCTCCATGCGCACACACATATAAGCTCATGGGATGAGTTTGTTTTGTAGAATTGCATTTTAGTTTGCTCAGAAACTGCATGAATCGATGTAAAACTCTGTGGAACTATACAGAGGGTTTGTCAGTCTGACATCGCATTGGGACACAGACAGACTTCACACCTAATGTTTAAAAAGCTGAGCTATCTTAAGAACGTAATTTAAAAGAACTTCTGGGATTTACATATCAAAGAACAGAAACCAGCCTATCCCATTCTAGAAGATGAAAGTTTGAATCTTAGATTGTTTCCTGTACCCCATCCCCATGACACTGGACTCCTTTGGCTATAAATTCTGTAAGCATGATGTTAACCTCCACAACTACCTGATGAAGGAACTGCGCTCCAAAGGCTAGTGTTTCCATGAACCTTACCATTAACCCAGTAGGAGAAAGTGAGGTCTGCAGATGCTGGAGATCACAGCTGAAAATGTGTTGCTGGAAAAACGCAGCAGGTCAGGCAGCAACCAAGGAACAGGAAATTCGACGTGTCCTGATGAAGGGCTTATGCTCGAAACGTCGAATTTCCTGTTCCTTGGATGCTGCCTGACCTGCTGCGCTTTTCCAGCAACACATTTTCAGCTCTGAGCCCAGTACTCTGCATTCCTGTTGCTCCTTCTAAAGTGAACCACCTCACACTTTTCTGCATTAAACTCCATTTTCCATCTTTCAACCCAGCTCTGCAGCTTATCTATGTCTCTCTGTAATCTACAACATCCACCGACCTCAGTGTCAACCGCACCCTTCTACACCTTCATCCAGGTCATTTATAAAAATGACAGACAGCAGTGGCCCCAAAACAGATCCATTAGTACCTGGCCTCCAGGATGAACATTTCCCATCGACCACCACCCTCTCTCTTCTTACCTGTTGAGACCACAACTACTCACATTATACATGAGCTGGATGAAGCAGCTTGTAGCTAATGTTGCTGATGACACTCAGATAGATGGAGGGACAGGTAGTGCTGAGGAAGCTGGGACAAGCTGGGAGAGTGGATGACAATCTGGAAAACCGTGAGATTATACACTTTGGTAGGAAGACTAGAGACCTATTTTCCAAATGGGGAATGGCTTTGGAAATCTGAAGCACAAAGGGACTTAGAGAGTGTATTTAAAAAGACATACAAAGGTGAGTGAGGGGATCCAGGGTCAGGGGGGAAAGGGTGGAGAATAGTATTGAGAAACCTATCAGCCATGATCAAATGTTGAAGCCGACTCGATGGGCCAAATGGCCTAATTCTGCTCCTATCTCTCATGGTCTTACAGTGGAGTGCAGACGGGGAACTCCTGTGTTGCTGCTGCCTTCTGTGTGTTATGATCAAAGCCCAGGTGACATCCCTCAACTTGTGACCGTACCAGACTGGACACCTCAAACTGGTACAAGGAGCAGATCCCTTGGGTTGTCATTATTTTGGATTGTGGAACGCAATGAGAAGAATGTACAGCTTTCTAACAGGGAGGAGTTACAGCATTCGGAACAAGTGGCTGGAGCTCATTGTGAGTTGTGGTTACACTGCTGGTTTGTTCAAGGCACTGGGGGGAGGATTGCTACACAGGGATTGGTTCGGGGGCTATGTATTCCAGGTTGTTGCCCAGAGATGGACTGCTGGTTGTTTTATCCAATCACGAGTGGCTGTGGGGGTCAGGAATTCTCAGCTTGACATCAGGAACATGATTAGTTCCTGGGCAGGTGGACAGATTAGATATGAACAACACAACAATGAAAGCTTTCAGACTGTGAAAAGTCACCATCCTTAAAGAGACATAACAAATCATTTAAAGATAGATTCTGGTCTTACTCCCTTGAAGCAGAATGAAGGGCCACAGATTTAAACTGATTACTGACCTCCACACCACAACATCTCCCCATGTGAATGGGGCTGAACATTGTGTAATCATCGGGGACCATCCCCACTTCTGACCTTCTGATGGAGGGAAGGTCATTGATGAAGCAGCTGAAGATGGTTGGGTCTAGGACACTCCCCTGAGGGGCTCCTGCAGAGATGTCCTGGAGCTGAGATGTCTGACCCTCCAACAACCACAGCCATCTCCCTCTGTGTCGGGTATGACTCTAACCAGGGGAGAGGCTGCCCCCTGATACCCACTGATTCCGGTTTAGCCAGGGCTCCGTGATGCCACACTCGGTCGAATGTAGCCTCGATGCCAAGGACTGTCCCTCTCCCCTCCCCTCTGGAATTCAGCTCCTTTGTCCATGTTTGACCCAAGGCTGTAATGGGGTCAGGAGCTGAGTGACCCTGGGGGAACCCAAACTGGGCGTCACTGAGCAGGTTATTGCTGAGCAGGTGCTGCTTGATAACTCTGTTACTGACCCCTTCCATCACGTTATTACTTCACTCTTGTATCCACACTCTCTTTCCAACCAGCTGCATCTTTTGCACTCATTTTCAGTGACCTTTGAACTGTCCTGTCTCACCTTTGCACTCATTTTCAGTGACCTTTGATCTGTCCCATCTCATCTTTTGGTAATAAACTAGGTGAAAGTGAGGTCTGCAGATGCTGGAGATCAAAGTTGAGAGTGTGTTGCTGGAAAAGCACAGCAGTTCAGGCAGCATCCAAGGAGCAGGAAAATCCATGTTTCGGGCAAAAGCCCTTCATCAGGAATGACCTTGATGAAGGGCTCCTGCCCAAAACATCGATTCTCCTGCTTCTCAGATGCTGCCTGACCTGCTGTGCTTTTCCAGCAACACTTTAATCTTGAACCCAGTAATAAAGCCCTTCCCTGATGCTGGGCTGAAATGAATCTCACTCAGTATGAAGAGGGATATAAAGTGAGGACCTCAGCACTGTTACTGAGCTTCATACAGCCACGAGGGGCGGGGATACGATGAATAACCACGGTCTTTTCTCCAGGATAGGGATGTCCTAAACTAGAGGGCATAGGTTTAAGGTGAAAGGGGAAAACTCTAAAGAGGACCTAATAAGCAACTTTTTCAGAGGGTGGCACATGTATGGAATGAGCTGCCAGAGGAAGTGGTGGAGGCTGGTACAATTGCAACATTTAAGAGGCATTTGGATGGGTATATGAATAGGAAGGGTTTGGAGGGATATGGGCCGGGTGCTGGCAGGTGGGACTAGATTAGGTTGGGATAACTGGTTGGCATGGACGGGTTGGACTGAAGGGTCTGTTTCCGTGCTGTACATCTCTATGACTATGACACTGTGGTTAGAGTCATACCTGGCACATAGGAAAATGGCTGATGTTGTTGGAGGTCATTCATCGCAACTCCAAGACATAAGGCCACAAGACCATCAGATAGAGAAACAGAATTAAGCCATTTGCCCCATCGGGTCTGCTCTGCCATTCAATCATGGTCGGTGCGTTTCTCAACCCCATCTTCTTGCTTTCTCCCTGTAAACCATGATCCCCTTCCTGATCAAGAACCTCTCTATCTGTCTTAAATACACGCAGTGACTTGGCCCCCACAGCCCTCTGTGGCAATGAGCCCCACAGATTCCCCCACCCTCCAGCTGAAGAAATCCCTCCCCATCGCAGTTCTAAAGGGTTGTCCCTTCACCCTGAGCCTGTGCCCTCGGGTCCTAGTCTCTCCTACCAGTGAAACCATCTTCTCCATGTTCACCGTCTCCAGGGCGGTCAGTATTCTGTACGTTTCAGTCAGATCCACTTCATCATTTTAAACCCCATCCACTACAGACCCAGAGTCCTCAACCACTCTTCATGCGACAAGCCCTTCATCCCCGGGATCATTCTTGTCATCCTCCTCTGGACTCTCTCCATCGCCAGCACATCCTTCCTTAGATACGGAGCCCAAAACTGCTCACAATATTCCGGATGCAGGCTGACCAGAGCCTTATACAGCCTCAGCGGGCAATCTCTGCTCTTGTATTCTAGCCCTCTTGAAATGAATGCTAACATGGTATTTGCCTTTCTAACTGTGAGCTGAACCTGCAAATCCCTCTGTGATACCGATTGCTGAAGCCTTTCCCCATTTAGAAAATAGTCTCTGTCTCTTTTCTTCTGACCAAAGTGCACACCCTCACACTTTCCCACATTATATTCCATCTGTCACCTCCTCGCCCACTCCCCAGCCTGTCACCTCCTCGCCCACTCCCCAGTCTGTCACCTCCTCGCTCACTCCCCAGCCTGTCACCTCCTCGCCCACTCCCCAGCCTGTCACCTCCTCACCCACTCCCCAGCCTGTCACCTCCTCGCCCACTCCCCAGTCTGTCACCTCCTCGCCCACTCCCCAGCCTGTCACCTCCTCGCTCACTCCCCAGCCTGTCACCTCCTCGCCCACTCCCCAGCCTGTCACCTCCTCACCCACTCCCCAGTCTGTCACCTCCTCACCCACTCCCCAGTCTGTCACCTCCTCACCCACTCCCCAGCCTGTCACCTCCTCACCCACTCCACAGCCTGTCACCTCCTCGCCCACTCCCCAGCCTGTCCAAGTCCTTCTGTACCCTCCCCACTTCCTCAACACCACCTCTCCCTCCACCTACCTTGTGTCACCTGCAAACTTAGTAACAATGTCCTCAGTTCCTTCATCCAGATCGTTAGTGTTTAATGTGAGTAGCTGTGGTCCCATCATTGACCCCTCAAGATCTCCACGAGTCACCAACTGCCATCCTGAAAAAGTCCCCTTTATCCCCACTCCCGGCCTTCTGCCAGCCAGCCAATCCTCTATCCAGGCCAGTACCTTGTCCCTAACACCATGGGCCCTAATCTTATTTAGCAGCCTCCTGTGCAGCACCCTGTCAAAGGCCTTCTGGAAATCCAAATAGATCACGTCCTCTGGCTCTCCTTTGTCAAAATTTTTCATTACCTCTTCAATGAATTCTAACCAATTTGTCAGGCATGACCTCCCCTTGATGAAGCCATGCTGACTCAGCCCTATTTTGCCCTGCACTTGCAAGTACTCCATAATCTCATCCTCAATAATGAACTCTAAAATCTTACCAATGACCGAGGACAGGCCAACCTCCCTAAAATTTCCTGCCTTTTACCTTGTTCCCTTCTTGAACAGGAGTGTTACATTACCATTTCCAATCCTCCCTAATTCCAGTGCCTCCTGAAAGATCACCGCCAATGCCTCTTTAATCTCCTCAGCTATTTCCTTCAGAACCCCAGAGTATAGTCCATCTGGTCCAGGTGATTTACCCACCTTCAGATCTTTCGGCTTTCCCAGTGTGTTGTCCTTAGTGATGGCCACTACACTCACCTCTTCCCACTGATTCTGTTGAAGTTCTGGGATGCTGCTGGTGTCTTCCACATGAAAACTGATGCAAACTGTCTATTCAGTTCCTCCACCATTTCCTGGTTTTCCATTACTACTTCTCCAGCCTCATTTTACAGTGGTCTAATGACAATCCTTACCTGTCTCATAGCTTTTAGATATCTCAAAATCTGCTTCTAGGTACAGGAGCAGAGTTAGTCCCTTTGGCCATTAAGTCTACTCACTGATTCAATAATGACTGATGTTCCTCAACTCCATTTTCCTGCCATCTTCCCATAATCGTTGATTTTCTTAGTAACTTCAGCATGGTATTCAACAAGGTTCCCCATGGGAGATTGATTAACAAGGTTAGATCTCACAGAATACAGGGAGAACTCGCCATGTGGATACAGAACTGGCTCAAAGGTAGAAGACAGAGGGTGGTGGTGAAGGGTTGTTTTTCAGACTGGAGGCCTGTGACCAGTGGAGTGCCACAAGGATCGGTGCTGGGCCCTCCACTTTTTGTCATTTATATAAATGATTTGGATGCGACATAAGAGGTACAGTTAGTAAATTTGCAGATGACACCAAAATTGGAGGTGTAGTGGACAGCGAAGAGGGTTACTTCAGATTACAATGGGATCTTGATCAGATGGGCCAATGGGCTGAGAAGTGGCAGATGGAGTTTAAGTTGGATAAATGCAAGGTGCTGCACTTTGGGAAAGCAAATCTTAGCAGGACTTATACACTTAATGGTAAGGTCCGAGAGAGTGTTGCTGAACAAAGAGACCTTGGAGTGCAGGTTCATGGCTCCTTGAAAGTGGAGTCGCAGGTAGATAGGATAGTGAAGGCGGCGTTTGGTATGCTTCCCTTTATTGGTCAGAGTATTGAGTACAGGAGTTGGGAGGTCATGTTGCGGCTGTACAGGACATTGGATAGACCACTGTTGGAATACTGTGTACAATTCTAGTCTCCTTCCTATCGGAAAGATGTTGTGAAACTTGAAAGGGTTCAGAAACGATTTACAAGGATGTTGCCAGAGTTGGAGGATTTGAGCTACAGGGAGAGGCTGAACAGGCTGGGGCTGTTTTCCCTGGAGCATTGGAGGCTGAGGGAATGATCTTATAGAGGTTTATAAGATCATGAGGGGCATGGATAGGGTAAATAGACAAAGTCTTTTCCCTGGGGTGGGGGAGTCCAGAACTAGAGGGACTGGGTTTAGGGTAAGAAAGGAAAGATATGAAAGAGATCTAAGGGGCAATGTTTTCATACAGAGGGTGGTACGTGTATGGAATGAGCTGCCAGAGGAAGTGGTGGAGGCTGGTACAAAAACAGCATTTAAAAGGCATCTGGATGGGTATATGAATAGGAAGAGTTTAGAGGAATATGGGCCAAGTGCTGGCAAATGGGACTAGATTGGGTTGGGATATTTGGTCGGCATGGACAGGTTGAACTGGAGAGTCTGTTTCCATGCTGTACATCTCTGTGACTCTATGAGATTCACCACCCTCTGCATCTCTGCAGGAGTCCCTCAGGGGAGTGTCCTCAGCCCAACCATCTTCAGCTGCTTCATCAATGACTTCCCCTCCATCAGAAGGTCAGGAGTTCACAGGTGATTGCAGTGTTCAGCACCATTCACATGGGAAGATGCTTGTGGGGTTTGAAGGTCAGTCCCTGGTTTAAATCTGTGAGGAACTGAAGGAAATGAGTGTTAGTCGGGAAATGGCTTTGGGGAAATAGCTCTGAAAATCGAGTATGCATTGGTAAAGATCTTCCAAGAGGTTATAGACTGTGGAATATATTGGAGAAGAGCTCTTGTAATCCCTCTATGTAAAAATGAAGCTGTTGAGTTACCGTTAGCTTGGTGTATGTTGTGGGGACAATACTAGAGCTCATTATCAAAGATGTAACAGCTCAGCACTTGGAGAACAGTCACAGGATCAGACAGATCACGCTTGACAAATCCAGTGGAATTATTTGAGGATGTAACTGATAGAGCTGTCCAGGGGAGCCAGTGGATGTGATGTATGTGTACATTCAGAAGGCTTTCAACAAAGTCCCACAGAAGAGATTAATGTGTGAAACAGAACATGTGGAGTTAGGAGAGTGTATTGGAATGAATAGAAAACTGATCAGCAGGCAGGAAGGAGTGGGAATGAATGGGTATTTTTCTGAATAGCAGGCAGCGACCGGTGGGGTCACACAGGGATCGGTGCTTGAACTCTTGTTATTTACAACATATATTCATGAGGTAGATGAGGGAAATCAATGTATATTTCTGTCCACATTTGCAATTACCACAAATTGGGAGGGAGGGTGAGTTAGGAGGAGTGTGTAGAGATGTTGCGATGTGATTTGGACAGGCTTCTGTCCCTTCTCCCTGATGGTAGAGGTTGTAGAAAAACATTGCCAGGGTGGGATGGGTCTTTGAGAATGCTGGGGGCCTTTCCTTGACAGCGGGCCTGGGAGATGGATTCTATAGATGGGAGGTTGGCCTTTGTGATTGTCCAGGCCGAGTTCCCCACTCTCTGTAACCGTCTCCAATCCTGAATGGTACAGTTACCACACCAGGTAGTGGTACATCCAGACAGAATGCTCTCGATGGGGCACCTATAAACGTTGGCAAAGGGTATTCACCGTTGTGGCAAATTTCCTCAGCTGCCTGAGGAAGAAGAGACGTTGTTGGGCCTTTGTAACCAGTGCGTCCACATGAAGATCCAAGAAAGCCTGCTGTGGATGACCACTCCCAGGAGCGTGACCCTCTCCACCCGTTCCCCCTCTGTGCTGTTAATGTGTCGGGGGGGGGGCATGAGTAACATCCCGCCGAAGGTCAATAATGAGTTCCTTGGTTTTGCCGGCATTGGGAGCTCGGTTGTTCTCAGTGCACCATGTTTCCAGGACTCCCACCTCCCGGCTGTAATCTGTTTCATCGCCATCTGAGATTCAACCGACTATGGTGATGTCATCAGTGACCTTGTAAATGGCATTAGTCTGGTATTTGGTGACGCAGCCACGGGTGTACAGTGAGTACAGTAGGGGGCTGAATACACACCCCTGGGGGGTGGGGGCTCCAGTGTTGAGTATTAGTGAGGATGAAATATTGTCCCCAATCTTCACTGATTGTGGCCTGTGGGTCAGGGAACTGAGGATCCAGTTACAGAGAGTGGGGCTTAGTCCGAGATCACTAAGTTTAGTAATTCAGTCCCGAGGGGATAATAGTGTTGAAGGCTGAACTGTAGTCAATGTGTAGGATTCTTATGTAGCTGTTCTTGGTGTCAAGGTGTTCTAGGGAGGAGTGAAGAGCAAGTGATATGGCATCTGACATGTATCTGTTGGTCAGATAGGCAAATTGGAGTGGGTCAGGAGTAGTGGAGGACACTGGAGATGATTAATGCCATGGCCAGCCTTTGAAAGCACTTCATGACCACTGAAGTTAGGGCCACTGGATGGTAGTCATTGAGACATGCTGCATGAGCCTTCTCAGACACAGGGATGATGCTGGCTCTCTTGAAACAGGCAGGGACAGCGGCCTGCTGCAGACAGAGGTTGAAGATGTCAGAGAAGACCTCTGCCAGCTGATCTGCACATGCTCTGAGTGCGCGGCCTGGTATTCCGTCTGGTCCCATCGCTTTCTTTGGATTCACACAAAGAAAAACTGATCTGACCTCTGATGCAGTGACTGGGATAGGTTCGTCAGGACTTGTCGGAATAGGTGTTACCTCTCTGCTGAAATTCTGCTCAAAGCGAGGATAGAAGGCGTTGAGACGATCTGGGGTGGCGGGGGGGGGCGTGGGGGTGTGTGGGGGATGTGTCATAGTCTGTTGTGGTTCTGTTCGCCGAGCTGGGAGTTTTTGTTGCAAACATTTCGTCCCCTTTCTAGGTGACATCTTCAGTGCTTGGGAGCCTCCTGTGAAGCGCTTCTGTGCTGATTCCTCCGGCATTTATACTGGTTTGAATCTGCCATTTCCGGTTGTCAGTTGCTGTCCGCTGCAGTGGCCGGTATATAGGGTCTAGGTCGATGTGTCTGCTGATAGAATTCGTGGATGAGTGCCATGCCTTTAGGAATTCCCTGGCTGTTCTCTGTTTGGTCTGCCCTATAATAGTGGTGTTGTCCCAATCAAATTCATGTTGTTTGCCATCTGAGTGTATGGCTACTGGGGATAGCTGGTCATGTCGTTTCGTGGCTAGTTGGTGTTCATGGACGTGGGTTGTTAGCTGTCTTCCTGTTTGTCCTATATAGTGTTTTATGCAGTCCTTGCATGGGATTTTGTACACTACACAAAACACTATATAGGACAAACAGGAAGACAGCTAACAACCCGCATCCATGAACACCAACTAGCCACGAAACGACACGACCAGCTATCCCCAGTAGCCATACACTCAGATGACAAACAACATGAATTTGATTGGGACAACACCACTATTATAGGGCAGACCAAACAGAGAACAGCCAGGGAAATCCTAAAGGCATGGCACTCATCCACGAATTCTATCAACAGACACATCGACCTAGACCCTATATACCGGCCACTGCAGCGGACAGCAACTGACAACCGGAAACGGCAGATTCAAACCACTATAAATGCCGGAGGAATCAGCTCAGAAGCGCTTCACAGGAGGCTCCCAGGCACTGAAGATGTCACCTAGACAGGGGACGAAACGTTTGCAACAAAAACTCCCAGCTCGGCGAACAGAACCACAACCACTGATAATCTCCTCTAACTGTAAAGAGGAGATGATAATTCTTAAGGCTAAGGGAATCAAAGGGTAATGGGAGGAAGCCGGAATAGGGGACTGTGTCGGATGAGAAGCCATGATTGTATTGAATGGTGAAGCAGGTTTGTGGGGCCAAAAGCCTCCTCTATCTTCTGCTTCTAAAAGTATACACAGTTCTCCAGATGTGCTCTTGTCAATGCAAACATCATCTCTACTTTTGTTTTCTGTTCTCCTTGAAATAAATGACAACATTCCCTTTACCTTCCGAATGTCACTCTACATCCAGTGCTTGGAAAAAGCAGCTCACCCACTCCCTCCCCAAAGACTCGAGACATGGAGCAGCGAGACGGGATCTGCCAGTGACACTGTGAGGTTGTGAAAGATTGCAAAGGAGCGAGTGAGGCTGTACAAAAGATTTCAGTAAATGGCACCAGAGCAGACAGATTTCAGTCATGTCGATGGTTTGGATATCCCTGCAGGAAGAGTGCTCAGTGAGAGCAGGAACGAGAGCTGAGTCCATCTGGGAGTCTGATTCCATCGGGGAGTCTGAGGGGAGGGAGGTTCACTCGAGGGGCTAGGGTCTAGGGTGTACTGTCTGAGAGTGTGGGGGAGGGGAGGGTCACTCGAGGGGTTAGGGTCTGGGGTGTATTGTCTGAGAGTGTGGGGGAGGGGGAGGGTCACTCGAGGGGTTAGGGTCTGGGGTGTACTGTCTGAGTGTGTGGGGGAGGGGGAGGTTCACTCGAGGGATTAGGGTCTGGGATGTACTGTCTGAGAATGTGGGGGGAGGGGGAGGTTCACTCGAGGGGTTAGGGTCTGGGGTGTACTGTCTGAGTGTGTGGGGGAGGGGGAGGTTCACTCGAGGGGTTAGGGTCGGGGGTGTACTGTCTGAGTGTGTGGGGGAGGGGGAGGTTCACTCGAGGGGTTAGAGTCTGGGATGTACTGTCTGAGTGTGTGGGGGAGGGGGAGGGTCACTTGAGGGGCTAGGGTCTGGAATGTACTGTCTGAGAGTGTGGGGGGAGGGGGAGGTTCACTCGAGGGGTTAGGGTCGGGGGTGTACTGTCTGAGAGTGTGGGGGAGGGAGGGTCACTCGAGGGGTTAGGGTCTGGGGTGTACTGTCTGAGTGTGTGGGGGAGGGGGAGGTTCACTCGAGGGGTTAGGGTCTGGGGTGTACTGTCTGAGAGTGGTGCGGGGAGGGGGAGGGTCACTTGAGGGGCTAGGGTCTGGAATGTACTGTCTGAGAGTGTGGGGGGAGGGGGAGGTTCACTCGAGGGGTTAGGGTCGGGGGTGTACTGTCTGAGAGTGTGGGGTGAGGGAGGGTCACTCGAGGGGTTAGGGTCTGGAGTACACCGTCTCAGAGTGTGGGGGGAGGGAGGGTCACTCGAGGGGTTAGGGTCTGGGGGGTACTGTCTCAGAGTGTGGGGGGAGGGAGGGTCACTCGAGGGGTTAGGGTCTGGAGTGTACTGTATGAGAGTGTGGGGGGAGGGAGGGTCACTCGAGGGGTTAGGGTCTGGAGTGTACTGTCTGAGAGTGTGGGGGAGGGAGGGTCACTCGAGGGGTTAGGGTCTGGAGTGTACTGTATGAGAGTGTGGGGGGAGGGGGAGGTTCACTCGAGGGGTTAGGGTCTGGAGTGTACTGTCTGAGAGTGTGGGGTGAGGGAGGGTCACTCGACAGGTTAGGGTCTGGCGTGTACTGTCTGAGAGTGTGGGGGGAGGGGGAGGTTCACTCGAGGGGTTAGGGTCTGGAGTGTACTGTATGAGAGTGTGGGGGGAGGGAGGGTCACTCGAGGGGTTAGGGTCTGGAGTGTACTGTATGAGAGTGTGGGGGGAGGGAGGGTCACTCGAGGGGTTAGAGTCTGGAGTGTACTGTATGAGAGTGTGGGGGGAGGGGGAGGATCACTTGAGGGGTTAGGGTCTGGGCTGTACTGTATGAGAGTGTGGGGGGAGGGGGAGGTTCAATTGAGCCATTATCTGATGATGATCTATTTTTCACTGTCTGGAGAGAGAGGGGGGTAAGAGGAGTCGCACTTGAACACGACGGACTGATTGATCTGCTTCCGTTGTGAAACCCCATTGTTGAATTCCCCGATTGTCTGCCTGAGGTGCTTGCTGCAGCTTATGGTGAGTCTCATCACAAACCGAGCCTGAGCAGGGATGCAGACTGCTCTCAATTTGATCAATCTCACTGATCAGTCGTTAGTTTACTATCACCAAGACTCAAGTGGGTCCGGTGTTGGCTGCTCTCACTCAGTCTGTCTGCTGCTGAAGTGTGAGGCGCCTGAGTTGGTGTTGGCACTGAACTTGATCATTTGGATCAGTGCCAACTGAGATGTTGTCTGATAAACTTTAACAGTAATCTCCTTGACCTTGTTACAACATAACATGCTCCTTCTCCCACTTCTGGTTTCTGTTTAATTACAGCCATTCTCTCTCACAACTGCAAAATTGCAATCACAAATTCTTTGCCTGTCATGAAATATTTCTCCATGTATTTGTTTCTTTTCTGTAAAGAGAAGTGAGGGAGGACTAATTATTCTCATTCATGGGTGTCACTGGCTGGGCCCAGTATTTATCCCCCGTCCCTAGTTGCCCCTTGAGAAGGTGGGGGTGAGCTGCCTTCTTGACCCGCTGCAGTCCCTGTGCTGTGGGTAGACCTGAAAATGTGTTGCTGGTTAAAGCACAGCAGGTCAGGCAGCATCCAAGGAATAGGAAATTCGATGTTTCGGGCCAGAGCCCTTCATCAGGAATGAGGAAAGTGTGCCAGGCAGGCTAAGATAAAAGGTAGGGAGGAGGGACTTGGGGGAGGGGCGATGGAGATGTGATAGGTGGAAGGAGGTCAAGGTGAGGGTGATAGGCCGGAGAGGGGTGGGGGCGGAGAGGTCAGGAAGAAGATTGAACGAGTCTGTTTAAGAACGTGGCTGAAGAGCCTCTGTGAATGCCCTTAGGGAGGGAATTCCAGGATTCTGACCCAGTGACACTGAAGGAACGGTGATATATTTCCAAGTCAGGATGGTGAGGGGCTGGGAGGGGAACTTGCAGGGGGTGGTGTTCCCATGGATCTGCTGCCCTTGTCCTTCTCGATGGAAGTGGGTGTGGGTTTGGAAGGTGCTGCCTGAGGGTCTTTGGTGAGTTTCTGCAGGGCATCTTGTAGATGGTACACACTGCTGTTACTGAGTGTGGGTGGGGGAGGGAGGGGATGGTACACACTGCTGTTACTGAGTGTGGGTGGGGAGAGGGAGGGGATGGTACACACTGCTGTTACTGAGTGTGGGTGGGGGAGGGAGGGGATGGTACACACTGCTGTTACTGAGTGTGGGTGGGGGAGGGAGGGGATGGTACACACTGCTGTTACTGAGTGTGCGTGGGGGGAGGGAGGGGATGGTACACACTGCTGTTACTGAGTGTGGGTGGGGGAGGTGTTGCTACCTTTAGTAATCTGTGGATATTTATACCAAGATCCCTCTGATCTTCAGGACTTCCCAGGGTCCTCCCATTCTCAGTGCAACCCCTTGATGAGTGTGGCCTTAGTGCATTACCTCACACATTTCTGGGTGAATTCCATTGGTCACTGCTCTGCTCACTGACCATATCCTCCTGCAGTTTATGGCTCTCTCCCTCGCTATTTACCACCTGAACAATGTTATTTACCACCTGAACACCGTGTTGTCAAGTCCAAACCATTAATGTGCACCACAACCAGTACAAGCCATGTGGAACCCAATGGAAACAGATTCCCACTCATAGAAACATCCCTGTACCATCATCCTCTGCTTCCTGCCTCTCGGCCAGTTTTGGATCCAATCAGCCATATTGTCTTGCATCCCATGGGCGCTTACTTTCTGGACCAGTCTGCCATGAGGGACCTTATCAAAAGCCTTGTTTAAATCCATCTAGACCACATCCAATACATTTTCCTCATCAACACTCCTGGTTATTCCCCACTTCCCCAGGAATCGAAAATCTCTCCCATACAGAACGGGGCCATGTGGTCCATCCAGAAACACCTCCTGGAAACATCATCCAGAGACCCCACCTGGAAATACCTCCCGGAAACATCTCCTGGAAACTTGCAGTAATTTTCCAAAATTTGCTGAACTCTGGGGCAGAGCTGAAAAATGCGCAGCAAGTCAGGCAGCATCCAAAGAGCAGGAGAATCGACGTTTCGGGCATGAGCCCTTCTTCAGGAATGAGGAAAGTGAACTCTGGGGCAGTCCCAGCAGATTGGAAAACAGCAAACGTGACGCTACTGTTTACAAAGGGAATTAGACAAAAGATGGGGAATTATATACCGGTGAAAAAGATAACAAGGCTTCTTGATAGAAACTGTCCCGTTGGGCAGATGCAGCATAGGTTCATGGAGGGCAGGTCATACTTAACAAATCTTTGGAATTCAACAAAGACATTTCCAGCAAGGTGGACAGTGGGGACCCAGTGGACGGTGTACCTAGATTTCCAAAAGGCCTTCAACAAGATGCTGCATATGAGGCTGCTGTATAAGATAAGGGTGTATGGTGTTAGGGGGAGAGTGTTAGCGTGGGTAGAGGACTGGTTGACAGACAGGAAACAAAGCGTGGAGATTAAAGAGTGCTTTTCTGGTTGGTGATCAGTGACTAGTGGTGTGCCTCAGGGAACAGTGTTGGGACCACAATTATTTACAATTTATATTGATGATTTGGAGTTGGGGACCATGTGTAGGGTGTCAAAGTTTGCAGATGACACTAAGATGAATGGCAGAGGACTGAGAAACTTTACAGAGGAACATAGATACATTGAGTGAGTGAGCAAAGGTCTGGCAGATGGACTACAACGTTAGTAAATGTGAAGCCATCCATTTTGGTCAGAGTGACAGTAAAATAGATTATTACTTGAAAGGTAAAATAATGCAGCACGTTGCTGTGCAGAGGGACCTGTGTCCTTGTGCGTGAATCACAGAGGGTTGGTCTGCAGGGACAACAGGGAATTGGGAAGGCAAATGGAATTTTGTCCTTCATTTCTAAAAGGATTGAGTTTAAAAGCGGGGGGGTTATGTTGCAGCTGTATAGGGTACTGGTGAGGCCCCACCTGGAGTACTGTGTGTTCTGGTCTCCTTACTTGGGAAAGGATGTACTGGAGGGGGTACAGAGGGAGTTCACTGGGTTGGTTCCCGAGTTGAGGGGGTGGGTTATGAGGAGAGACTGAGTAAACTGGGCGGCATGGTGGCACAGTGGTTAGCACTGCTGTCTCACAGCGCCTGAGACCCGGGTTCAATTCCCGACTCAGGCGACTGACTGTGTGGAGTTTGCACGTTCTCCCCGTGTCTGCGTGGGTTTCCTCCGGGTGCTCCGGTTTCCTCCCACAGTCCAAAGATGTGCGGGTCAGGTGAATTGGCCATGCTAAATTGCCCGTAGTGTTAGGTAAGGGGTAAATGTAGGGGTATGGGTGGGTTGCGCTTCGGCGGGTTGGTGTGGACTTGTTGGGCCGAAGGGCCTGTTTCCACACTGTAAGTAATCTAATCTAATCTAATATTCATTGGAATTCGGAAGAATGAGGGGGGGGAATCTTATAGAAATATATAAAGTTATTAAGGGAATCGTTTAGATAGAAGCAGAGAGGATATTTCCACTGGTGGGTGAGACTAGGACAAGAGGGCATTGCCTCAAAATCACGGGGAGCAGATTGAGGACTGAATTGAGAAGGAACTTCTTCACCCAGAGGGTTGTGAATCTTTGGAATTCCCTGCCCAGGGAAGTGGTTGAGCTTTCGTTAGTAAATGCTTTAAAAGGTAAGGTAGATAATTTATTTTTGAACAATGAAGGAATTAAGAGATATGGTGAGAGGGTGGGGGAGTAGAGCTGAGTCCATCGATCTTATTGATTGGCGGAGCAGGCTTTAAGGGCCAGGCGGCCTACTCCTGCACCTATTTCTAAAGTTCTTAAAGACCATCCATAAACAACATTGGAGAAAACCATCCAGACACACCGTCCGGAAACACCTCCCAGAAACACCATCCAGAAACACTGTCCACAAACACCGTCCAGAAACACCATCCGGAAACACGTCCGGAAACACCATCCAGAAACACCATCCGGAAACACCATCCGGAAAAATCTCCTGGAAACACTGTCTGTAAACACCGTCCAGAAAAACATCCAGTAACAGCATCAAGAAACAGTGTCTGGAAACGCCGTCCAGAAACACTTCCCAGAAAAAACACGTGGAAACACTGTCTGGAAATGCCGTACAGAAACACCTCCTGAAAACACCGCCCAGAAACACCGTCCGGAAATACCATCTCCAGAAACACCTCCCAGAAACACTTCCCCAAAACATTGTCTGGAGACATCGTCCAGAAATACCTCCTGGAAACACCATTCAGAAACACCATCTGGAAAAACTTCCCAGAAACAGCATCCAGAAACACTGTCCGGAAACACTGTCCAGAAACACCTCCCAGAAAAAAAAACACCCGGAAACACTGTCCGGAAACGCCGTACAGAAACACCTCCCAGAAACACCGTCCAAAGCACCACCCGGAAACACCTCTCAGATAAACAGTCTGGAAATACCTACCAGCAATACCATCCAGAAACACCGACCGGAAACACCATACGGATATACCTCCTGAAAACACCATCCGGAAACACCATCTGGAAACACCGTCCAGAAACACTGTCCGAAAGCACCTCCCAGAAAAATCGTTTGGAAACACCATCCGGAAACACCATCACAAAACATCGTTCAGAAACAGTGTCCAGAGAAACCTCCTGGAAATGCCATCCAGAAACACTGATCAGAAACGTCTCCCGCAAACATTGTCCAGAAACACCATCTGGAAACACCTCCCGGAAACACCATCTGGAAACAACATCTGGAAACACCATCCAGAAACACCATCCAGAATCACCGTGCAGAAACACCGTCCGGAAACACTGTCTGGGAACACCTTCCGGGAACACCGTCCAGAAACACGTCCGGAAACACCATCTGGAAACACCTCCCCAAAACACTGTCTGGAGACATTGTCCGGAAACGCCTCCTGGAAACACCGTTCGGAAACACTATCCTGAAAAGCATCCCAGAAACAGCACCCATAAACACCGTCCAGAAACATCTCCCAGAAAAAACACCTGGAAACACTGTCCGGATATGCCGTACAGAAACACATCCCGAAAACAATGTCCTGAAACGCCAAATGGAAACTCCTCCCAGAAACACCGTCCGGAAACACCATCAGGAAACACTGTCTGGAAGCACCGCCCAGAAAAACCTCCCAGAAAAACAGTCTGCAAACACCTACTGGAAACATCTCCCGGAAACACCGTTTGGAAACACCATACGGAAACACTGTCCGGAAACACTGTTCGGAAACACCTCCAGGAAACACCATCCGGAAACATTGTCCAGAAACACCACCTGGAAACACTGTCCGGAAACATTGTTCAGAAACACCACCTGGAAACACTGTCCGGAAACACCATCCAGAAGCACCTCCCAGAAAAACTGTTTGGAAACACCATCTGGAAAAACCTCCTGGAAACACCATCTGGAAACACTGACCAGAATCATTTCCCGGAAACATTGTCCAGAAACACCATTCAGAAACACCATCTGGAAACACTGTCCGGAAGCACCTCCCGGAAACACCATTTGGAAACACCATCCGGAAACACTGTTCAGAAACATCGTTCAGAAACACGACCTGGAAACGCCATCTGGAAACACTGTTGGGAAACACCATTCGGAAACACCATCCGGAATCATCATCCAGAAACACCATTCGAAAACACTGTCTGGAAACACCTCCCAGAAACACTGCCCGGAAATACCGTCCAGAAACACGTCCGGAAACATCACCCGGAAACATCACCCAGAAACACCTCCCCAAAACACTGTCTGGAAACACCGTCCAGAAACGCCTCCTGGAAACACCACCCGGAAAAAGATCCCGGAAACAGCATCCGGAAACAGTGTCTGGAAACACCGTCTGGAAACACCATACAAAAATACCTCCCGAAAACACTGTCCAGCAACACCATCCAGAAACATCTCCCAAAACACTGTCTGGAGACACTGTCTGGAAACACCATCCAAAAACACCTCCTGAAAGCACTGTCTGGAAAAACCTCCCGGAAACACCAGCCGGAAGTACCGCCTGGAAACGCCTCCCAGAAAAATAGTCTGGAAACACCTCCCGGAAACAACATCTGGAAAAACCATCCAGAAGCACCATATGGAAACACCTCCATGAAACACCATCCGGAAACACTGTCCGGAAAATCCTCCCAGAAACACCATTCAGAAACACTGGCCAGAAACATCCCCAATAAACACTGTCCGGAAACACCTCCCAGAAACACCATCCAGAAACACTGTCCGGAAACACCTCCTGGAAGCACTGTCTGGAAACTCCATCAGGAAATACCATGCAAAAACACCATTCGGAAACACCTCCCAGAAACACTGTCTGGAAACATCTCCCAGAAACACTGTCTGGAGACATCATCCAGAAACACCTCCTGGAAACACTGTTCGGAAACACCATCTGGAAAAAACATCCTGGAAACAGCATTCAGAAACACCGTACAGAAACACCTCCTGAATACACCGTCCGGGAACACTGTTCAGAAACGCTGTATGGAAACACCTCCCAGAATCACTGTCCAGAAACACCATCAGGAAACACCATCCGGAAGCACCACCCGGAAACACCTCCCGGAAAAACAGACTGGAAACGCCTACTGGAAACACCTCCCAGAAACACCATCCGCAAACACCGATCAGAAACAGTGTCTGGAAACACTGACCAGAAACAGCTCCCGGAAATATTGTCCAGAAACACCATCCGGAAACATCACCTGGAACCGCCGTCTGGAAACATCGTCTGGAAACACCATCTGGAAACAACATCCAGAAACACCTCCTGGAAATACCTCCTGGAAACACCATCCAGAAACACCATTTGAAAACAGTGCCAGGATTAACTGTCCAGATACACCATCCAGAAACGCAATCCGGAAACACCTTCCAAAAACACCGTCCAGAAACACCATCCAGAAACACCATCAGTAAACAGCTCCGGGAAACACCACCCGGAAACATCATCTGGAAACATTGTCCGGAAACACTGTTCAGAAACACTGTCTGGAAACACTATCCAGAAACACCATCGGGAATCACCATCTGGAAACACCATCCGGAAACACTGTCTGGAAACACCGTTCAGAAACAGTGCCCAGAAAAACTTCCTGAAACACCGTCCAGAACACCGACCAGAAACAATTCCCGGAAACACAGTCCAGAAACACCTTCCAAAACACCGTCCAGAAACACCATCCGGAAATACCATCCGGAAGCACTGTCCAGAAACACCTCCCGGAAACACTGTCCAGAAACACTATCCGGAACCACCATCCAGAAACAGTGTCCAGAAACACCATCAGGAAACACCTCCCGGAAACACCATCCGGAAACATCATCTGGAAACATTGTCTGGAAACACCTCCTGGAAACATTGTCCGGAAACACCGTTCGGAAACACTGTCCGCAAACACTGTCTGGAAACACCGGAAGGAAACACTGTCTGGAATCACCATCTGGAAACGCCGCCCAGAAACACCTCATGGAAATACCTCCGGGAAACACTGTTCAGAAGCACCATCCAGAAACAGCGTCCGGCAACACCATCCAGAATCATTGCCTGGAAATGCCTCCTGGAAACTCTGTTTAGAAACACTGTCCAGAAAAACCTCCTGGATGCACCGTCCAGAAACACTGTCCAGAAACACCTCCCAGAAACAGCATCTGAAAACACCATCCGGAAACACATCCCATAAACACAGTCCGGAAACAGTGTCCAATAACTTCTCTTGGAATCACCATCTAGAAATACTGTCCAGAAACATCTCCCACAAACAGCGTCCAGAAATACCTCCTGGAAACACTGTCCAGGAACATCTCCCAGAAACACCATCTGGAAGCACTGTCCAGAAACAGTGTCCGGAAACACTGTCTGGAAACACTGTTCGGAAACGCTGATCAGGAACACCTCCCAGAAACACTGTCTGGAAACACTGTTCGGAAACGCTGATCAGGAACACCTCCCAGAAACACTGTCTGGAAACATTGTCCTCCCAGAAACACTGTCTGGAAACACCTCCCGGAAACATCGTCCAGAAACACTGTTCAGAAACAGCATCCGGAAACACCGTACGGAAACACCTTCTGGATGCACCTCCCGGAAACACCATCTGGAAACAACATCCAGAAACTCTCCTGCATATGGCTGTCCGGAATCCCCAGAATGTCTTGGATTTCCCAGGTCATGGCCTGAGCTCCTCGGGTAAAAAATGAGGTCTGCAGATGCTGGAGATCACAGCTGCAAATGTGTTGCTGGTCAAAGCACAGCAGGTTAGGCAGCATCTCAGCAATAGAGAATTCGACGTTTCGAGCATAAGCCCTTCATCAGGAATAAGAGAGAGAGAGAGCCAAGCAGGCTAAGATAAAGGGTAGGGAGGAGGGACTAGGGGGAGGGGCGATGGAGGTGGGATAGGTGGAAGGAGGTCAAGGTGAGGGTGATAGGCCGGAGTGGGGTGGGGGCGGAGAGGTCAGGAAGAGGATTGCAGGTTAGGAGGGCGGTGCTGAGTTGAGGGAACCGGCTGAGACAAGGTGGGGGGAGGGGAAATGAGGAAACTGGAGAAATCTGAATTCATACCTTGTGGTTGGAGGGTTCCCAGGCGGAAGATGAGGCGCTCCTCCTCCAGCCGTCGTGTTGTTATGTTCTGCCGGTGGAGGAGTCCAAGGACCTGCATGTCCTCGGTGGAGTGGGAGGGAGAGTTAAAGTGTTGAGCCACGGGGTGATTGGGTTGGTTGGTTCGGGCGGCCCGGAGGTGTTCTCTGAAGCGTTCCGCAAGTAAGCGGCCTGTCTCCCCTCCCACCCTGCCCCCTGTAAAAATGCCATCCCATATTCCCAATTCCTTCGTCTCCGCCGCATCTGCTCCCAGGAGGACCGAGATTCCAACACCGCACAGCCCAGATGGCCTCCTTCTTCAAGGACCGCAGATTCCCCCCAGACGTGATCGACGATGCCCTCCACCGCATCTCCTCCACTTCCCGCTCCTCCGCCCTTGAGCCCTGCTCCTCCAACCGCCACCAAGACAGAACCCCACTGGTTCTCACCTACCACCCCACCAACCTCCGCATACAACGTATCATCCGCCGCCATTTCCGCCACCTCCAAACGGACCCCACCACCAAGGATATATTTCCCTCCCCTCCCCTATCAGCGTTCCGCAAGGACCACTCCCTTCGTGACTCCCTCATCAGATCCACACCCCCCACCAACCCAACCTCCACCCCCGGCACCTTCCCCTGCAACCGCAGGAAATGTAAAACTTGCGCCCACACCTCCACACTCACTTCCCTCCAAGGCCCCAAGGGATCCTTCCATATCCGCCACAAGTTCACCTGTACCTCCACACACATCATCTATTGCATCCGCTGCACCCGATGTGGCCTCCTCTATATTGGGGAGACGGGCCGCTTACTTGCGGAACGCTTCAGAGAACACCTCTGGGCCGCCCGAACCAACCAACCCAATCACCCCGTGGCTCAACACTTTAACTCTCCCTCCCACTCCACCGAGGACATGCAGGTCCTTGGACTCCTCCACCGGCAGAACACAACAACACGACGGCTGGAGGAGGAGCGCCTCATCTTCCGCCTGGGAACCCTCCAACCACAAGGGATGAATTCAGATTTCTCCAGTTTCCTCATTTCCCCTCCCCCCACCTTGTCTCAGTCGGTTCCCTCAACTCAGCACCGCCCTCCTAACCTGCAATCCTCTTCCTGACCTCTCCGCCCCCACCCCACTCCGGCCTATCACCCTCACCCTGAGCTCCTCGGGCATACTTTAACTCAAAAGAATACAGATCTCAGTTTTAGTTTCCCCTCACCCCTACGTCAGTGTAGATCAGAAAAACCTTATTTTTGTTGTTATCAATTAAGTGGAACTGCTTCACTGTAACCAAGGGACGCTGTGCTGGTGTGACTCGCCCAGTAATGCAGAATCCCGAATGGAATGGAACATATTGGCACTCGAACCAGTCCAAAGGAAGGGTACACAGCTGGAACAGGGCTTGGAGGGGCAGCTTGAGTGGATTGGACCTGGACTCGGAGTCATAGAGTCATAGAGATGTACAGCATGGAAACAGACCCTTCAGCCCAACCCGTCCATACCGACCAGATATCCTAACCCAATCTAGTCCCACCTGCCAGCACCCGGCCCATATCCCTCCAAACCCTTCCTATTCATATACCCATCCAAATGCCTCTTAAATGTTGTAATTGTACCAGCCTCTACCACATCCTCTGGCAGCTCATTCCATACACATACCACCCTCTGTGTGAAGAAGTTGCCCCTTAGGTCTCTTTTATATCTTTCCCCTCTCACCCTAAACCTATGCCCTCTAGTTCTGGACTCCCCTACCCCAGGGAGAAGACTTTGTCTATTTATCCTATCCATGCCCCTCATGATTTTATAAACCTCTATAAGGTCACCCCTCAGCCTCCGACACTCCAGGGAAAACAGCCCCAGCCTGTTCAGCCTCTCCCATAGCTCTGATCCTCCAATCCTGGCAACATCCTTGTAAATCTTTTCTGAACTCTTACAAGTTTCTGCTAAGATTTGCTTTTCCAAAATGCAGCACCTCGCATTTATCTGAATTAAACTCCATCTGCCACTTCTCAGCCCATTGGCCCATCTGGTCCAGATACTGTTGTAATCTGAGGTAACCCTCTTCGCTGTCCACTACATCTCCAATTTCGGTATCATCTGCAAACTTACTAACTGTACCTCTTATGCTCACATCCAAATCATTTATATAAATGATGAAAAGTAGAGGACCCAGCACCGATCCTTGTGGCACTCCACTGGTCACAGGCCTCCAGTCTGACAAACAACCCTCCACCACCACCCTCTGTCTTCTACCTTTGAGCCAGTTCTGTATCCAAATGGCTAGTTCTCCCTGTAATCCATAAGATCTAACCTTGCTAATCAGTCTCCCATGGGGAACCTTGCCGAATGCCTTATTGAAGTCTATATAGATCACATCTACCACTCTGCCCTCATCAATCTTCTTTGTTACTTCTTTTAAAAACTCAACCAAGTTTGTGAGACATGATTTCCCACACACAAAGCCATGTTGACTATCCCGAATCAGTCCTTGCCTTTCCAAATACATGTACATCCTGTCCCTCAGGATTGCCTCCAACAACTTGCCCACCACCGAGGTCAGGCTCACCGGTCTATAGTTCCCTGGCCTGTCTTTACTGCCCTTCTTAAACAGTGGAACCACGTTTGCCAATCTCCAGTTTCCAGCACCTCACCTGTGACTATCGATGATACAAATATCTCAGCAAGAGTCCCAGCAATCACTTCTCTAGCTTCCCACAGAGTTCTCGGGTACACCTGATCAGGTCCTGGGGACCTATCCACCTTTATGCGTTTCAAGACATCCAGCACTTCCTCCTGGAGATTAGAAGAATTCTTCGTTATTCTCTTGTTGAATGTGGGTTTCTCTCGCTCTACCCAGCATTTCTTGCCTGTCCCTAGTTGCCCCTTGAAAAGGTGGGGGTGAGCTGCCTTCTTGACCCGCTGCAGCCCATGTGGTATAGATTGACCCACAATGCCCTGAGGGAGGGAATTCCAGGATTCTGACTCAGTGAATGAGAGGTGACCTTATTGAAATGTCCAAGTTTCTGAGGGGCCTTGAAAGGGGGATGTGGAGAGGCTGATTCCCCGTGTGGGAGAGTCTAGGGCCAGAGGGACATCATCTCAGAGTAAGGAATCACCCATTGAAGACAGAGATGTGGAGGGATTTCCTCTCTTAGAAGGGAGTGAATCTGTGGAATTCTTTCCCACAGCGGGCTATCGAGGCTGGGGCATTCAGGATATTCAAGGCTGAGAGGGACAGGTTTTTATTTAGAAAGGAATGGAGGGTCAGAGGAAAATGGCAGGAAAGTGGGTTTGAGGATGATCAGATCCACCATGATCACATTGAATGGCAGATCAGACTCGATGGGCTGAATGGCCTACTCCTGTGTATGTCCTTATGGTCGATCAAATGAAGAACGTTAGTTCCAAAGTTCTCAGGTAGTCATGATCAAAATAAAGCTTTTAGGTTGGACTTACAATCTTAACATTAAATCAGTGTCTTGTTACAAAAAAGAGGAGAGAAATGGCCACCCAGTTATCTCCCTCCTCTCCCATTGGAACTGATTGAAGGAGCCCCTCCCACGGTCTATCTATGTCTGAGACCTCTCCCTACTCACTGCTCCCATTAACTCCCTCCCCCCTCTCTCTCTGAGACTCCCACAGCGCCCCCCCCCCCCACACGGTCTGTCTGTGTCTGGGAGGGTCCGCACCTTACCTGCTCCTCCCACAAATAATGTCTGTCTGTCACAAGACTCGATCCCCTCAGCCGCTCAATCCTCTACCCACTAGATCCCTGGCCCACTCGATCCCTTGGCCCACTCGATCCCTTGGCCCACATGATCCTTCCCGTTTTGCACTGTTATTGAGATGTCCTCTGTGCCATTTTGTCCCTCTGTCTGTGGAATCTCCTCCAGCTCCACGGCCTTCTGCATGTCTCGAGTTCTGGCTCTCTGTCCATTCTCCGTTTTAATGTGCCACTATTGATGGCAGGGCCTTCCTCTCTCTGAGTCCTGGCCTCTGTAATCCCTCCTGAAACCTCTCTACACACTCTCTGTCCCTCCAAAAACAACCCTCCTTCAAACATACCTGCCTGACTGAACGCTCTCTCATCTACTCCGGTATCTTTGCTCAGAGGCTCATGTCAGCTATTACCTTATTAATCTCCTTTGGCAGACTTTACTGCATTGAAAGACACTGTATAAATACAGGCTGTTGTTAAAACAGTTCCAATGTTCCATGAATCCAGCTCCCACACCAGTTGGGCTGCAGGATAAGTCTGTTTTTGGAAGCTCTATCCTGAGATGTAGATGTGAACCAATAAATGTTATCACATCTGGACAGGATTGGGGCTGCCCAGTCACCTCGGTGAGGGATCAGTATGACGGTGTGCTCCCAGACCCAGTGAAGTCTGTGTGGATTCAGGTGCTGCAGTATGAAGTCATTTTGGTCATGTTCAGCCAAGTGTAACCTCCTCCCATCCCTGTGGGGCCCTGAGGAGACCAGCCAGCCCCTCGGTCTGCTCTGTAATCGGGTTAGACCTCAGCTCATTGCTCTGACCATTTGTAAAGATTCTGATTGATTGTTCTCAGCTGAACAAGTGGATGACCTTGTACTTTCCCACGCTGCGCTCCAGCTGTCCCAGTGTTCTCCACTCGCTGACTCGGTCAAAAACAGCGTACAGCTTCCTGCTCACAGCCACGTTTGTCCCTGTGTCTGACTTGGTGACCAGAGTCATTCCCTGCACCTTTACCTCAGTCAGACAGTCACACAGTCACACAGTCATATTGTCATAGAGTCATACAGTCGTAGAGTCACACAGTCATAGAGTCATAGAGTCACACAGTGATAGAGTCACAAAGTCATACAGTCATAGAGTCACACAGTCATACAGTCATACAGTCACACAGTCATACAGTCATAGAGTCACACAGTCATACAGTCATAGAGTCATACAGTCATACAGTCATAGAGTCACAAAGTCATACAGTCATACAGTCACACAGTCATACAGTCATAGAGTCACACAGTCATAGAGTCATAGAGTCACAAAGTCATACAGTCATACAGTCACACAGTCATACAGTCATAGAGTCATAGAGTCGTCCAGCACCAAAACAGACCAACTCCTCAATGCCCACCAGATATCCTAACCTATTATAGTCCCATTTGCCAGCAACCGGCCCATATCCCTCCAAACCCTTCCTATTCATATACACATCTAAATGCCTCTTAAATGTTGCAGTTGTACCAGCCTCCACCACATCCTCTGGCAGCTCATTCCACACACGTACCACCCTCTGTGTGAAAAAGTTGCCCTTTAGGTCTCTTTTATATCTTTCCCCTCTCACCCTAAACCTATGCCCTCTAGTTCTGGACTCCCCCACCTCAGGGAAAAGAGCTTGCCTATTTATCCTATCCATGTCCCTCATAATTTTATAAATCTCTATAAGGTCACCCCTCAGCCTCCAATGCTCCAGGGAAAACAGCCCCAGCCAGTTCAGCCTCTCCCTGTAGCTCAGATCCTCCAACCCTGGCAACATCCTTGTAAATCTTTTCTGAACCCTTTCACATTTCACAGCATCTTTCCTACAGCAGTACTGTACACAGTGCTACAAAACGTGGTCTAACCAATGTCCTGACAGCTGCAACGTGACCTCCCAACTCCTATATTCAATGCACTGACCAATAAAATAACACATACCTAATGTTTCTTTCATTTCGTTTTGAAATATTGGGAAAAAGATGAGGCATGAGAAGGAGACATGACAATTCAAGCCATTTTAAAAAAATATATTCATGGGACATGGGCATCCCAGGATGAGCCAATCCTTTTCCTAGATACCACTGGTTACTGAGGAGGGGTTACTGGATCTAAAACATTAACTTGCGTTTCTTTCTCCACAGAAGCTGCCAGAAAGTTCCAGCGCTTTCTATTTTTGTTTCAGATTTCCAATGCTAACAGTTCACACTGACTGGATAGTGCACAGGAATTAGGGACAGAAACTGGCCATTTCGCCCCTCAACAATCATTCACTGCAATAATATTTCCCTGCTCTATCCCTGTGTCCCTTCATGTCCAGAAATTGATGAATCCCTACAATGTGGAAGCAGGCCATTCAGCCCATCAAGCCCACTCAGACCCACTATATCTTTATAACTCTGCTTTTCCCATAGCTTATCCATCGAGCCTGCACATCTCTGTGCAATTTAGCATGGCCAATCCACCCTAACCTGAACATGTTTGGACTGTGGGAGGACACTGGAGCACCCTGAGAGGGCTCACACAGACACAGGGAGACTCCACACTGTGCAAACTCCGCAAGGACAGTGGCCCGAGGCTGGAATTGAACCCGGGTCCCTGACGCTGTGAGGCAGCGATGCTAACCACTGAGATAATGTGCCCCACCGTTCTCAATGAGTCTCAGTCTCAAGAATACTCAGGAGCCGAGATTCCTCTGGGCTGTGGGGCAGGGACTTCCTGCATGTCACCAGCCTTGGTGTGACGGAATTTCCCCCTGACCCTTTCCCCACTGTCCCAGTTGGAAATGGCTGGTCCCTTATATGAGGACTGTGTCCCTGGTTTGTGAAGTGCCGGGGAAACGTGTTTCTGGCAATGAGGTACTCGGTCACTGGGTGAAGTTGGAGTGTTGGACTGAGACCGAGCTAGGAGTGAAGCATTAGGAAGAAGCTGCAGCCTGGGAAGAGTGAATTAGGCGGGGAATATGTGAAGGGAACGCTCCAACTGCAAAGGGAATGATTTACAAACTGCAGCTACCTCAGCCAGGCCGTGCTGCCAAGAAAGGTAGCTGGACAGAAGCCAATGGGGAGAAATCATCTCCATAATCAGCAAACACAGTAACCCTTTCCAAACACTCCGGCTTCAATCTCTCACTGGCTCCAGGATATACAGGAGAGTCCAGGAAGGGTTTTCGTGAAAAACATGAGGAGGGAATAACTTGTAGAGAAAGGTTTTCAGTTTGTCAGCGTTAAGCCCTCTCAGGACAGGGACAGCACGGGGTTAGATACAGAGTAAAGCTCCCTCTACACTGTCCCCCATCAAACACTCTCAGGATAGGGACAGCACGGGGTTAGATACAAAGTAAAGCTCTCTCTACACTGCCCCCATCAAACACTCTCAGGGACAGGGACAGCATGGGGTTAAATACAGAGTAAAGCTCCCTCTACACTGCCCCCATCAAACACTCCCAGGACAGGGACAGCACGGGGTTAGATACAGAGTAAAGCTCTCTCTACACTGTCCCCATCAAACACTCCCAGGGACAGGGACAGCACGGGGTTAGATACAGAGTAAAGCTCCCTCTACACTGTCCCCATCAAACACTCCCAGGATAGGGACAGCATGGGGTTAGATACAAAGTAAAGCTCCCTCTACACTGTCCCCATCAAACACTCACAGGACAGGAACAGTATGGGGTTAGATACAGAGTAAAGCTTCCTCTACACTGTCCCCATCAAACACTCCCAGGATAGGGACAGCATGGGGTTAGATACAGAGTAAAGCTCCCTCTACACTGTCCCCCATCAAACACACCCAGGACAGGGACAGTATGGGGTTAGATACAGAGTAAAGCTGCCTCTACACTGTCCCCCATCAAACACTCCCAGGGACAGGTCCAGCACGGGGTTAGATATAGAGTAAAGCTCCCTCTACACTGTCCCCATCAAACACTCCCAGCGACAGGGACAGAGTTCCGAGGAAGAGTCCTATCAGTTTGGAAGCATTAACCCCCTTCACAGTGTGCTCTGTGTTTATTTCAGAATGCCAGCACCTGCAGTATGGTGCTATAACCCATCTATAATGTCAATCAATTGTCCAGGGAAACCCGGGACAGGCAGAAAATGCTGACTCAGCCAGCGACACCCAGATCCTGTCAGCAAATTAAAAACACAGCCAGCGACCGAGAGGCTCCATTTGTCAGTTTCCTGGAAAGAAATCTAGTATCAGTGAGAAATTAAAGTCTCCCGTTAGATCGAAGCAGCCTGAGAGGTATGTGATAAGGAGATTCTTAATGAGTCAATACAGTGTGAGAGAGGGTGTGTGGGAGAGATAGGGAACTTGTACTGAAGCAGATTAATCTCTCAATCAAGTATTTATGCTGCATTTCACATTCACAAACTCAACTGGAACAGTGCAAAAGCTGATGAAGGGCTGGAAACTCTGTAGCATTGTTTTGCAGATGTGAAAACTCTCCTGCCAAATCAGATATCAGCACATGGGAGGTGAGTTAAGGAATATCCCAACCAGAAAATAATAATCAATCTTGTTCCTGAGAATTTTCGTTTCACATGAACCAGAGGGGTACTAATATCCTGGGTGGGAAATTTGCTGGTGCTATTCAGGTGGGTTTAAACCAGCTCAGCAGGGGATGGGAACCAGAGGCGTAGTTGTAGTACACAGGAGGATGAGAGTAGGGAGGACAGGGACAGGATTTCAGGGTCACAGGAATGTGCTGGCAGACAGCAATAACTTTGCTAAGCAGTTGTCCATTTATCCCCTCTCTGCTGGCGCTCATGTTTCACATGAGCCCCCACCCAGCATTTATTACCCGTTTTAGGGGCTTTTAGATAAACACATGAATATGCAAGGAATGGAGAGATATGGGTTGAGAGAGTGGTGCTGGAAAAGTACAGCAGGTCAGACAGTATCCGAGGTGCAGGGAAGTCAACTTGTCGGGCAAAAGCCCTTCATCAGGAATGGAGAGATATGGACTAAGGGCAGGCAGAAGAGATTGGTTTCATTTGGTGTCATGTTCAGCACAATATTGTGGGCCGAAGGGCCTGTCCCTATGCTGTACTGTTCTATATACTATCGCAAATTGCCCAGAAAGTGGTTAAGAGTTCAGGTGCATAGATTTTTAAAATGTCATGAATAAATGCAGAAAATAATCAAGAAACCTGATGGAATGCTGGTCATTATATCCAAAGGACTGGAATATCAGGATGCAGAAGTTATGCTGCAATTCCACAGAACACTTGGAGTACTGTGAGCAAACCAGGGCACCATACCTAAGGAAGGAGCAGCGCTCCGAAAGCTAGTGCTTCCAAATACATCTGTTGGACGATAACCTGGTGCTGTGTGATTCTTAATCATGTCCACCTGAGGAAGGATAGGTCGGTCTTGGAGGGAGTAAAACATAGGTTTATAAGAATGATAGCTGGACCTCAGGTGTTAAGTTATGAGGAGGGGTTATACAAACTAGGCCTGTTTTCTCTAGAGTTTGAAATGTTAGGGAGTGCACTGATCAAAATCTTCAAGATATTAACAGGAAAAGAACAGGTTAGATTAAGATAACAAATATAGACATTGCTAGAAAAGCTCAGCAGGTCTGGCAGTATCTATGGAGAGAAATCAGAATTAACGTTTCAGGTCCAGTAACCCTTCCTCAGATAATCAGAACTTTTATTTCTGATTTACAGCATCCACAGCTCTTTCAGTTTTTATGTAGATAAAGAGGAACTGTTTCCAATGACTGGGGAATCTAGAACTGTAGTTGTTATCTCTGGATTGTTACCCGTGCCATGTGATAGCAAGGTAAGGAATAGGGAGAGACATCAGCTGCCAGGGGGGGACAGGAGGGAGGGTTTCAGGTACTTGGATAATTGGGGCTTATTCTGGGGAAGGTGGGACTTGGACAAACAGGACGGTCTTCACTTGAACCAGCGGGTTACTAATATCCTGGGGGGGAGTTTTGCTGGTGCTATTCGGGTGGGTTTAAACCAGCTCAGCAGGGGATGGGAACCAGAGGTGTAGCTGCAGTGCACAGGAGGATGAGAGTAGGGAGGACAGGGACAGGATTTTAGGGTCACAGGAACGGGCTGGCAGACAGTGAAGTGGTTTGAAGTGTGTCTACTCCAACGCCAGAAGTATCCGGAATAAGGTAGGTGAGCTTGCAGCATGGATAGGTACCTGGGACTACGATGTTGTGGCCATTACTGAGACATGGATAGAGCAGGGTGAGGAATGGATGTTGCAGGTCCCAGGGTTTAGATCTTTCATTAAGAACAGGCAAGGCGATAAAAGAGGGGGAGGTGTGGCCTTGTTAGTCAAGGATAGTGTAACGGTAGCTGAAAGAACTTTTGATGAGGATTCGTCTACTGAGGTAGTGTGGGCTGAGGTTAGAAACAGGAGAGGAGAGGTCACACTGCTTGGAGTTTTTTATAGGCCTCCGCAGAGTTCCAGGGAGGTGGAAGACAGGATTGGCAAAATTATTCTGGGTAGGAGTGAAAGGAACAGGGTGGTCATTATGGGGGACTTTAACTTCCCCCAACATTGACTGGAAATGCTATAACTCTAGTACGTTGGATGGATCAGTTTGTGTCCAATGTGTACAGGAGGGTTTCCTGACACAGTATGTCGAAGGGCCAACAAGAGGGGAGGCCACACTGGATCTGGTGCTTGGTAATGAACCAGGCCAGGTGTTTGATTTAGTTGTAGGTGAGCACTTTGGAGAGAGTGACCATAATTCAGTTACGTTTAGTTTAGCGATGGAAAGGGATCGGTACATGCCACAGGTCAAGAGTTATCGATGGGGCAAGGGCAATTATAATGCGATTAGGCAAGAATTAGGATGCATAGAATGGGGGAGCAAAATGCAGGGGATGGGGGCAATGGAAATGTGGGGCTGGTTTAAGGAACAGATATTGCGTGTCCTTGATAGGTATGTCCCTGTCAGGCAGAGAGGAAGTGATAAGGTAAGGGAACTGTGGTTTACAACAGAAATTGCATCTCTTGTTAAGCAGAAGGAGGTTTATGTGTTGATGAGGCAAGATGGTTCAGATGAGGCAATGGAGAGTTATAGATCAGGTGGGAAGGATTTAAAGAGAGAGTTAAGAAGATCAATGAGGGGGCATGAGCCATCTTTAGCAAATAGAATAAAGGAGAATCCTAAAGCTTTCTGTGGTATGTGAGGAATAAAAGGATGATTACGGTAGGAATAGGGCCAGTCAAAGACAGAAGTGGGAAGTTTAGTGTGGACCCTGTGGAAATCGAAGAGGTGCTAAACAAACATTTCTCATCAGTTTTCACTCAGGAAAAGGAGAAAATTGTAGAGGAGAAGAATGAGGTATGAGAAATTAGACTAGAAAGGATCGAGGTTAGTTATGAACAGGTGTTATTAATTCTAGACGGAGTGAAAATAGACAAGTCCCCTGGGCCGGATGGAAAATTTCTCAAGGATTCTCTGGGAAGCTAGGGAGGAGGTAGCAGAGCCTTTGGCTTTGATCTTTGAGTCGTCATTGTCTACAGGTTTAGTACCAGAGGACTGCAGGATTGCAAATGTTGCGCCCTTGTTCAAGAAGGGCAGTAGAGATGACCCAGCTAATTATAGACCAGTGAGCCTTACTTCTGTTGTCGGAAAGGTTTTGGAAAGGATTGAGAGATATGAATTATAACCATCTCGCAAGCAACAATTTGATTTCAGATAGTCAACACATTTTCATCAAGGGCAGGTCGTGTCTCACAAACCTCATTGAGTTTTTTGAGAAGGTGACCAAGCATGTAGATGAGGGTAGGGCAGTTGACGTGGTTTACATGGATTTCAGTAAAGCCTTTGATAAGGTTCCACATGGTAGGCTGTTGGAGAAAATGCAGAGGCATGGAATTGAGGGTGATTTAGCAGTTTGGATTAGAAACTGGCTTTCTGAAAGAAGGCAGCGAGTGGTGGCTGATGGAAAATATTCAGCCGGTTACGAGTGGTGTGCCACAAGGACCTGTTTTGGGACCACTGCTGTTTGTCATTTTCATAAATGACTTAGACACAGGCATAGGTGGATGGGTTAGTAACTTTGCAGATGACACTAAAGTCGGTGGAGTAGTGGACAGTTTGGAAGGATGTTACAGGTTGCAGGGGGACTTGGATAAACTGCAGAATTGGGCTGAGAGGTGGCAAATGGAGTTAAATGTGAGGTGATGCACTTTAGGAAGAATAACAGGAAGGCAGAGTACTGGGTCAATGGAAAGATTCTCGGCAGTGTGGATATGCAGAGGGATCTTGGAGTCCATGCACATAGATCCCTGAAAGTTGCCACCTAGGTGGGTAGTGCTGTTAAGAAGGTATACGGTGTGTTAGATTTCATTGGTAGAGGGATTGAGTTCCGGAGCCACAATATCATGCTGCAACTATACAAAACGCTGGTGCGGCCACACTTGGAATATTGTGTACAGTTCTGGTCCCCATAATTTGGGAAGGATGTGGAAGCGTTGGAAAAGATGCAGATGAGATTTACCAGGATGTTGCCTGGTCTGGATGGAAGGTCTCATGAGGAAAGGCTGAGAGACTTGGGTCTGTTCTCATTGGAGAGAAGAAGGCTAAGAGGGGATTTGATAGAGACATACAAGATGATCAGAGGATTAGATAGGGTAGGCAGTGAAAGTCATTTTCTTAGGATGATGATGTCAGTGTGTACGAGGGGACATAACTACAAATTGAGGGGTGATAGATTTAAGACAGATGTCAGAGGCAGGTTCTTTACCTCAGAGAGTGGTAAGGGCGTGGAATGCCCTACCTCCCAATGTCGTTAACTCAGCCACATTAGGGAGATTTAAACAATCCTTGGATAAGTACATGGATGATGATGGGATAGTGTCGGGGGATGGGCTTAGATTAGTTCACAGGACAGTGCAACATTGTGGGCCGAAGGGCCTGTTCTGCGCTGTATTGTTCTATGCTGTAATTAGGGGCATAGTCTGAGAAAGAGGGCCAGAGTGTTCAGGAGCGATGTTAGGAAGCACTTCCACACACACAGGGTGGGAGAGGTTTGGAACTCTCTTCCACAAGCAGCAGTGGGTGCTGGATTGGTGAGAAGTTACACCCCCCCAGATTATAGTCCAACAGGGGGAAGTGAAATCTTCATCAGGTGAAGGGGACGGAGGCAGGCAGCTGTGTGAAGGGTAAAAAATGAGGTCTGCAGATGCTGGAGATCACAGCTGAAAATGTGTTGCTGGTCAAAGCACAGCAGGCCAGGCAGCATCCAAGGAATAGAGAATTCGACGTTTCGAGCATAAGCCCTTCATGAAGGGGCAGCGCTCCGAAATCTTGTGATTTCAAATAAACCTGTTGGACAAGAACCCGGTGCCATGTGACTCCTGACTGTGTCCACACCAACACCGGCACCCCAACATCAGAGTAGGTCGGAGAGAGATTTTTTTTGGAAGCAGAATTATGGAACGATGTAGGCCAAAGGCTGGTAGATGGAGTTAGACCACAGATCACCCATGGTCTGATGGAATGCTGGGACAGGCACAAAGGGCTGAATGGCTTCGTCCTGATCACGAGTGAGTTTTGAAAATCTCCTTACTGTGCGTGTATCGAGATGATCTTTGTCGGATTAATTGAGACCTGAATGATGGAGGAAGTGTTCAGATCTGTTTCAGTTTCTGCTGGAGGGACTGTGTGTGTCTCCCTGTTTCTGCTGGAGGGACTGTGTGTGTCTCCCTGTTTCTGCTGGAGGGACTGTGTGTGTCTACTTGTTTCTGCTGAAGGGACTGTGTGTGTCTCCGTGTTTCTGCTGGAGGGCCTGTGTGTGTCTCCCTATGTCTGCTGGAGGGACTGTGTGTGTCTCCCTGTGTCTGCTGGAGGGACTGTGTGTGTCTCCTTGTTTCTGCTGGAGGGACTGTGTGGGTCTCCCTGTGTCTGCTGGAGGGACTGTGTGTGTCTCCCTGTTTCTGCTGGAGGGACTGTGTGTGTCTCCGTGTTTCTGCTGGAGGGACTGTGTGTGTCTCCCTGTGTCTGCTGGAGGGACTGTGTGTGTCTCCCTGTTTCTGCTGGAGGGACTGTGTGTGTCTCCATATCTCTGCTAAGGGACTGTGTGTGTCTCCCTGTGTCTGCTGGAGGGACTGTGTGTGTCTCCGTGTTTCTGCTGGAGGGACTGTGTGTGTCTCCCTGTGTCTGCTGGAGGGACTGTGTGTGTCTCCTTGTTTCTGCTGGAGGGACTGTGTGGGTCTCCCTGTGTCTGCTGGAGGGACTGTGTGTGTCTCCCTGTTTCTGCTGGAGGGACTGTGTGTGTCTCCCTGTGTCTGCTGGAGGGACTGTGTGTGTCTCCGTGTTTCTGCTGGAGGGACTGTGTGTGTCTCCCTGTTTCTGCTGGAGGGACTGTGTGTGTCTCCGTGTTTCTGCTGAAGGGACTGTGTGTGTCTCCCTGTTTCTGCTGGAGGGACTGTGTGTGTCTCCCTGTGTCTGCTGGAGGGACTGTGTGTGTCTCCCTGTTTCTGCTGGAGGGACTGTGTGTGTCTCCTTGTTACTGCTGGAGGGCCTGTGTGTGTCTCCCTGTGTCTGCTGGAGGGACTGTGTGTGTCTCCATGTCTCTGCTGGAGGGACTGTGTGTGTCTCCCTGTGTCTGCTGGAGGGACTGTGTGTGTCTCCGTGTTTCTGCTGGAGGGACTGTGTGTGTCTCCATGTCTCTGCTGGAGGGACTGTGTGTGTCTCCATGTGTCTGCTGGAGGGACTGTGTGTGTCTCCCTGTGTCTGCTGGAGGGACTGTGTGTGTCTCCGTGTTTCTGCTGGAGGGACTGTGTGTGTCTCCCTGTTTCTGCTGGAGGGACTGTGTGTGTCTACTTGTTTCTGCTGAAGGGACTGTGTGTGTCTCCGTGTTTCTGCTGGAGGGACTGTGTGTGTCTCCCTGTGTCTGCTGGAGGGACTGTGTGTGTCTCCCTGTGTCTGCTGGAGGGACTGTGTGTGTCTCCTTGTTTCTGCTGGAGGGACTGTGTGGGTCTCCCTGTGTCTGCTGGAGGGACTGTGTGTGTCTCCCTGTTTCTGCTGGAGGGACTGTGTGTGTCTCCGTGTTTCTGCTGGAGGGACTGTGTGTGTCTCCCTGTGTCTGCTGGAGGGACTGTGTGTGTCTCCCTGTTTCTGCTGGAGGGACTGTGTGTGTCTCCATGTCTCTGCTAAGGGACTGTGTGTGTCTCCCTGTGTCTGCTGGAGGGACTGTGTGTGTCTCCGTGTTTCTGCTGGAGGGACTGTGTGTGTCTCCCTGTGTCTGCTGGAGGGACTGTGTGTGTCTCCTTGTTTCTGCTGGAGGGACTGTGTGGGTCTCCCTGTGTCTGCTGGAGGGACTGTGTGTGTCTCCCTGTTTCTGCTGGAGGGACTGTGTGTGTCTCCCTGTGTCTGCTGGAGGGACTGTGTGTGTCTCCGTGTTTCTGCTGGAGGGACTGTGTGTGTCTCCCTGTTTCTGCTGGAGGGACTGTGTGTGTCTCCGTGTTTCTGCTGAAGGGACTGTGTGTGTCTCCCTGTTTCTGCTGGAGGGACTGTGTGTGTCTCCCTGTGTCTGCTGGAGGGACTGTGTGTGTCTCCCTGTTTCTGCTGGAGGGACTGTGTGTGTCTCCTTGTTACTGCTGGAGGGCCTGTGTGTGTCTCCCTGTGTCTGCTGGAGGGACTGTGTGTGTCTCCATGTCTCTGCTGGAGGGACTGTGTGTGTCTCCATGTCTCTGCTGGAGGGACTGTGTGTGTCTCCATGTGTCTGCTGGAGGGACTGTGTGTGTCTCCCTGTGTCTGCTGGAGGGACTGTGTGTGTCTCGCTGTGTCTGCTGGAGGGACTGTGTGTGTCTCCCTGTGTCTGCTGGAGGGACTGTGTGTGTCTCCCTGTTTCTGATGGAGGGTCTGTGTGTGTCTCCCTGTGTCTGCTAGAGGGACTGTGTGTGTCTCCATGTGTCTGCTGGAGGGACTGTGTGTGTCTCCTTGGGTCTGCTGGAGGGACTGTGTGTGTCTCCATGTGTCTGCTGGAGGGACTGTGTGTGTCTCCCTGTTTCTGCTGGAGGGACTGTGTGTGTCTCCATGTGTCTGCTGGAGGGACTGTGTGTGTCTCCTTGTGTCTGCTGGAGGGACTGTGTGTGTCTCCATGTGTCTGCTGGAGGGACTGTGTGTGTCTCCGTGTTTCTGCTGGAGGGACTGTGTGTGTCTCCCTGTTTCTGATGGAGGGACTGTGTGTGTCTCCCTGTTTCTGCTGGAGGGACTGTGTGTGTCTCCGTGTTTCTGCTGGAGGGACTGTGTGTGTCTCCCTGTGTCTGCTGGAGGGACTGTGTGTGTCTCCCTGTTTCTGCTGGAGGGACTGTGTGTGTCTCCATGTCTCTGCTGGAGGGACTGTGTGTGTCTCCATGTGTCTGCTGGAGGGACTGTGTGTGTCTCCCTGTGTCTGCTGGAGGGACTGTGTGTGTCTCCGTGTTTCTGCTGGAGGGACTGTGTGTGTCTCCCTGTGTCTGCTGGAGGGACTGTGTGTGTCTCCCTGTGTCTGCTGGAGGGACTGTGTGTGTCTCCGTGTTTCTGCTGGAGGGACTGTGTGTGTCTCCCTGTGTCTGCTGGAGGGACTGTGTGTGTCTCCGTGTTTCTGCTGGAGGGACTGTGTGTGTCTCCCTGTGTCTGCTGGAGGGACTGTGTGTGTCTCCCTGTTTCTGCTGGAGGGACTGTGTGTGTCTCCATGTGTCTGCTGGAGGGACTGTGTGTGTCTCCATGTGTCTGCTGGAGGGACTGTGTGTGTCTCCGTGTTTCTGCTGGAGGGACTGTGTGTGTCTCCCTGTGTCTGCTGGAGGGACTGTGTGTGTCTCCCTGTTTCTGCTGGAGGGACTGTGTGTGTCTCCGTGTTTCTGCTGGAGGGACTGTGTGTGTCTCCCTGTGTCTGCTGGAGGGACTGTGTGTGTCTCCCTGTTTCTGCTGGAGGGACTGTGTGTGTCTCCATGTGTCTGCTGGAGGGACTGTGTGTGTCTCCATGTGTCTGCTGGAGGGACTGTGTGTGTCTCCGTGTTTCTGCTGGAGGGACTGTGTGTGTCTCCCTGTGTCTGCTGGAGGGACTGTGTGTGTCTCCCTGTTTCTGCTGGAGGGACTGTGTGTGTCTCCGTGTTTCTGCTGGAGGGACTGTGTGTGTCTCCCTGTGTCTGCTGGAGGGACTGTGTGTGTCTCCCTGTTTCTGCTGGAGGGACTGTGTGTGTCTCCATGTGTCTGCTGGAGGGACTGTGTGTGTCTCCATGTGTCTGCTGGAGGGACTGTGTGTGTCTCCCTGTTTCTGCTGGAGGGACTGTGTGTGTCTCCTTGTTTCTGCTGGAGGGACTGTGTGTGTCTCCCTGTGTCTGCTGGAGGGACTGTGTGTGTCTCCCTGTTTCTGCTGGAGGGCCTGTGTGTGTCTCCTTGTTTCTGCTGGAGGGACTGTGTGTGTCTCCGTGTTTCTGCTGGAGGGACTGTGTGTGTCTCCCTGTGTCTGCTGGAGGGACTGTGTGTGTCTCCCTGTTTCTGCTGGAGGGCGTGTGTGTGTCTCCTTGTTTCTGCTGGAGGGACTGTGTGTGTCTCCCTGTGTCTGCTGGAGGGACTGTGTGTGTCTCCCTGTTTCTGCTGGAGGGCGTGTGTGTGTCTCCTTGTTTCTGCTGGAGGGACTGTGTGTGTCGCCGTGTTTCTGCTGGAGGGACTGTGTGTGTCTCCTTGTTTCTGCGGGAGGGACTGTGTGTGTCTCCCTGTGTCTGCTGGAGGGACTGTGTGTGTCTCCCTGTTAGTGCTGGAGGGCGTGTGTGTGTCTCCTTGTTTCTGCTGGAGGGACTGTGTATGTCGCCGTGTTTCTGCTGGAGGGACTGTGTGTGTCTCCATGTGTCTGCTGGAGGGACTGTGTGTGTCTCCATGTGTCTGCTGGAGGGACTGTGTGTGTCTCCCTGTTTCTGCTGGAGGGACTGTGTGTGTCTCCTTGTGTCTGCTGGAGGGACTGTGTGTGACTCCCTGTTTCTGCTGGAGGGCTGTGTGTGTCTCCCTGTGTCTGCTGGAGGGACTGTGTGTGTTTCCCTGTTTCTGCTGGAGTGGCTGTGTGTGTCTCCCTGTGTCTGCTGGAGGGACTGTGTGTGTCTCCTTGTTTCTGCTGGAGGGACTGTGTGTGTCTCCCTGTGTCTGCTGGAGGGACTGTGTGCGTCTCCCTGTTTCTGCTGGAGGGACTGTGTGTGTCTACTTGTTTCTGCTGGAGGGACTGTGTGTGTCTCCGTGTTTCTGCTGGAGGGACTGTGTGTGTCTCCCTGTGTCTGCTGGAGGGAATGTGTGTGTCTCCCTGTGTCTGCTGGAGGGACTGTGTGTGTCTCCTTGTTTCTGCTGGAGGGACTGTGTGGGTCTCCCTGTGTCTGCTGGAGGGACTGTGTGTGTCTCCCTGTTTCTGCTGGAGGGACTGTGTGTGTCTCCCTGTGTCTGCTGGAGGGACTGTGTGTGTCTCCCTGTTTCTGCTGGAGGGACTGTGTGTGTCTCCCTGTTTCTGCTGGAGGGACTGTGTGTGTCTCCGTGTTTCTGCTGAAGGGACTGTGTGTGTCTCCCTGTTTCTGCTGGAGGGACTGTGTGTGTCTCCCTGTGTCTGCTGGAGGGACTGTGTGTGTCTCCCTGTTTCTGCTGGAGGGACTGTGTGTGTCTACTTGTTTCTGCTGGAGGGACTGTGTGTGTCTCCGTGTTTCTGCTGGAGGGACTGTGTGTGTCTCCCTGTGTCTGCTGGAGGGACTGTGTGTGTCTCCCTGTGTCTGCTGGAGGGACTGTGTGTGTCTCCTTGTTTCTGCTGGAGGGACTGTGTGGGTCTCCCTGTGTCTGCTGGAGGTACTGTGTGTGTCTCCCTGTTTCTGCTGGAGGGACTGTGTGTGTCTCCCTGTGTCTGCTGGAGGGACTGTGTGTGTCTCCGTGTTTCTGCTGGAGGGACTGTGTGTGTCTCCCTGTTTCTGCTGGAGGGACTGTGTGTGTCTCCCTGTTTCTGCTGGAGGGACTGTGTGTGTCTCCCTGTGTCTGCTGGAGGGACTGTGTGTGTCTCCCTGTTTCTGCTGGAGGGACTGTGTGTGTCTCCTTGTTACTGCTGGAGGGTCTGTGTGTGTCTCCCTGTGTCTGCTGGAGGGACTGTGTGTGTCTCCCTGTGTCTGCTGGAGGGACTGTGTGTGTCTCCCTGTTTCTGCTGGAGGGACTGTGTGTGTCTCCCTGTGTCTGCTGGAGGGACTGTGTGTGTCTCCCTGTTTCTGCTGGAGGGACTGTGTATGTCTCCATGTGTCTGCTGGAGGGACTGTGTGTGTCTCCTTGGGTCTGCTGGAGGGACTGTGTGTGTCTTCATGTGTCTGCTGGAGGGACTGTGTGTGTCTCCCTGTTTCTGATGGAGGGACTGTGTGTGTCTCCATGTGTCTGCTGGGGGGACTGTGTGTGTCTCCTTGTGTCTGCTGGAGGGACTGTGTGTGTCTCCATGTGTCTGCTGGAGGGACTGTGTGTGTCTCCGTGTTTCTGCTGGAGGGACTGTGTGTGTCTCCCTGTGTCTGCTGGAGGGACTGTGTGTGTCTCCCTGTTTCTGCTGGACGGACTGTGTGTGTCTCCCTGTGTCTGCTGGAGGGACTGTGTGTGTCTCCCTGTTTCTGCTGGAGGGACTGTGTGTGTCTCCGTGTTTCTACTGGAGGGACTGTGTGTGTCTCCCTGTGTCTGCTGGAGGGACTGTGTGTGTCTCCCTGTTACTGCTGGAGGGACTGTGTGTGTCTCCATGTGTCTGCTGGAGGGACTGTGTGTGTCTCCGTGTTTCTGCTGGAGGGACTGTGTGTGTCTCCCTGTGTCTGCTGGAGGGACTGTGTGTGTCTCCCTGTTTCTGCTGGAGGGACTGTGTGTGTCTCCGTTTTTCTGCTGGAGGGACTGTGTGTGTCTCCCTGTGTCTGCTGGAGGGACTGTGTGTGTCTCCCTGTTTCTGCTGGAGGGACTGTGTGTGTATCCATGTGTCTGCTGGAGGAACTGTGTGTGTCTCCATGTGTCTGCTGGAGGGACTGTGTGTGTCTCCTTGTTTCTGCTGGAGGGGCTGTGTGTGTCTCCCTGTGTCTGCTGGAGGGACTGTGTGTGTCTCCATGTGTCTGCTGGAGGGACTGTGTGTGTCTCCCTGTTTCTGCTGGAGGGCGTGTGTGTGTCTCCTTGTTTCTGCTGGAGGGACTGTGTGTGTCTCCGTGTTTCTGCTGGAGGGACTGTGTGTGTCTCCCTGTGTCTGCTGGAGGGACTGTGTGTGTCTCCCTGTTTCTGCTGGAGGGCCTGTGTGTGTCTCCTTGTTTCTGCTGGAGGGACTGTGTGTGTCTCCCTGTGTCTGCTGGAGGGACTGTGTGTGTCTCCCTGTGTCTGCTGGAGGGACTGTGTGTGTCTCCCTGTTTCTGCTGGAGGGCGTGTGTGTGTCTCCTTGTTTCTGCTGGAGGGACTGTGTGTGTCTCCCTGTGTCTGCTGGAGGGACTGTGTGTGTCTCCCTGTTTCTGCTGGAGGGCGTGTGTGTGTCTCCTTGTTTCTGCTGGAGGGACTGTGTGTGTCGCCGTGTTTCTGCTGGAGGGACTGTGTGTGTCTCCTTGTTTCTGCGGGAGGGACTGTGTGTGTCTCCGTGTTTCTGCTGGAGGGACTGTGTGTGTCTCCGTGTTTCTGCTGGAGGGACCGTGTGTGTCTCCCTGTGTCTGCTGGAGGGACTGTGTGTGTCACCTTGTTTCTGCTGGAGGGACTGTGTGTGTCTCCGTGTTTCTGCTGGAGGGGCTGTGTGTGCCTCCTTGTTTCTGCTGGAGGGACTGTGTGTGTCTCCCTGTGCCTGCTGGAGGGACTGTGTGTGTCTCCCTGTTTCTGCTGGAGGGACTGTGTGTGTCTCCCTGTGTCTGCTGGAGGGACTGTGTGTGTCTCCCTGTTTCTGCTGGAGGGGCTGTGTGTGTCTCGGTGTTTCTGCTGGAGGGGCTGTGTGTGACTCCCTGCTTCTGCTGGAGGGACTGTGTGTGTCTCCCTGTTTCTGCTGGAGGGACTGTGTGTGTCTCCTTGTGTCTGCTGGTGGGACTGTGTGTGTCTCCCTGTTTCTACTGGAGGGGCTGTGTGTGTCTCCCTGTTTCTGCTGGAGGGACTGTGTGTGACTCCGTGTTTCTGCTGGAGGGACTGTGTGTGTCTCCCTGTGTCTGCTGGAGGGGCTGTGTGTGTCTCCGTGTTTCTGCTGGAGGGGCTGTGTGTGTCTCCCTGTTTCTGCTGGAGGGACTGTGTGTGTCTCCGTGTTTCTGCTGGAGGGACTGTGTGTGTCTCCCTGTGTCTGCTGGAGGGACTGTGTGTGTCTCCTTGTTTCTGCTGGAGGGACTGTGTGTGTCTCCCCGTTTCTGCTGGAGGGACTGTGTGTGTCTCCCTGTTTCTGCTGGAGGGACTGTGTGTGTCTCCGTGTTTCTGCTGGAGGGACTGTGTGTGTCTCCCTGTGTCTGCTGGAGGGGCTGTGTGTGTCTCCGTGTTTCTGCTGGAGGGGCTGTGTGTGTCTCCCTGTTTCTGCTAGAGGGACTGTGTGTGTTTCCGTGTTTCTGCTGGAGGGACTGTGTGTGTCTCCCTTTGTCTGCTGGAGGGACTGTGTGTGTCTCCCTGTGTCTGCTGGAGGGGCTGTGTGTGTCTCCGTGTTTCTGCTGGAGGGACTGTGTGTGTCTCCCTGTTTCTGCTGGAGGGACTGTGTGTGTCTCCCTGTTTCTGCTGGAGGGACTGTGTGTGTCTCCCTGTGTCTGCTGGAGGGACTGTGTGTGTCTCCCTGTGTCTGCTGGAGGGACTGTGTGTGTCTCCCTGTTTCTGATGGAGGGACTGTGTGTGTCTCCCTGTGTCTGATAGAGGGATTGTGTGTGTCTCCATGTGTCTGCTGGAGGGACTGTGTGTGTCTCCTTGGGTCTGCTGGAGGGACTGTGTGTGTCTCCATGTGTCTGCTGGAGGGACTGTGTGTGTCTCCCTGTGTCTGATGGAGGGACTGTGTGTGTCTCCATGTGTCTGCTGGAGGGACTGTGTGTGTCTCCTTGTGTCTGCTGGAGGGACTGTGTGTGTCTCCATGTGTCTGCTGGAGGGACTGTGTGTGTCTCCGTGTTTCTGCTGGAGGGACTGTGTGTGTCTCCCTGTGTCTGCTGGAGGGACTGTGTGTGTCTCCCTGTTTCTGCTGGAGGGACTGTGTGTGTCTCCGTGTTTCTGCTGGAGGGACTGTGTGTGTCTCCCTGTGTCTGCTGGAGGGACTGTGTGTGTCTCCCTGTTTCTGCTGGAGGGACTGTGTGTGTCTCCATGTCTCTGCTGGAGGGACTGTGTGTGTCTCCATGTGTCTGCTGGAGGGACTGTGTGTGTCTCCCTGTGTCTGCTGGAGGGACTGTGTGTGTCTCCGTGTTTCTGCTGGAGGGACTGTGTGTGTCTCCCTGTGTCTGCTGGAGGGACTGTGTGTGTCTCCTTGTGTCTGCTGGAGGGACTGTGTGTGTCTCCGTGTTTCTGCTGGAGGGACTGTGTGTGACTCCCTGTGTCTGCTGGAGGGACTGTGTGTGTCTCCGTGTTTCTGCTGGAGGGACTGTGTGTGTCTCCCTGTTTCTGCTGGAGGGACTATGTGTGTCTCCATGTGTCTGCTGGAGGGACTGTGTGTGTCTCCATGTGTCTGCTGGAGGGACTGTGTGTGTCTCCGTGTTTCTGCTGGAGGGACTGTGTGTGTCTCCCTGTGTCTGCTGGAGGGACTGTGTGTGTCTCCCTGTTTCTGCTGGAGGGACTGTGTGTGTCTCCGTGTTTCTGCTGGAGGGACTGTGTGTGTCTCCCTGTGTCTGCTGGAGGGACTGTGTGTGTCTCCCTGTTTCTGCTGGAGGGACTGTGTGTGTCTCCATGTGTCTGCTGGAGGGACTGTGTGTGTCTCCATGTGTCTGCTGGAGGGACTGTGTGTGTCTCCGTGTTTCTGCTGGAGGGACTGTGTGTGTCTCCCTGTGTCTGCTGGAGGGACTGTGTGTGTCTCCCTGTTTCTGCTGGAGGGACTGTGTGTGTCTCCGTGTTTCTGCTGGAGGGACTGTGTGTGTCTCCCTGTGTCTGCTGGAGGGACTGTGTGTGTCTCCCTGTTTCTGCTGGAGGGACTGTGTGTGTCTCCATGTGTCTGCTGGAGGGACTGTGTGTGTCTCCATGTGTCTGCTGGAGGGACTGTGTGTGTCTCCCAGTTTCTGCTGGAGGGACTGTGTGTGTCTCCTTGTTTCTGCTGGAGGGACTGTGTGTGTCTCCCTGTGTCTGCTGGAGGGACTGTGTGTGTCTCGGTGTTTCTGCTGGAGGGGCTGTGTGTGACTCCCTGCTTCTGCTGGAGGGACTGTGTGTGTCTCCCTGTTTCTGCTGGAGGGACTGTGTGTGTCTCCTTGTGTCTGCTGGTGGGACTGTGTGTGTCTCCCTGTTTCTACTGGAGGGGCTGTGTGTGTCTCCCTGTTTCTGCTGGAGGGACTGTGTGTGACTCCGTGTTTCTGCTGGAGGGACTGTGTGTGTCTCCCTGTGTCTGCTGGAGGGGCTGTGTGTGTCTCCGTGTTTCTGCTGGAGGGGCTGTGTGTGTCTCCCTGTTTCTGCTGGAGGGACTGTGTGTGTCTCCGTGTTTCTGCTGGAGGGACTGTGTGTGTCTCCCTGTGTCTGCTGGAGGGACTGTGTGTGTCTCCTTGTTTCTGCTGGAGGGACTGTGTGTGTCTCCCCGTTTCTGCTGGAGGGACTGTGTGTGTCTCCCTGTTTCTGCTGGAGGGACTGTGTGTGTCTCCGTGTTTCTGCTGGAGGGACTGTGTGTGTCTCCCTGTGTCTGCTGGAGGGGCTGTGTGTGTCTCCGTGTTTCTGCTGGAGGGGCTGTGTGTGTCTCCCTGTTTCTGCTAGAGGGACTGTGTGTGTTTCCGTGTTTCTGCTGGAGGGACTGTGTGTGTCTCCCTTTGTCTGCTGGAGGGACTGTGTGTGTCTCCCTGTGTCTGCTGGAGGGGCTGTGTGTGTCTCCGTGTTTCTGCTGGAGGGACTGTGTGTGTCTCCCTGTTTCTGCTGGAGTGACTGTGTGTGTCTCCCTGTTTCTGCTGGAGGGACTGTGTGTGTCTCCCTGTGTCTGCTGGAGGGACTGTGTGTGTCTCCCTGTGTCTGCTGGAGGGACTGTGTGTGTCTCCCTGTTTCTGATGGAGGGACTGTGTGTGTCTCCCTGTGTCTGATAGAGGGACTGTGTGTGTCTCCATGTGTCTGCTGGAGGGACTGTGTGTGTCTCCTTGGGTCTGCTGGAGGGACTGTGTGTGTCTCCATGTGTCTGCTGGAGGGACTGTGTGTGTCTCCCTGTTTCTGATGGAGGGACTGTGTGTGTCTCCATGTGTCTGCTGGAGGGACTGTGTGTGTCTCCGTGTGTCTGCTGGAGGGACTGTGTGTGTCTCCATGTGTCTGCTGGAGGGACTGTGTGTGTCTCCGTGTTTCTGCTGGAGGGACTGTGTGTGTCTCCCTGTGTCTGCTGGAGGGACTGTGTGTGTCTCCCTGTTTCTGCTGGAGGGACTGTGTGTGTCTCCGTGTTTCTGCTGGAGGGACTGTGTGTGTCTCCCTGTGTCTGCTGGAGGGACTGTGTGTGTCTCCCTGTTTCTGCTGGAGGGACTGTGTGTGTCTCCCTGTCTCTGCTGGAGGGACTGTGTGTGTCTCCATGTGTCTGCTGGAGGGACTGTGTGTGTCTCCCTGTGTCTGCTGGAGGGACTGTGTGTGTCTCCGTGTTTCTGCTGGAGGGACTGTGTGTGTCTCCCTGTGTCTGCTGGAGGGACTGTGTGTGTCTCCTTGTGTCTGCTGGAGGGACTGTGTGTGTCTCCGTGTTTCTGCTGGAGGGACTGTGTGTGTCTCCCTGTGTCTGCTGGAGGGACTGTGTGTGTCTCCGTGTTTCTGCTGGAGGGACTGTGTGTGTCTCCCTGTGTCTGCTGGAGGGACTGTGTGTGTCTCCCTGTTTCTGCTGGAGGGACTGTGTGTGTCTCCATGTGTCTGCTGGAGGGACTGTGTGTGTCTCCATGTGTCTGCTGGAGGGACTGTGTGTGTCTCCCTGTGTCTGCTGGAGGGACTGTGTGTGTCTCCGTGTTTCTGCTGGAGGGACTGTGTGTGTCTCCCTGTTTCTGCTGGAGGGACTGTGTGTGTCTCCGTGTTTCTGCTGGAGGGACTGTGTGTGTCTCCCTGTTTCTGCTGGAGGGACTGTGTGTGTCTCCCTGTGTCTGCTGGAGGGACTGTGTGTGTCTCCCTGTTTCTGCTGGAGGGACTGTGTGTGTCTCCTTGTTACTGCTGGAGGGCCTGTGTGTGTCTCCCTGTGTCTGCTGGAGGGACTGTGTGTGTCTCCGTGTGTCTGCTGGAGGGACTGTGTGTGTCTCCCTGTTTCTGCTGGAGGGACTGTGTGTGTCTCCCTGTGTCTGCTGGAGGGACTGTGTGTCTCCCTGTTTCTGGTGGAGGGACTGTGTGTGTCTCCCTGTGTCTGATAGAGGGACTATGTGTGTCTCCATGTGTCTGCTGGAGGGACTGTGTGTGTCTCCTTGGGTCTGCTGGAGGGACTGTGTGTGTCTCCATGTGTCTGCTGGAGGGACTGTGTGTGTCTCCCTGTTTCTGATGGAGGGACTGTGTGTGTCTCCATGTGTCTGCTGGAGGGACTGTGTGTGTCTCCTTGTGTCTGCTGGAGGGACTGTGTGTGTCTCCATGTGTCTGCTGGAGGGACTGTGTGTGTCTCCGTGTTTCTGCTGGAGGGACTGTGTGTGTCTCCCTGTGTCTGCTGGAGGGACTGTGTGTGTCTCCCTGTTTCTGCTGGAGGGACTGTGTGTGTCTCCCTGTGTCTGCTGGAGGGACTGTGTGTGTCTCCCTGTTTCTGCTGGAGGGACTGCGTGTGTCTCCGTGTTTCTGCTGGAGGGACTGTGTGTGTCTCCCTGTGTCTGCTGGAGGGACTGTGTGTGTCTCCCTGTTTCTGCTGGAGGGACTGTGTGTGTCTCCATGTGTCTGCTGGAGGGACTGTGTGTGTCTCCTTCTTTCTGCTGGAGGGACTGTGTGTGTCTCCCTGTGTCTGCTGGAGGGACTGTGTGTGTCTCCCTGTTTCTGCTGGAGGGACTGTGTGTGTCTCCGTGTTTCTGCTGGAGGGACTGTGTGTGTCTCCCTGTGTCTGCTGGAGGGACTGTGTGTGTCTCCCTGTTTCTGCTGGAGGGACTGTGTGTGTCTCCATGTGTCTGCTGGAGGGACTGTGTGTGTCTCCATGTGTCTGCTGGAGGGACTGTGTGTGTCTCCTTGTTTCTGCTGGAGGGGCTGTGTGTGTCTCCCTGTGTCTGCTGGAGGGACTGTATGTGTCTCCATGTGTCTGCTGGAGGGACTGTGTGTGTCTCCCTGTTTCTGCTGGAGGGCGTGTGTGTGTCTCCTTGTTTCTGCTGGAGGGACTGTGTGTGTCTCCCTGTGTCTGCTGGAGGGACTGTGTGTGTCTCCCTGTTTCTGCTGGAGGGACTGTGTATGTCTCCATGTGTCTGCTGGAGGGACTGTGTGTGTCTCCTTGGGTCTGCTGGAGGGACTGTGTGTGTCTTCATGTGTCTGCTGGAGGGACTGTGTGTGTCTCCCTGTTTCTGATGGAGGGACTGTGTGTGTCTCCATGTGTCTGCTGGGGGGACTGTGTGTGTCTCCTTGTGTCTGCTGGAGGGACTGTGTGTGTCTCCATGTGTCTGCTGGAGGGACTGTGTGTGTCTCCGTGTTTCTGCTGGAGGGACTGTGTGTGTCTCCCTGTGTCTGCTGGAGGGACTGTGTGTGTCTCCCTGTTTCTGCTGGACGGACTGTGTGTGTCTCCCTGTGTCTGCTGGAGGGACTGTGTGTGTCTCCCTGTTTCTGCTGGAGGGACTGTGTGTGTCTCCGTGTTTCTACTGGAGGGACTGTGTGTGTCTCCCTGTGTCTGCTGGAGGGACTGTGTGTGTCTCCCTGTTACTGCTGGAGGGACTGTGTGTGTCTCCATGTGTCTGCTGGAGGGACTGTGTGTGTCTCCGTGTTTCTGCTGGAGGGACTGTGTGTGTCTCCCTGTGTCTGCTGGAGGGACTGTGTGTGTCTCCCTGTTTCTGCTGGAGGGACTGTGTGTGTCTCCGTTTTTCTGCTGGAGGGACTGTGTGTGTCTCCCTGTGTCTGCTGGAGGGACTGTGTGTGTCTCCCTGTTTCTGCTGGAGGGACTGTGTGTGTATCCATGTGTCTGCTGGAGGAACTGTGTGTGTCTCCATGTGTCTGCTGGAGGGACTGTGTGTGTCTCCTTGTTTCTGCTGGAGGGGCTGTGTGTGTCTCCCTGTGTCTGCTGGAGGGACTGTGTGTGTCTCCATGTGTCTGCTGGAGGGACTGTGTGTGTCTCCCTGTTTCTGCTGGAGGGCGTGTGTGTGTCTCCTTGTTTCTGCTGGAGGGACTGTGTGTGTCTCCGTGTTTCTGCTGGAGGGACTGTGTGTGTCTCCCTGTGTCTGCTGGAGGGACTGTGTGTGTCTCCCTGTTTCTGCTGGAGGGCCTGTGTGTGTCTCCTTGTTTCTGCTGGAGGGACTGTGTGTGTCTCCCTGTGTCTGCTGGAGGGACTGTGTGTGTCTCCCTGTGTCTGCTGGAGGGACTGTGTGTGTCTCCCTGTTTCTGCTGGAGGGCGTGTGTGTGTCTCCTTGTTTCTGCTGGAGGGACTGTGTGTGTCTCCCTGTGTCTGCTGGAGGGACTGTGTGTGTCTCCCTGTTTCTGCTGGAGGGCGTGTGTGTGTCTCCTTGTTTCTGCTGGAGGGACTGTGTGTGTCGCCGTGTTTCTGCTGGAGGGACTGTGTGTGTCTCCTTGTTTCTGCGGGAGGGACTGTGTGTGTCTCCGTGTTTCTGCTGGAGGGACTGTGTGTGTCTCCGTGTTTCTGCTGGAGGGACCGTGTGTGTCTCCCTGTGTCTGCTGGAGGGACTGTGTGTGTCACCTTGTTTCTGCTGGAGGGACTGTGTGTGTCTCCGTGTTTCTGCTGGAGGGGCTGTGTGTGCCTCCTTGTTTCTGCTGGAGGGACTGTGTGTGTCTCCCTGTGCCTGCTGGAGGGACTGTGTGTGTCTCCCTGTTTCTGCTGGAGGGACTGTGTGTGTCTCCCTGTGTCTGCTGGAGGGACTGTGTGTGTCTCCCTGTTTCTGCTGGAGGGGCTGTGTGTGTCTCGGTGTTTCTGCTGGAGGGGCTGTGTGTGACTCCCTGCTTCTGCTGGAGGGACTGTGTGTGTCTCCCTGTTTCTGCTGGAGGGACTGTGTGTGTCTCCTTGTGTCTGCTGGTGGGACTGTGTGTGTCTCCCTGTTTCTACTGGAGGGGCTGTGTGTGTCTCCCTGTTTCTGCTGGAGGGACTGTGTGTGACTCCGTGTTTCTGCTGGAGGGACTGTGTGTGTCTCCCTGTGTCTGCTGGAGGGGCTGTGTGTGTCTCCGTGTTTCTGCTGGAGGGGCTGTGTGTGTCTCCCTGTTTCTGCTGGAGGGACTGTGTGTGTCTCCGTGTTTCTGCTGGAGGGACTGTGTGTGTCTCCCTGTGTCTGCTGGAGGGACTGTGTGTGTCTCCTTGTTTCTGCTGGAGGGACTGTGTGTGTCTCCCCGTTTCTGCTGGAGGGACTGTGTGTGTCTCCCTGTTTCTGCTGGAGGGACTGTGTGTGTCTCCGTGTTTCTGCTGGAGGGACTGTGTGTGTCTCCCTGTGTCTGCTGGAGGGGCTGTGTGTGTCTCCGTGTTTCTGCTGGAGGGGCTGTGTGTGTCTCCCTGTTTCTGCTAGAGGGACTGTGTGTGTTTCCGTGTTTCTGCTGGAGGGACTGTGTGTGTCTCCCTTTGTCTGCTGGAGGGACTGTGTGTGTCTCCCTGTGTCTGCTGGAGGGGCTGTGTGTGTCTCCGTGTTTCTGCTGGAGGGACTGTGTGTGTCTCCCTGTTTCTGCTGGAGGGACTGTGTGTGTCTCCCTGTTTCTGCTGGAGGGACTGTGTGTGTCTCCCTGTGTCTGCTGGAGGGACTGTGTGTGTCTCCCTGTGTCTGCTGGAGGGACTGTGTGTGTCTCCCTGTTTCTGATGGAGGGACTGTGTGTGTCTCCCTGTGTCTGATAGAGGGATTGTGTGTGTCTCCATGTGTCTGCTGGAGGGACTGTGTGTGTCTCCTTGGGTCTGCTGGAGGGACTGTGTGTGTCTCCATGTGTCTGCTGGAGGGACTGTGTGTGTCTCCCTGTTTCTGATGGAGGGACTGTGTGTGTCTCCATGTGTCTGCTGGAGGGACTGTGTGTGTCTCCTTGTGTCTGCTGGAGGGACTGTGTGTGTCTCCATGTGTCTGCTGGAGGGACTGTGTGTGTCTCCGTGTTTCTGCTGGAGGGACTGTGTGTGTCTCCCTGTGTCTGCTGGAGGGCCTGTGTGTGTCTCCCTGTTTCTGCTGGAGGGACTGTGTGTGTCTCCGTGTTTCTGCTGGAGGGACTGTGTGTGTCTCCCTGTGTCTGCTGGAGGGACTGTGTGTGTCTCCCTGTTTCTGCTGGAGGGACTGTGTGTGTCTCCATGTCTCTGCTGGAGGGACTGTGTGTGTCTCCATGTGTCTGCTGGAGGGACTGTGTGTGTCTCCCTGTGTCTGCTGGAGGGACTGTGTGTGTCTCCGTGTTTCTGCTGGAGGGACTGTGTGTGTCTCCCTGTGTCTGCTGGAGGGACTGTGTGTGTCTCCTTGTGTCTGCTGGAGGGACTGTGTGTGTCTCCGTGTTTCTGCTGGAGGGACTGTGTGTGACTCCCTGTGTCTGCTGGAGGGACTGTGTGTGTCTCCGTGTTTCTGCTGGAGGGACTGTGTGTGTCTCCCTGTTTCTGCTGGAGGGACTATGTGTGTCTCCATGTGTCTGCTGGAGGGACTGTGTGTGTCTCCGTGTGTCTGCTGGAGGGACTGTGTGTGTCTCCGTGTTTCTGCTGGAGGGACTGTGTGTGTCTCCCTGTGTCTGCTGGAGGGACTGTGTGTGTCTCCCTGTTTCTGCTGGAGGGACTGTGTGTGTCTCCGTGTTTCTGCTGGAGGGACTGTGTGTGTCTCCCTGTGTCTGCTGGAGGGACTGTGTGTGTCTCCCTGTTTCTGCTGGAGGGACTGTGTGTGTCTCCATGTGTCTGCTGGAGGGACTGTGTGTGTCTCCATGTGTCTGCTGGAGGGACTGTGTGTGTCTCCGTGTTTCTGCTGGAGGGACTGTGTGTGTCTCCCTGTGTCTGCTGGAGGGACTGTGTGTGTCTCCCTGTTTCTGCTGGAGGGACTGTGTGTGTCTCCGTGTTTCTGCTGGAGGGACTGTGTGTGTCTCCCTGTGTCTGCTGGAGGGACTGTGTGTGTCTCCCTGTTTCTGCTGGAGGGACGGTGTGTGTCTCCATGTGTCTGCTGGAGGGACTGTGTGTGTCTCCATGTGTCTGCTGGAGGGACTGTGTGTGTCTCCCAGTTTCTGCTGGAGGGACTGTGTGTGTCTCCTTGTTTCTGCTGGAGGGACTGTGTGTGTCTCCCTGTGTCTGCTGGAGGGACTGTGTGTGTCTCGGTGTTTCTGCTGGAGGGGCTGTGTGTGACTCCCTGCTTCTGCTGGAGGGACTGTGTGTGTCTCCCTGTTTCTGCTGGAGGGACTGTGTGTGTCTCCTTGTGTCTGCTGGTGGGACTGTGTGTGTCTCCCTGTTTCTACTGGAGGGGCTGTGTGTGTCTCCCTGTTTCTGCTGGAGGGACTGTGTGTGACTCCGTGTTTCTGCTGGAGGGACTGTGTGTGTCTCCCTGTGTCTGCTGGAGGGGCTGTGTGTGTCTCCGTGTTTCTGCTGGAGGGGCTGTGTGTGTCTCCCTGTTTCTGCTGGAGGGACTGTGTGTGTCTCCGTGTTTCTGCTGGAGGGACTGTGTGTGTCTCCCTGTGTCTGCTGGAGGGACTGTGTGTGTCTCCTTGTTTCTGCTGGAGGGACTGTGTGTGTCTCCCCGTTTCTGCTGGAGGGACTGTGTGTGTCTCCCTGTTTCTGCTGGAGGGACTGTGTGTGTCTCCGTGTTTCTGCTGGAGGGACTGTGTGTGTCTCCCTGTGTCTGCTGGAGGGGCTGTGTGTGTCTCCGTGTTTCTGCTGGAGGGGCTGTGTGTGTCTCCCTGTTTCTGCTAGAGGGACTGTGTGTGTTTCCGTGTTTCTGCTGGAGGGACTGTGTGTGTCTCCCTTTGTCTGCTGGAGGGACTGTGTGTGTCTCCCTGTGTCTGCTGGAGGGGCTGTGTGTGTCTCCGTGTTTCTGCTGGAGGGACTGTGTGTGTCTCCCTGTTTCTGCTGGAGTGACTGTGTGTGTCTCCCTGTTTCTGCTGGAGGGACTGTGTGTGTCTCCCTGTGTCTGCTGGAGGGACTGTGTGTGTCTCCCTGTGTCTGCTGGAGGGACTGTGTGTGTCTCCCTGTTTCTGATGGAGGGACTGTGTGTGTCTCCCTGTGTCTGATAGAGGGACTGTGTGTGTCTCCATGTGTCTGCTGGAGGGACTGTGTGTGTCTCCTTGGGTCTGCTGGAGGGACTGTGTGTGTCTCCATGTGTCTGCTGGAGGGACTGTGTGTGTCTCCCTGTTTCTGATGGAGGGACTGTGTGTGTCTCCATGTGTCTGCTGGAGGGACTGTGTGTGTCTCCGTGTGTCTGCTGGAGGGACTGTGTGTGTCTCCATGTGTCTGCTGGAGGGACTGTGTGTGTCTCCGTGTTTCTGCTGGAGGGACTGTGTGTGTCTCCCTGTGTCTGCTGGAGGGACTGTGTGTGTCTCCCTGTTTCTGCTGGAGGGACTGTGTGTGTCTCCGTGTTTCTGCTGGAGGGACTGTGTGTGTCTCCCTGTGTCTGCTGGAGGGACTGTGTGTGTCTCCCTGTTTCTGCTGGAGGGACTGTGTGTGTCTCCATGTCTCTGCTGGAGGGACTGTGTGTGTCTCCATGTGTCTGCTGGAGGGACTGTGTGTGTCTCCCTGTGTCTGCTGGAGGGACTGTGTGTGTCTCCGTGTTTCTGCTGGAGGGACTGTGTGTGTCTCCCTGTGTCTGCTGGAGGGACTGTGTGTGTCTCCTTGTGTCTGCTGGAGGGACTGTGTGTGTCTCCGTGTTTCTGCTGGAGGGACTGTGTGTGTCTCCCTGTGTCTGCTGGAGGGACTGTGTGTGTCTCCGTGTTTCTGCTGGAGGGACTGTGTGTGTCTCCCTGTGTCTGCTGGAGGGACTGTGTGTGTCTCCCTGTTTCTGCTGGAGGGACTGTGTGTGTCTCCATGTGTCTGCTGGAGGGACTGTGTGTGTCTCCATGTGTCTGCTGGAGGGACTGTGTGTGTCTCCCTGTGTCTGCTGGAGGGACTGTGTGTGTCTCCGTGTTTCTGCTGGAGGGACTGTGTGTGTCTCCCTGTTTCTGCTGGAGGGACTGTGTGTGTCTCCGTGTTTCTGCTGGAGGGACTGTGTGTGTCTCCCTGTTTCTGCTGGAGGGACTGTGTGTGTCTCCCTGTGTCTGCTGGAGGGACTGTGTGTGTCTCCCTGTTTCTGCTGGAGGGACTGTGTGTGTCTCCTTGTTACTGCTGGAGGGCCTGTGTGTGTCTCCCTGTGTCTGCTGGAGGGAATGTGTGTGTCTCCCTGTGTCTGCTGGAGGGACTGTGTGTGTCTCCCTGTTTCTGCTGGAGGGACTGTGTGTGTCTCCCTGTGTCTGCTGGAGGGACTGTGTGTCTCCCTGTTTCTGATGGAGGGACTGTGTGTGTCTCCCTGTGTCTGATAGAGGGACTATGTGTGTCTCCATGTGTCTGCTGGAGGGACTGTGTGTGTCTCCTTGGGTCTGCTGGAGGGACTGTGTGTGTCTCCATGTGTCTGCTGGAGGGACTGTGTGTGTCTCCCTGTTTCTGATGGAGGGACTGTGTGTGTCTCCATGTGTCTGCTGGAGGGACTGTGTGTGTCTCCTTGTGTCTGCTGGAGGGACTGTGTGTGTCTCCATGTGTCTGCTGGAGGGACTGTGTGTGTCTCCGTGTTTCTGCTGGAGGGACTGTGTGTGTCTCCCTGTGTCTGCTGGAGGGACTGTGTGTGTCTCCCTGTTTCTGCTGGAGGGACTGTGTGTGTCTCCCTGTGTCTGCTGGAGGGACTGTGTGTGTCTCCCTGTTTCTGCTGGAGGGACTGAGTGTGTCTCCGTGTTTCTGCTGGAGGGACTGTGTGTGTCTCCCTGTGTCTGCTGGAGGGACTGTGTGTGTCTCCCTGTTTCTGCTGGAGGGACTGTGTGTGTCTCCATGTGTCTGCTGGAGGGACTGTGTGTGTCTCCTTCTTTCTGCTGGAGGGACTGTGTGTGTCTCCCTGTGTCTGCTGGAGGGACTGTGTGTGTCTCCCTGTTTCTGCTGGAGGGACTGTGTGTGTCTCCGTGTTTCTGCTGGAGGGACTGTGTGTGTCTCCCTGTGTCTGCTGGAGGGACTGTGTGTGTCTCCCTGTTTCTGCTGGAGGGACTGTGTGTGTCTCCATGTGTCTGCTGGAGGGACTGTGTGTGTCTCCATGTGTCTGCTGGAGGGACTGTGTGTGTCTCCTTGTTTCTGCTGGAGGGGCTGTGTGTGTCTCCCTGTGTCTGCTGGAGGGACTGTATGTGTCTCCATGTGTCTGCTGGAGGGACTGTGTGTGTCTCCCTGTTTCTGCTGGAGGGCGTGTGTGTGTCTCCTTGTTTCTGCTGGAGGGACTGTGTGTGTCTCCATGTTTCTGCTGGAGGGACTGTGTGTGTCTCCCTGTGTCTGCTGGAGGGACTGTGTGTGTCTCCCTGTTTCTGCTGGAGGGCCTGTGTGTGTCTCCGTGTTTCTGCTGGAGGGACTGTGTGTGTCTCCCTGTGTCTGCTGGAGGGACTGTGTGTGTCTCCCTGTGTCTGCTGGAGGGACTGTGTGTGTCTCCCTGTTTCTGCTGGAGGGACTGTGTGTGTCTCCATGTTTCTGCTGGAGGGACTGTGTGTGTCTCCATGTGTCTGCTGGAGGGACTGTGTGTGTCTCCCTGTGTCTGCTGGAGGGACTGTGTGTGTCTCCGTGTGTCTGCTGGAGGGACTGTGTGTGTCTCCCTGTGTCTGCTGGAGGGACTGTGTGTGTCTCCCTGTGTCTGCTGGAGGGACTGTGTGTGTCTCCGTGTTTCTGCTGGAGGGACTGTGTGTGTCTCCCTGTGTCTGCTGGAGGGACTGTGTGTGTCTCCGTGTGTCTGCTGGAGGGACTGTGTGTGTCTTCCTGTGTCTGCTGGAGGGACTGTGTGTGTCTCCCTGTTTCTGCTGGAGGGACTGTGTGTGTCTCCATGTGTCTGCTGGAGGGACTGTGTGTGTCTCCATGTGTCTGCTGGAGGGACTGTGTGTGTCTCCGTGTTTCTGCTGGAGGGACTGTGTGTGTCTCCCTGTGTCTGCTGGAGGGACTGTGTGTGTCTCCCTGTTTCTGCTGGAGGGACTGTGTGTGTCTCCGTGTTTCTGCTGGAGGGACTGTGTGTGTCTCCCTGTGTCTGCTGGAGGGACTGTGTGTGTCTCCCTGTTTCTGCTGGAGGGACTGTGTGTGTCTCCATGTGTCTGCTGGAGGGACTGTGTGTGTCTCCATGTGTCTGCTGGAGGGACTGTGTGTGTCTCCGTGTTTCTGCTGGAGGGACTGTGTGTGTCTCCCTGTGTCTGCTGGAGGGACTGTGTGTGTCTCCCTGTTTCTGCTGGAGGGACTGTGTGTGTCTCCGTGTTTCTGCTGGAGGGACTGTGTGTGTCTCCCTGTGTCTGCTGGAGGGACTGTGTGTGTCTCCCTGTTTCTGCTGGAGGGACTGTGTGTGTCTCCATGTGTCTGCTGGAGGGACTGTGTGTGTCTCCATGTGTCTGCTGGAGGGACTGTGTGTGTCTCCCTGTTTCTGCTGGAGGGACTGTGTGTGTCTCCTTGTTTCTGCTGGAGGGGCTGTGTGTGTCTCCCTGTGTCTGCTGGAGGGACTGTGTGTGTCTCCCTGTTTCTGCTGGAGGGCCTGTGTGTGTCTCCTTGTTTCTGCTGGAGGGACTGTGTGTGTCTCCGTGTTTCTGCTGGAGGGACTGTGTGTGTCTCCCTGTGTCTGCTGGAGGGACTGTGTGTGTCTCCCTGTTTCTGCTGGAGGGCGTGTGTGTGTCTCCTTGTTTCTGCTGGAGGGACTGTGTGTGTCTCCCTGTGTCTGCTGGAGGGATTGTGTGTGTCTCCCTGTTTCTGCTGGAGGGCGTGTGTGTGTCTCCTTGTTTCTGTTGGAGGGACTGTGTGTGTCGCCGTGTTTCTGCTGGAGGGACTGTGTGTGTCTCCTTGTTTCTGCGGGAGGGACTGTGTGTGTCTCCCTGTGTCTGCTGGAGGGACTGTGTGTGTCTCCCTGTTAGTGCTGGAGGGACTGTGTGTGTCTCCCTGTTTCTGCTGGAGGGACTGTGTGTGTCTCCGTGTTTCTGCTGGAGGGACTGTGTGTGTCTCCCTGTTTCTGCTGGAGGGACTGTGTGTGTCTCCCTGTGTCTGCTGGAGGGACTGTGTGTGTCTCCCTGTTTCTGCTGGAGGGACTGTGTGTGTCTCCTTGTTACTGCTGGAGGGCCTGTGTGTGTCTCCCTGTGTCTGCTGGAGGGAATGTGTGTGTCTCCCTGTGTCTGCTGGAGGGACTGTGTGTGTCTCCCTGTTTCTGCTGGAGGGACTGTGTGTGTCTCCCTGTGTCTGCTGGAGGGACTGTGTGTGTCTCCCTGTTTCTGATGGAGGGACTGTGTGTGTCTCCCTGTGTCTGATAGAGGGACTATGTGTGTCTCCATGTGTCTGCTGGAGGGACTGTGTGTGTCTCCTTGGGTCTGCTGGAGGGACTGTGTGTGTCTCCATGTGTCTGCTGGAGGGACTGTGTGTGTCTCCCTGTTTCTGATGGAGGGACTGTGTGTGTCTCCATGTGTCTGCTGGAGGGACTGTGTGTGTCTCCTTGTGTCTGCTGGAGGGACTGTGTGTGTCTCCATGTGTCTGCTGGAGGGACTGTGTGTGTCTCCGTGTTTCTGCTGGAGGGACTGTGTGTGTCTCCCTGTGTCTGCTGGAGGGACTGTGTGTGTCTCCCTGTTTCTGCTGGAGGGACTGTGTGTGTCTCCCTGTGTCTGCTGGAGGGACTGTGTGTGTCTCCCTGTTTCTGCTGGAGGGACTGCGTGTGTCTCCGTGTGTCTGCTGGAGGGACTGTGTGTGTCTCCCTGTGTCTGCTGGAGGGACTGTGTGTGTCTCCCTGTTTCTGCTGGAGGGACTGTGTGTGTCTCCATGTGTCTGCTGGAGGGACTGTGTGTGTCTCCTTCTTTCTGCTGGAGGGACTGTGTGTGTCTCCCTGTGTCTGCTGGAGGGACTGTGTGTGTCTCCCTGTTTCTGCTGGAGGGACTGTGTGTGTCTCCGTGTTTCTGCTGGAGGGACTGTGTGTGTCTCCCTGTGTCTGCTGGAGGGACTGTGTGTGTCTCCCTGTTTCTGCTGGAGGGACTGTGTGTGTCTCCATGTGTCTGCTGGAGGGACTGTGTGTGTCTCCATGTGTCTGCTGGAGGGACTGTGTGTGTCTCCTTGTTTCTGCTGGAGGGGCTGTGTGTGTCTCCCTGTGTCTGCTGGAGGGACTGTATGTGTCTCCATGTGTCTGCTGGAGGGACTGTGTGTGTCTCCCTGTTTCTGCTGGAGGGCGTGTGTGTGTCTCCTTGTTTCTGCTGGAGGGACTGTGTGTGTCTCCGTGTTTCTGCTGGAGGGACTGTGTGTGTCTCCCTGTGTCTGCTGGAGGGACTGTGTGTGTCTCCCTGTTTCTGCTGGAGGGCCTGTGTGTGTCTCCTTGTTTCTGCTGGAGGGACTGTGTGTGTCTCCCTGTGTCTGCTGGAGGGACTGTGTGTGTCTCCCTGTGTCTGCTGGAGGGACTGTGTGTGTCTCCCTGTTTCTGCTGGAGGGACTGTGTGTGTCTCCATGTTTCTGCTGGAGGGACTGTGTGTGTCTCCATGTGTCTGCTGGAGGGACTGTGTGTGTCTCCCTGTTTCTGCTGGAGGGACTGTGTGTGTCTCCGTGTTTCTGCTGGAGGGACTGTGTGTGTCTCCCTGTGTCTGCTGGAGGGACTGTGTGTGTCTCCCTGTGTCTGCTGGAGGGACTGTGTGTGTCTCCGTGTTTCTGCTGGAGGGACTGTGTGTGTCTCCCTGTGTCTGCTGGAGGGACTGTGTGTGTCTCCGTGTTTCTGCTGGAGGGACTGTGTGTGTCTCCCTGTGTCTGCTGGAGGGACTGTGTGTGTCTCCCTGTTTCTGCTGGAGGGACTGTGTGTGTCTCCATGTGTCTGCTGGAGGGACTGTGTGTGTCTCCATGTGTCTGCTGGAGGGACTGTGTGTGTCTCCGTGTTTCTGCTGGAGGGACTGTGTGTGTCTCCCTGTGTCTGCTGGAGGGACTGTGTGTGTCTCCCTGTTTCTGCTGGAGGGACTGTGTGTGTCTCCGTGTTTCTGCTGGAGGGACTGTGTGTGTCTCCCTGTGTCTGCTGGAGGGACTGTGTGTGTCTCCCTGTTTCTGCTGGAGGGACTGTGTGTGTCTCCATGTGTCTGCTGGAGGGACTGTGTGTGTCTCCATGTGTCTGCTGGAGGGACTGTGTGTGTCTCCCTGTTTCTGCTGGAGGGACTGTGTGTGTCTCCTTGTTTCTGCTGGAGGGGCTGTGTGTGTCTCCCTGTGTCTGCTGGAGGGACTGTGTGTGTCTCCCTGTTTCTGCTGGAGGGCCTGTGTGTGTCTCCTTGTTTCTGCTGGAGGGACTGTGTGTGTCTCCGTGTTTCTGCTGGAGGGACTGTGTGTGTCTCCCTGTGTCTGCTGGAGGGACTGTGTGTGTCTCCCTGTTTCTGCTGGAGGGCGTGTGTGTGTCTCCTTGTTTCTGCTGGAGGGACTGTGTGTGTCTCCCTGTGTCTGCTGGAGGGATTGTGTGTGTCTCCCTGTTTCTGCTGGAGGGCGTGTGTGTGTCTCCTTGTTTCTGTTGGAGGGACTGTGTGTGTCGCCGTGTTTCTGCTGGAGGGACTGTGTGTGTCTCCTTGTTTCTGCGGGAGGGACTGTGTGTGTCTCCCTGTGTCTGCTGGAGGGACTGTGTGTGTCTCCCTGTTAGTGCTGGAGGGACTGTGTGTGTCTCCGTGTTTCTGCTGGAGGGACTGTGTGTGTCTCCCTGTTTCTGCTGGAGGGACTGTGTGTGTCTCCATGTGTCTGCTGGAGGGACTGTGTGTGTCTCCTTCTTTCTGCTGGAGGGACTGTGTGTGTATCCCTGTGTCTGCTGGAGGGACTGTGTGTGTCTCCCTGTTTCTGCTGGAGGGACTGTGTGTGTCTCCGTGTTTCTGCTGGAGGGACTGTGTGTGTCTCCCTGTGTCTGCTGGAGGGACTGTGTGTGTCTCCCTGTTTCTGCTGGAGGGACTGTGTGTGTCTCCATGTGTCTGCTGGAGGGACTGTGTGTGTCTCCATGTGTCTGCTGGAGGGACTGTGTGTGTCTCCCTGTTTCTGCTGGAGGGACTGTGTGTGTCTCCTTGTTTCTGCTGGAGGGGCTGTGTGTGTCTCCCTGTGTCTGCTGGAGGGACTGTGTGTGTCTCCATGTGTCTGCTGGAGGGACTGTGTGTGTCTCCCTGTTTCTGCTGGAGGGCGTGTGTGTGTCTCCTTGTTTCTGCTGGAGGGACTGTGTGTGTCTCCGTGTTTCTGCTGGAGGGACTGTGTGTGTCTCCCTGTGTCTGCTGGAGGGACTGTGTGTGTCTCCCTGTTTCTGCTGGAGGGCCTGTGTGTGTCTCCTTGTTTCTGCTGGAGGGACTGTGTGTGTCTCCCTGTGTCTGCTGGAGGGACTGTGTGTGTCTCCCTGTGTCTGCTGGAGGGACTGTGTGTGTCTCCCTGTTTCTGCTGGAGGGCGTGTGTGTGTCTCCTTGTTTCTGCTGGAGGGACTGTGTGTGTCTCCCTGTGTCTGCTGGAGGGACTGTGTGTGTCTCCCTGTTTCTGCTGGAGGGCGTGTGTGTGTCTCCTTGTTTCTGCTGGAGGGACGGTGTGTGTCTCCGTGTTTCTGCTGGAGGGACTGTGTGTGTCTCCGTGTTTCTGCGGGAGGGACTGTGTGTGTCTCCGTGTTTCTGCTGGAGGGACTGTGTGTGTCTCCGTGTTTCTGCTGGAGGGACCGTGTGTGTCTCCCTGTGTCTGCTGGAGGGACTGTGTGTGTCACCTTGTTTCTGCTGGAGGGACTGTGTGTGTCTCCGTGTTTCTGCTGGAGGGGCTGTGTGTGCCTCCTTGTTTCTGCTGGAGGGACTGTGTGTGTCTCCCTGTGCCTGCTGGAGGGACTGTGTGTGTCTCCCTGTTTCTGCTGGAGGGACTGTGTGTGTCTCCCTGTGTCTGCTGGAGGGACTGTGTGTGTCTCCCTGTGTCTGCTGGAGGGGCTGTGTGTGTCTCGGTGTTTCTGCTGGAGGGGCTGTGTGTGACTCCCTGCTTCTGCTGGAAGGACTGTGTGTGTCTCCCTGTTTCTGCTGGAGGGACTGTGTGTGTCTCCTTGTGTCTGCTGGTGGGACTGTGTGTGTCTCCCTGTTTCTGCTGGAGGGGCTGTGTGTGTCTCCCTGTTTCTGCTGGAGGGACTGTGTGTGTCTCCGTGTTTCTGCTGGAGGGACTGTGTGTGTCTCCCTGTGTCTGCTGGAGGGGCTGTGTGTGTCTCCGTGTTTCTGCTGGAGGGGCTGTGTGTGTCTCCCTGTTTCTGCTGGAGGGACTGTGTGTGTCTCCGTGTTTCTGCTGGAGGGACTGTGTGTGTCTCCCTGTGTCTGCTGGAGGGACTGTGTGTGTCTCCTTGTTTCTGCTGGAGGGACTGTGTGTGTCTCCCCGTTTCTACTGGAGGGACTGTGTGTGTCTCCCTGTTTCTGCTGGAGGGACTGTGTGTGTCTCCGTGTTTCTGCTGGAGGGACTGTGTGTGTCTCCCTGTGTCTGCTGGAGGGGCTGTGTGTGTCTCCGTGTTTCTGCTGGAGGGGCTGTGTGTGTCTCCCTGTTTCTGCTAGAGGGACTGTGTGTGTTTCCGTGTTTCTGCTGGAGGGACTGTGTGTGTCTCCCTGTGTCTGCTGGAGGGACTGTGTGTGTCTCCCTGTGTCTGCTGGAGGGGCTGTGTGTGTCTCCGTGTTTCTGCTGGAGGGACTGTGTGTGTCTCCCTGTTTCTGCTGGAGGGACTGTGTGTGTCTCCCTGTTTCTGCTGGAGGGACTGTGTGTGTCTCCATGTGTCTGCTGGTGGGACTGTGTGTGTCTCTGTGTTTCTGCTGGAGGGGCTGTGTGTGTCTCCCTGTGTCTGCTGGAGGGACTGTGTGTGTCTCCGTGTTTCTGCTGGAGGGACTGTGTGTGTCTCCCTGTGTCTGCTGGAGGGGCTGTGTGTGTCTCCGTGTTTCTGCTGGAGGTGCTGTGTGTGTCTCCGTGTTTCTGCTGGAGGGACTGTGTGTGTCTCCGTGTTTCTGCTGGAGGGACTGTGTGTGTCTCCCTGTGTCTGCTGGAGGGGCTGTGTGTGTCTCCGTGTTTCTGCTGGAGGGACTGTGTGTGTCTCCCTGTTTCTGCTGGAGGGACTGTGTGTGTCTCCGTGTTTCTGCTGGAGGGACTGTGTGTGTCTCCCTGTGTCTGCTGGAGGGGCTGTGTGTGTCTCCGTGTTTCTGCTGGAGGGGCTGTGTGTGTCTCCCTGTGTCTGCTGGAGGGACTGTGTGTGTCTCCCTGTGTCTGCTGGAGGGGCTGTGTGTGTCTCCGTGTTTCTGCTGGAGGTGCTGTGTGTGTCTCCGTGTTTCTGCTGGAGGGACTGTGTGTGTCTCCGTGTTTCTGCTGGAGGGACTGTGTGTGTCTCCCTGTGTCTGCTGGAGGGGCTGTGTGTGTCTCCGTGTTTCTGCTGGAGGGACTGTGTGTGTCTCCCTGTTTCTGCTGGAGGGACTGTGTGTGTCTCCCTGTGTCTGCTGGAGGGACTGTGTGTGTCTCCCTGTGTCTGCTGGAGGGGCTGTGTGTGTCTCCGTGTTTCTGCTGGAGGGGCTGTGTGTGTCTCCCTGTGTCTGCTGGAGGGGCTGTGTGTGTCTCCCTGTGTCTGCTGGAGGGGCTGTGTGTGTCTCCGTGTTTCTGCTGGAGGGGCTGTGTGTGCCTCCTTGTTTCTGCTGGAGGGACTGTGTGTGTCTCCCTGTTTCTGCTGGAGGGACTGTGTGTGTCTCCGTGTTTCTGCTGGAGGGACTGTGTGTGTCTCCCTGTGTCTGCTGGAGGGGCTGTGTGTGTCTCCGTGTTTCTGCTGGAGGGACTGTGTGTGTCTCCCTGTTTCTGCTGGAGGGACTGTGTGTGTCTCCCTGTTTCTGCTGGAGGGACTGTGTGTGTCTCCTTGTGTCTGCTGGTGGGACTGTGTGTGTCTCCCTGTTTCTGCTGGAGGGGCTGTGTGTGTCTCCCTGTTTCTGCTGGATTGACTGTGTGTGTCTCCGTGTTTCTGCTGGAGGGGCTGTGTGTGTCTCCCTGTTTCTGCTGGAGGGACTGTGTGTGTCTCCCTGTGTCTGCTGGAGGGACTGTGTGTGTCTCCCTGTGTCTGCTGGAGGGGCTGTGTGTGTCTCCGTGTTTCTGCTGGAGGGACTGTGTGTGTCTCCCTGTTTCTGCTGGAGGGACTGTGTGTGTCTCCTTGTTTCTGCTGGTGGGACTGTGTGTGTCTCCCTGTTTCTGCTGGAGGGGCTGTGTGTGTCTCCCTGTTTCTGCTGGAGGGACTGTGTGTGTCTCCCTGTGTCTGCTGGAGGGGCTGTGTGTGTCTCCGTGTTTCTGCTGGAGGGACGGTGTGTCTCCGTGTTTCTGCTGGAGGGACTGTGTGTGTCTCCCTGTTTCTGCTGGAGGGACTGTGTGTGTCTCCATGTTTCTGCTGGAGGGACTGTGTGTGTCTCCCTGTGTCTGCTGGAGGGACTGTGTGTGTCTCCCTGTGTCTGCTGGAGGGGCTGTGTGTGTCTCCGTGTTTCTGCTGGAGGGGCTGTGTGTGTCTCCGTGTTTCTGCTGGAGGGGCTGTGTGTGTCTCCCTGTTTCTGCTGGATTGACTGTGTGTGTCTCCCTGTTTCTGCTGGAGGGGCTGTGTGTGTCTCCCTGTGTCTGCTGGAGGGACTGTGTGTGTCTCCCTGTTTCCAGTAGTATTTTGACAGAGACAGAGATCTGGTGACATCCTCTTGTTGTCTGCAGGAACTCAGCCAGAACAAACTCGATGAGGATATATCGCACATCTCACCCTCTTCCTGTCCCCGTGGGTGGTGTCAGTGTTCCTTCCACACTCCGATCAGCCCTGCCCTTCATCTCAACCCACACTGTCTTCCCTCTGCCAAGGTCAAAGACACACAGCACCCGCTTCCAGTCTCACGGATTTATTTGGAAACACCTGCTTTCAGAGCTCTGCCCCTTCCTCAGGTGTTGGGGAGAGAGAAAGAGATCAGAAGGTCATACAACTCATGTGGACGAATTGAAAACACCTACAAAGGCTCTTAAATCTTTAATCAGTTCGAATGGAGATGCAGGTTGCGATGTCGTGCATTATCGATGAGAATGAGCTCCTCTCCCAGACCTTCCCCTCTGCCTCCAATTCTCACCGTTAAACAACCACCAAACCTTAAACAGAGCACTGCTTGCTGCAAACTGGCCAGCCTTCAGGACCACATCGAAACCACGCCATACAGACCTTCATGACAACCACTGCAAGCTGCGTCAGAGTGTTGGCATGGATACCACCATTCCACATGGAGACACCACCCACCACGTGCACAGCAGGTGCTCACGTGACTCGGCCAACATGGTCTATCTCACACTCTGCAGCAAGGATGTCCCGAGGCATGGTACACTGGCAAGACTAAGCAGACACCAAGGCAATGGATGAACGGACACCGCATAACAATCACCAGACAGGAATGTTCCCTCCCAGTCGGGAACACTTCAGTGTTCAGGGACATTCCTGCAAGTGTCCTCCAAGGCAACCTTTGAGATCCCAACAATGCTGAATTGCTGAGCAGAAACTGATAGCCAAGTTCCATCCCAATGGAGACGCCCTCCACCATGACTCTGGGTTCATGTCACACTACATGTGACCCCATCACACTGCACATAGACATGCGAGCGCACACAAACATGCACATACCTTCTCTCATACACACTCTCACACACGTGTGCTCACTCACACACGTACACTGTCTCTCACACACACAGACCCACTCTCATACACACGTTCTCTCTCTGTCACACACACAGCACACATACACCCGCTGTCATACACACACTCTCACACACACACATTCACACACTCACACACTCACACACACTGTCTTGGATGCAGAGACTTCCTCACACTCACACCCACCCTCTCACACACAGACGCACACTCTCTCTGTCTCTCTCTCTCTCTCACATTCACAAACACACACACTCTCTCCCTCCCTCACACACTGTATGTCAAACACACTCTCTTTGCTTCATACACAAACTCTCTCTCTCTCTCTATCACACTCACTCTCTCTCTGATCCCCCCACCCTCACCCATATAAGTCTATGGGGTGAGTTTGCGTTGGCAGATTTGTATGTGCAGCAACATTCTGTTTTGCTGAAAAAGCACACAAACCGTACATAGTCAGTCCATGTGACATTTTATAAATGCCTACTTTGGAAATAAAACCAGTCTGACTCCAAGTTAAGACACAGACAGACTCCAAACACGATCTCACACCTAAATAACATTGACTGGAGGTGGCCCCTCCTCGATATTGATAACACCTTAAATTATCTCAGACCAGTGATTGGAAAGAAATACTGGGATTTGTATGTGAATCAATCAAAATCATTCTAACGGATTACAGATTTCAGAGCCATCTCAGGTGCGCTCAATTCACTTGCATGAGTTTTTGACCCTTTGATCTTTTCCTTATGGATTCTGTGTCCAAGGTCTTACCCTCTCATTAACACCCGATGAAGGGGCAGCGCTCTGAAAGCTTGTGATTTCAAATAGACTTGTTGGACTATAACCTGGTGTCAGCTGAAAATGTGTTGCTGGTTAAAGCACAGCAGGTTAGGCAGCATCCAAGGAACAGGAAATTCGACGTTTCGGGCATAAACCCTTCATCAGGAATTCCTGATGAAGGGCTTATGCCCGAAACATCGAATTTCCTGTTCCTTGGATGCTGCCTGACCTGCTGTGCTTTAACCAGCAACACATTTTCAGCTCTGATCTCCAGCATCTGCAGACCTCATTTTTTACCCTATAACCTGGTGTCATCTGACTTTGACCTTGTCCGACCCAGTCCATCACCAGCACCCCCACATCTTAACTATGTCATGGTAGCATTGGAGGACAGCACAGCAGGAGGCAAATCAGCCCATCAAGGCCCTGCTGGATCTCCTCAAGAGCATCTCGATGAGCAATCCATCCTTCTCCTCCTCTCAGGATCCTGCCTATTTTGGTATTTTCTTTGGACGGATCTGATGTGATCTCACCACCTCTCAGCTCTCACCCTGTGTGTGTTACAGCTTTAACTCCAGCACATGGACTGCAGCAGGTCAGGAAGGCAGCTCAGCCCCACCTTCTCAAGGGGCAACTAGGGACGGGGAATAAATACTGGGCCCAGTCAGTGACACCCCCACGTCCATGAGTGAATGAGGAAGAAATATAAGATGGTCAGTTTGATGAAAGCTCAGTTGGTGTCGGGAAATGGGGAACAGTGGGATAGGCTTCTTCAATGTTTGCACACGTTTAGAAGTTTGAGTTGGAATCATTGAATCCCTACAGTGCAGATAGAGGCCATTTGGCCCATTAAGTCCACACTGTCCCTCTAATGAACATAATGCCCAGTCCAAACCCCCGATCCGAAACCTGTAATCCTACATTTCACACCCAGTCTCTACACCCTGGAAACAATGGGGCAATTTAGCCATGGGCTGCACTCTGTTTGGCGGGGGGAGAGGGGGGGGTCCTTAACCAAAACATTAGCCATAACTCTTTCTCCCCACATTGACTGGAAAACCCAGCCATTACCCCTCTCGCCCTCCTCACTGAAGATGTTGAGCTGGCAAATTGGAAACACAATTAGCTTGATGGTAGGAAGCAGTGGGTAATAGTGGAAGGATGCTTGCCGGACTGGAGGCCTGTGACTAGCAGAGTGCCTCAGGGGTCAGTGCTGGGCCATTGCTGTTTGTTATTTATATCAATGATTTGGATGAGAATGTACAAGACAGGATTAGTAAGTTTGCAGATGATATTAAAATAGGTGGGACTGTGGGCAGTGAGGAAGGTTATCAGAAATTGCAGCAGGACCTGGATCAGCTGGGGAAGTGGGCCGAGAAATGGCAAATGGAGTTTAATATCGATAAGGGTGAGGTCTTGTATGTTGGAAAGTCAAATCAAGGCAGGAGTTTCATCGTGAAGGATGGGGCCTTAAGGAGTGTAGTGGGACAGAGGGACCTTGGAGTTAAGGTGCACGGTTCTCTGAAAGTGGAGTCCCAGATAGACAGGGCAGTGCAGAAGGCTTTTGACACACTGGCCTTCATCAGTCAGGGCACTGAGTGTAGCAGTTGGGAAGTTATACTGCAGTTGTACAGGACATTGGTGCACTCAGAGTATTGTGATCAGTTTTGGTCACCTTGCTACAGGAAGGATGTTATTAAACTGGAAAGAGTGGAAAAAATTTACAAGGGTGTTACCAGGACTCAAGGGTCTGAGTTATAGGGAGAGGGTGGACAAGCGAGGACTTTTTTCTGTAGAGAGTAAGAGTCTGAGGGGGGGATGTCACAGGAGTGTATAAAATCATGAGAGGCCTGGATAGGGTGAACACACTCAGTCTTTTCCCCAGGGTTGGGGAATCGTGGACTAGAGGGTATCAGGTTAAGGTTAGGGGGGAAAGAATAAAAGGGAACTTGAGGGGTAACGCTTTCACACAGAGGGTGGTACACATATGGAATGAGCTGCCAGCGGAAGTGGTTGAGGCGGGAACATTAACAACATTTAAAAGGCATTTGGACAAATACATGGATAGGAAGGGATTAGGAGGATATGGGCCAAGGGCAGGGAAATGGGGATAGATAGTTTGGTCAGCATGGACCAGTTTGGGCCGAAGGGCCTGTCTCTGCGCTGTAGGGGTGTATGACTCTGTGACTCTTGGTCAAAGCCCTCCCTCCGTATGGTCCCTTACCTCCCTGGGTCTGCTTTTACCCAGAGGGTCAATGTTTATTCCCCCTCAGATCTGAGTGTACCACATGCCGCGGGTCAATGATTACTCCTGGGAACATCCGGTCGGATTTTGTGCAATCTGAACAGGGATTAGATCAAGTTCAGTTTGACCTGGAATCCCCACGTTACCTCTCCCTGCCAGTGCGGTGCAGTAACCCCATTCTGCATTCATCTAGCTGCCTGAATGCGGACTGTGTGGGTTGGCAGTGGGGCTTCGCTCTGGGAGACTTGCACGCACAGGCTCCGTGCCCGAACCATTCTCACACTCCCTAACACAGACTCACACATTCACTGATACCATCCCTTAGGGGCAGTCTGGGAGGGGGGCACAGATCACTGAGCACTTTGCCCCAATCCCACAGCCCTCAGGTAACAGCAACATTCCCAAGCCACACTGTCCACATTGCAATGAGGGCAAGGCCCAAGGAGACAGGAATATTCATTGTTCCAAACATCAGCGATTACTGCCTTCACCTTCCCACTGACACACCACAAACAATCCACTTCCAGCCACACACTGATCCCTCTGCTTTCCAGTTTGTTTAAAATCCAGATTCTGGGACATAAATAAAACACAAACATTGAACAGAGCAGAAATAATCAGGGTTGGAGGGAACACCGCACTGTCGGAGGGTCAGTACTGAGGGAGTGCCGCTCTGTCGGAGGGTCAGTGCTGAGGGAGTGCTGCACTGTCGGAGGGTCAGTACTGAGGGAGTGCTGCACTGTCGGAGGGTCAGTGCTGAGGGAGTGCCGCACTGTCAGAGGGTCAGTGCTGAGGGAGTGCACACTGTCAGAGAGTCAGTACTGAGGGAGTGTGCACTGTCAGAGGGTCAGTACTGAGGGAGTGCTACACTGTCAGAGGGTCAGTACTGTGGGAGTGCGACACTGTCAGAGGGTCAGTACTGAGGGAGTGCCGCACTGTCAGAGGGTCAGTGCTGAGGGAGTGCCGCACTGTCGGAGGGTCAGTACTGAGGGAGTGCCGCACTGTCAGAGGGTCAGTGCTGAGGGAGTGCCGCACTGTCGGAGGGTCAGTACTGAGGGAGTGCCGCACCGTCGGAGGGTCAGTGCTGAGGGAGTGCCGCACTGTCAGAGGGTCAGTACTGAGGGAGTACCGCACTGTCGGAGGGTCAGTACTGAGGGAGTAACGCACTGTCGGAGGGTCAGTGCTGAGGGAGTGCCGCACTGTCGGAGGGTCAGTGCTGAGGGTGTGCGCACTGTAAGAGGGTCAGTGCTGAGGGATTGCCGCACTGTCAGAGGGTCAGTGCTGAGGGAGTGCTGCACTGTCAGAGGGTCAGTACTGAGGGAGTGCTGCACTGTCAGAGGGTCAGTACTGAGGGAGTGCGCACTGTCCGAGGGTCAGTACTGAGGGAGTGCGCACTGTCAGAGGGTGAGTACTGAGGGAGTGCCGCACTGTCAGAGGGTCAATACTGAGGGAGCGCCGCACTGTCAGAGGGTCAGTCCTGAGGGAGTGCTGCACTGTCGGAGGGTCAGTGCTGAGGGAGTGCCGCACTGTCAGAGGGTCAGTGCTGAGGGAGTGCCGCATTGTCAGGGGGTCAGTGCTGAGGGGGTGCCGCACTGTCAGAGGGTCAGTACCGAGGGAGTGCCGCACTGTCAGAGGGTCAGTACTGAGGGATTGCTGCACTGTCGGAGGGTCAGTACTGAGGGAGTGCTGCACTGTCAGAGGGTCAGTACTGAGGGTGTGCTACAGTGTCGGAGGGTCAGTGCTGAGGGAGTACTGCACTGTCGGAGGGTCAGAACTGAGGGAGTGCCGCACTGTCAGAGGGTCAGTACTGAGGGAGTGCTGCACTGTCAGAGGGTCAGTGCTGAGGGAGTGCTGCACTGTCAGAGAGTCAGTGCTGAGTGAGTGCGCACTGTCAGAGGGTCAGTACTGAGGGAGTGCGCACTGTCAGAGGGTCACTACTGAGGGAGTGCTGCACTGTCGGAGGGTCAGGGCGGAGGGAGTGCCGCACTGTCAGAGGGTCAGTACTGAGGGAGTGCCACACTGTCAGAGGGTCAGTGCTGAGGGAGTGCCGCACTGTCAGAGGGTCAGTGCTGAGGGAGTGCCGCACTGTCAAGAGACTCAGTACTGAGGGAGTGCTGCACTGTCGGAGAGTCAGTACTGAGGGAGTGCTGCACTGTCGGAGGGTCAGTACTGAGGGAGTGCGCACTGTCAGAGGGTCAGTACTGAGGGAGTGCTGCACTGTCAGAGGGTCAGTACTGAGGGAGTGCTGCACTGTCGGAGGGTCAGTACTGAGGGAGTACTGCACTGTCGGAGGGTCAGTACTGAGGGAGTGCGCACTGTCAGAGGGCCAGTACTGAGGGAGTGCTACACTGTCAGAGGGTCAGTGCTGTGGGAGTGCTACACGGTCAGAGGGTCAGTACTGAGGGAGCGCCGCACTGTCAGAGGGTCAGTCATGAGGGAGTGCCGCACTGTCAGAGGGTCAGTACTGAGGGAGTGCTACACTGTCAGAGGGTCAGTACTGTGGGAGTGCTACACGGTCAGAGGGTCAGTACTGATGGAGCGCCGCACTGTCAGAGGGTCAGTCCTGAGGGAGTGCCGCACTGTCGGAGGGTCAGTGCTGAGGGAGTGCAGCACTGTCAGAGGGTCAGTGCTGTGGGAGTGCCGCACTGTCAGAGGGTCAGTGCTGAGGGATTGACGCACTGTCAGAGGGTCAGTACTGAGGGAGTGCCGCACTGTCAGAGGGTCAGTACTGAGGGAGTGCGCACTGTCAGAGGGTCAGTACTGAGGGAGTGCCGCACTGTCAGAGGGTCAATACTGAGGCAGCGCCGCACTGTCAGAGGGTCAGTCCTGAGGGATTGCCGCACTGTCGGAGGGTCAGTGCTGAGGGAGTGCCGCACTGTCAGAGGGTCAGTGCTGAGGGAGTGCCGCACTGTCAGGGGGTCAGTGCTGAGGGGGTGCCGCACTGTCAGAGGGTCAGTACCGAGGGAGTGCGACACTGTCAGAGGGTCAGTACTGAGGGATTGCTGCACTGTCGGAGGGTCAGTACTGAGGGAGTGCTGCACTGTCAGAGGGTCAGTACTGAGGGTGTGCTACAGTGTCGGAGGGTCAGTACTGAGGTAGTGCCGCACTGTCGGAGGGTCAGTACTGAGGGAGTACTGCACTGTCGGAGGGTCAGTACTGAGGGAGTGCCGCACTGTCAGAGGGCCAGTACTGAGGGAGTGCTACACTGTCAGAGGGTCAGTACTGAAGGAGTGCTACACTGTTAGAGGGTCAGTGCTGAGGGAGTGCTGCACTGTCAGAGGGTCAGTACTGAGGGAGTGCCGCACTGTCGGAGGGTCAGTACTGAGGGAGTGCGCACTGTCAGAGGGTCAGTACTGAGGGAGTGCCGCACTGTCAGAGGGTCAGTACTGAGCGAGTGCTACACTGTCAGAGGGTCAGTGCTGTGGGAGTGCTACACTGTCAGAGGGTCAGTACTGAGGAAGCGCCGCACTGTCAGAGGGTCAGTCCTGAGAGAGTGCCGCACTGTCAGAGGGTCAGTACTGAGGGAAGGCCGCACTGTCAGAGGGTCAGTGCTGACGGAGTGCTGCACTGTCAGAGGGTCAGTGCTGACGAAGTGCTGCACTGTCAGAGGGTCAGTACTGAGGGAGTGCTGCACTGTCAGAGGGTCAGTGCTGAGGGAGTGCTGCACTGTCAGAGAGTCAGTGCTGAGTGAGTGCGCACTGTCAGAGGGTCAGTACTGAGGGAGTGCGCACTGTCAGAGGGTCAGTACTGAGGGAGTGCCGCACTGTCGGAGGGTCAGTGCTGAGGGAGTGCCGCACTGTCAGAGGGTCAGTACTGAGGGAGTGCCACACTGTCAGAGGGTCAGTGCTGAGGGAGTGCTGCACTGTCGGAGGGTCAGTGCTGAGGGTGTGCGCACTGTAAGAGGGTCAGTACTGAGGGAGTGCCACACTGTCAGAGGGTCAGTGCTGAGGGAGTGCCGCACTGTCAGAGGGTCAGTGCTGAGGGAGTGCTGCACTGTCAGAGGGTCAGTACTGAGTGAGTGCTGCACTGTCGGAGGGTCAGTACTGAGGGAGTGCCGCACTGTCAGAGGGTCAGTACTGAGGGAGTGCTACACGGTCAGAGGGTCAGTACTGATGGAGCGCCGCACTGTCAGAGGGTCAGTCCTGAGGGAGTGCCGCACTGTCGGAGGGTCAGTGCTGAGGGAGTGCTGCACTGTCAGAGGGTCAGTACTGAGGGAGTACTGCACTGTCGGAGGGTCAGTACTGAGGGAGTGCTGTACTGTCAGAGGGTCAGTACTGAGGGAGTGCTACACTGTCGGAGGGTCAGTACTGAGGGAGTGCTACACTGTCAGAGGGTCAATGCTGAGGGAGTGCTGCACTGTCAGAGGGTCAGTGCTGAGGGAGTGCCGCACTGTCAAGAGACTCAGTACTGAGGGAGTGCTGCACTATCGGAGGGTCAGTACTGAGGGAGTGCTGCACTGTCGGAGGGTCAGTACTGAGGGAGTGCCGCACTGTCAGAGGGTCAGTACTGAGGGAGTGCTGCAATGTCGGAGGGTCAGTACTGAGGGAGTGCGCACTGTCAGAGGGTCAGTACTGAGGGAGTGCTACACTGTCAGAGGGTCAGTGCTGTGGGAGTGCTACACGGTCAGAGGGTCAGTACTGAGGGAGTGCCGCACTGTCAGAGGGTCAGTCCTGAGGGAGTGCCGCACTGTCGGAGGGTCAGTGCTGAGGGAGTGCTGCACTGTCAGAGGGTCAGTGCTGAGGGAGTGCCGCACTGTCAGAGGGTCAGTCCTGAGGGAGTGCCGCACTGTCGGAGGGTCAGTGCTGAGGGAGTGCTGCACTGTCAGAGGGTCAGTGCTGAGGGAGTGCCGCACTGTCAGAGGGTCAGTGCTGAGGGATTGCCGCACTGTCAGAGGGTCAGTACTGAGGGAGTGCCGCACTGTCAGAGGGTCAGTACTGAGGGAGTGCTACACTGTCAGAGGGTCAGTACTGTGGGAGTGCTACACCGTCAGAGGGTCAGTACTGATGGAGCGCCGCACTGTCAGAGGGTCAGTCCTGAGGGAGTGCCGCACTGTCGGAGGGTCAGTGCTGAGGGAGTGCTGCACTGTCAGAGGGTCAGTGCTGAGGGAGTGCCGCACTGTCAGAGGGTCAGTGCTGAGGGAGTGCCGCACTGTCAGAGGGTCAGTACTGAGGGAGTGCGCACTGTCAGAGGGTCAGTACTGAGGGAGTGCCGCACTGTCAGAGGGTCAATACTGAGGCAGCGCCGCACTGTCAGAGGGTCAGTGCTGAGGGAGTGCCGCACTGTCGGAGGGTCAGTGCTGAGGGAGTGCCGCACTGTCGGAGGGTCAGTGCTGAGGGAGTGCCGCACTGTCAGGGGGTCAGTGCTGAGGGGGTGCCGCACTGTCAGAGGGTCAGTACCGAGGGAGTGCCGCACTGTCAGAGGGTCAGTACTGAGGGATTGCTGCACTGTCGGAGGGTCAGTACTGAGGGAGTGCTGCACTGTCAGAGGGTCAGTACTGAGGGTGTGCTACAGTGTCGGAGGGTCAGTACTGAGGTAGTGCCGCACTGTCGGAGGGTCAGTACTGAGGAAGTACTGCACTGTCGGAGGGTCAGTACTGAGGGAGTGCCGCACTGTCAGAGGGTCAGTACTGAGGGAGTGCTACACTGTCGGAGGGTCAGTACTGAAGGAGTGCTACACTGTTAGAGGATCAGTGCTGAGGGAGTGCTGCACTGTCAGAGGGTCAGTACTGAGGGAGTGCCGCACTGTCGGAGGGTCAGTACTGAGGGAGTGCGCACTGTCAGAGGGTCAGTACTGAGGGAGTGCCGCACTGTCAGAGGGTCAGTACTGAGGGAGTGCTACACTGTCAGAGGGTCAGTGCTGTGGGAGTGCTACACTGTCAGAGGGTCAGTACTGAGGAAGCGCCGCACTGTCAGAGAGTCAGTCCTGAGGGAGTGCCGCACTGTCAGAGGGTCAGTGTTGAGGGATTGCCGCACTGTCAGAGGGTCAGTACTGAGGGAGTGCTGCACTATCGGAGGGTCAGTACTGAGGGAAGGCCGCACTGTCAGAGGGTCAGTACTGAGGGAAGGCCGCACTGTCAGAGGGTCAGTGCTGACGGAGTGCTGCACTGTCAGAGGGTCAGTACTGAGGGAGTGCTGCACTGTCAGAGAGTCAGTGCTGAGTGAGTGCGCACTGTCAGAGGGTCAGTACTGAGGGAGTGCGCACTGTCAGAGGGTCAGTACTGAGGGAGTGCCGCACTGTCGGAGGGTCAGTGCTGAGGGAGTGCCGCACTGTCAGGGGGTCAGGACTGAGGGAGTGCCGCACTGTCAGAGGGTCAGTACTGAGGGAGTGCCGCACTGTCAGAGGGTCAGTACTGAGGGAGTGCCACACTGTCAGAGGGTCAGTGCTGAGGGAGTGCTGCACTGTCAGAGGGTCAGTGCTGAGGGTGTGCGCACTGTAAGAGGGTCAGTACTGAAGGAGTGCCGCACTGTCAGAGGGTCAGTGCTGAGGGAGTGCCGCACTGTCAGAGGGTCAGTGCTGAGGGAGTGCTGCACTGTCAGAGGGTCAGTACTGAGTGAGTGCTGCACTGTCGGAGGGTCAGTACTGAGGGAGTGCCGCACTGTCAGAGGGTCAGTACTGAGGGAGTGCGCACTGTCAGAGGGTCAGTACTGAGGGAGTGCCGCACTGTCAGAGGGTCAGTACTTAGGGAGTGTCACACTGTCAGAGGGTCAGTGCTGAGGGAGTGCCGCATTGTCAGAGGTTCAGTGCTGAGGGAGTGCTGCACTGTCAGAGGGTCAGTGCTGAGGGAGTGCTGCACTGTCAGAGGGTCAGTGCTGAGGGATTGCCGCACTGTCAGAGGGTCAGTACTGAGGGAGTGCCGCACTGTCAGAGGGTCAGTACTGATGGAGTGCCGCACTGTCAGAGGGTCAGTACTGAGGGAGTGCTACACTGTCAGAGGGTCAGTACTGTGGGAGTGCTACACGGTCAGAGGGTCAGTACTGATGGAGCGCCGCACTGTCGGAGGGTCAGTGCTGAGGGAGTGCTGCACTGTCAGAGGGTCAGTGCTGAGGGAGTGCCGCACTGTCAGAGGGTCAGTGCTGTGGGATTGCCGCACTGTCAGAGGGTCAGTACTGAGGGAGTGCCGCACTGTCAGAGGGTCAGTACTGAGGGAGTGCGCACTGTCAGAGGGTCAGTACTGAGGGAGTGCCGCACTGTCAGAGGGTCAATACTGAGGGATTGCCGCACTGTCGGAGGGTCAGTGCTGAGGGAGTGCCGCACTGTCAGAGGGTCAGTGCTGAGGGAGTGCCGCACTGTAAGGGGGTCAGTGCTGAGGGGGTGCCGCACTGTCAGAGGGTCAGTACCGAGGGAGTGCCGCACTGTCAGAGGGTCAGTACTGAGGGATTGCTGCACTGTCGGAGGGTCAGTACTGAGGGAGTGCTGCACTGTCAGAGGGTCAGTACTGAGGGTGTGCTACAGTGTCGGAGGGTCAGTACTGAGGTAGTGCCGCACTGTCGGAGGGTCAGTACTGAGGGAGTACTGCACTGTCGGAGGGTCAGTACTGAGGGAGTGCCGCACTGTCACAGGGTCAGTACTGAGGGAGTGCTACACTGTTAGAGGGTCAGTGCTGAGGGAGTGCTGCACTATCGGAGGGTCAGTACTGAGGGAAGGCCGCACTGTCAGAGGGTCAGTACTGAGGGAAGGCCGCACTGTCAGAGGGTCAGTGCTGACGGAGTGCTGCACTGTCAGAGGGTCAGTACTGAGGGAGTGCTGCACTGTCAGAGGGTCAGTGCTGAGGGAGTGCTGCACTGTCAGAGAGTCAGTGCTGAGTGAGTGCTGCACTGTCAGAGGGTCAGTACTGAGGGAGTGCCGCACTGTCGGAAGGTCAGTGCTGAAGGAGTGCCGCACTGTCAGGGGGTCAGGACTGAGGGAGTGCCGCACTGTCAGAGGGTCAGTACTGAGGGAGTGCCGCACTGTCAGAGGGTCAGTACTGAGGGAGTGCCACACTGTCAGAGGGTCAGTGCTGAGGGAGTACTGCACTGTCGGAGGGTCAGTGCTGAGGGTGTGCGCATTGTAAGAGGGTCAGTACTGAAGGAGTGCCGCACTGTCAGAGGGTCAGTGCTGAGGGAGTGCCGCACTGTCAGAGGGTCAGTGCTGAGGGAGTGCTGCACTGTCAGAGGGTCAGTACTGAGTGAGTGCTGCACTGTCGGAGGGTCAGTACTGAGGGAGTGCCGCACTGTCAGAGGGTCAGTACTGAGGGAGTGCGCACTGTCAGAGGGTCAGTACTGAGGGAGTGCCGCACTGTCAGAGGGTCAGTACTGAGGGAGTGCGCACTGTCAGAGGATCAGTACTGAGGGTGTGCTACACTGTCGGAGGGTCAGTACTGAGGGAGTGCCGCACTGTCGGAGGGTCAGTACTGAGGGAGTACTGCACTGTCGGAGGGTCAGTACTGAGGGAGTGCTGCACTGTCAGAGGGTCAGTACTGAGGGAGTGCTACACTGTCGGAGGGTCAGTACTGAGGGAGTGCTACACTGTCAGAGGGTCAGTACTGAGGGAGTGCTACACTGTCGGAGGGTCAGTACTGAGGGAGTGCTACACTGTCAGAGGGTCAATACTGAAGGAGTGCCGCACTGTCAGAGGGTCAGTGCTGAGGGAGTGCCGCACTGTCAAGAGACTCAGTACTGAGGGAGTGCTGCACTGTCGGAGGGTCAGTACTGAGGTAGTGCTGCACTGTCGGAGGGTCAGTACTGAGGGAGTGCGCACTGTCAGAGGGTCAGTGCTGAGGGAGTGCTGCACTGTCAGAGGGTCAGTGCTGAGGGAGTGCCGCACTGTCAGAGGGTCAGTGCTGAGGGATTGCCGCACTGTCGGAGGGTCAGTACTGAGGGAGTGCCGCACTGTCAGAGGGTCAGTACTGAGGGAGTGCTACACTGTCAGAGGGTCAGTGCTGTGGGAGTGCTACACGGTCAGAGGGTCAGTACTGAGGGAGCGCCGCACTGTCAGAGGTCAGTCCTGAGGGAGTGCCGCACTCTCGGAGGGTCAGTGCTGAGGGAGTGCTGCACTGTCAGAGGGTCAGTGCTGAGGGAGTGCCGCACTGTCAGTGGGTCAGTGCTGAGGGATTGCCGCACTGTCAGAGGGTCGGTACTGAGGGAGTGCCGCACTGTCAGAGGGTCAGTACTGAGGGAGTGCCGCACTGTCGGAGGGTCAATACTGAGGGAGTGCCGCATTGTCAGAGGGTCAGTGCTGAGGGAGTGCCGCACTGTCAAGCGGGCCAGTGCTGAGGGAGTGCCGCACTGTCAGAGGGTCAGTGCTGAGGGAGTGCCGCACTGTCAAGCGGGTCAGTACTGAGGGAGTGCTGCACTGTTGGAGGGTCAGTGCTGAGGGAGTGCTACACCTTCGGAGGGTCAGTACTGAGGGAGTGCTACACTGTCAGAGGGTCAATACTGAGGGTGTGCCGCACTGTCAGAGGGTCAGTGCTGAGGGAGTGCCGCACTGTCAGAGGGTCAGTGCTGAGGGAGTGCCGCACTGTCAAGAGACTCAGTAGTGAGGGAGTGCTGCACTGTCGGAGGGTCAGTACTGAGGTAGTGCTGCACTGTCGGAGGGTCAGTGCTGAGGGATTGCCGCACTGTCAGAGGGTCAGTACTGAGGGAGTGCCGCACTGTCGGAGGGTCAATACTGAGGGATTGCCGCACTGTCAGAGGGTCAGTGCTGAGGGAGTGCCGCACTGTCAGAGGGTCAGTGCTGAGGGAGTGCCGCACTGTCAGAGGGTCAGTGCTGAGGGAGTGCCGCACTGTCAAGCGGGTCAGTACTGAGGGAGTGCTGCACTGTCGGAGGGTCAGTGCTGAGGGAGTGCTACACTGTCGGAGGGTCAGTACTGAGGGAGTGCTACACTGTCAGAGGGTCAGTACTGAGGGAGTGCTACACTGTCGGAGGGTCAGTCCTGAGGGAGTGCCGCACTGTCAGAGGGTCAGTGCTGAGGGAGTGCCGCACTGTCAGAGGGTCAGTGCTGAGGGAGTGCCGCACTGTCAAGAGACTCAGTAGTGAGGGAGTGCTGCACTGTCGGAGGGTCAGTACTGAGGTAGTGCTGCACTGTCGGAGGGTCAGTACTGAGGGAGTGCGCACTGTCAGAGGGTCAGTACTGAGGGAGTGCCGTACTGTCAGAGGGTCAGTACTGAGGGAGTGCCGCACTGTCAGAGAGTCAGTACTGAGGGAGTGCTACACTGTCAGAGGGTCAGTGCTGTGGGAGTGCTACACGGTCAGAGGGTCAGTACTGAGGGAGCGCCGCACTGTCAGAGGGTCAGTACTGAGGGAGTGCTGCACTGTCAGAGGGTCAGTGCTGAGGGAGTGCTGCACTGTCAGAGCGTCAGTACTGAGGGAGTGCCACACTATCAGAGGGTCAGTACTGTGGGAGTGCCACACTGTCAGGGGGTCAGGACTGAGGGAGTGCCGCACTGTCAGAGGGTCAGTACTGAGGGAGTGCCGCACTGTCAGAGCGTCAGTACTGAGGGAGTGCCACACTGTCAGAGGGTCAGTGCTGAGGGAGTACTGCACTGTCGGAGGGTCAGTGCTGAGGGTGTGCGCATTGTAAGAGGGTCAGTACTGAAGGAGTGCCGCACTGTCAGAGGGTCAGTACTGAGGGAGTGCCGCACTGTCAGAGGGTCAGTACTGAGGGAGTGCCGCACTGTCAGAGGGTCAGTGCTGAGGGAGTGCCGCACTGTCAGAGGGTCAGTGCTGAGGGAGTGCCGCACTGTCAGAGGGTCAGTGCTGAGGGAGTGCTGCACTGTCAGAGGGTCAGTACTGAGTGAGTGCTGCACTGTCGGAGGGTCAGTACTGAGGGAGTGCCGCACTGTCAGAGGGTCAGTACTGAGGGAGTGCGCACTGTCAGAGGGTCAGCACTGAGGGAGTGCCGCACTGTCAGAGGGTCAGTACTGAGGGAGTGCCGCACTGTCAGAGGGTCAGTGCTGAGGGAGTGCCGCACTGTCAGAGGGTCAGTGCTGAGGGAGTGCCGCACTGTCAGAGGGTCAGTGCTGAGGGAGTGCCGCACTGTCAGAGGGTCAGTACTGAGTGAGTGCTGCACTGTCGGAGGGTCAGTACTGAGGGAGTGCCGCACTGTCAGAGGGTCAGTACTGAGGGAGTGCGCACTGTCAGAGGGTCAGTACTGAGGGAGTGCCGCACTGTCAGAGGGTCAGTACTTAGGGAGTGTCACACTGTCGGAGAGTCAGTGCTGAGGGAGTGCCGCATTGTCAGAGGGTCAGTGCTGAGGGAGTGCCGCACTGTCAGAGGGTCAGTACTGAGGGATTGCTGCACTGTCGGAGGGTCAGTACTGAGGGAGTGCGCAATGTCAGAGGATCAGTACTGAGGGTGTGCTACACTGTCGGAGGGTCAGTACTGAGGGAGTACTGCACTGTCGGAGGGTCAGTACTGAGGGAGTGCTGTCATGTCAGAGGGTCAGTACTGAGGGAGTGCTACACTGTCGGAGGGTCAGTACTGAGGGAGTGCTACACTGTCAGAGGGTCAGTACTGAGGGAGTGCTACACTGTCGGAGGGTCAGTACTGAGGGAGTGCTACACTGTCAGAGGGTCAGTGCTGAGGGAGTGCCGCACTGTCAAGAGACTCAGTACTGAGGGAGTGCTGCACTGTCGGAGGGTCAGTACTGAGGTAGTGCTGCACTGTCGGAGGGTCAGTACTGAGGAAGTGCGCACTGTCAGAGGGTCAGTACTGAGGGAGTGCCGCACTGTCAGAGGGTCAGTACTGAGGGAGTGCTACACTGTCTGAGGGTCAGTGCTGTGGGAGTGCTACACGGTCAGAGGGTCAGTACTGAGGGAGCGCCGCCCTTTCAGAGGGTCAGTAGTGAGGGAGTACTGCACTGTCGGAGGGTCAGTACTGAGGGAGTGCTGTACTGTCAGAGGGTCAGTACTGAGGGAGTGCTACACTGTCGGAGGGTCAGTACTGAGGGAGTGCTACACTGTCAGAGGGTCAGTGCTGAGGGAGTGCCGCACTGTCAGAGGGTCAGTGCTGAGGGAGTGCTACACTGTCAGAGGGTCAATACTGAGGGAGTGCCGCACTGTCAGAGGGTCAGTGCTGAGGGAGTGCCGCACTGTCAAGAGACTCAGTACTGAGGGAGTGCTGCACTGTCGGAGGGTCAGTACTGAGGGAGTGCTGCACTGTCGGAGGGTCAGTGCTGAGGGAGTGCTGCACTGTCGGAGGGTCAGTGCTGAGGGAGTGCTGCACTGTCAGAGGGTCAGTGCTGAGGGAGTGCCGCACTGTCAGAGGGTCAGTCCTGAGGGAGTGCCGCACTCTCGGAGGGTCAGTGCTGAGGGAGTGCTGCACTGTCAGAGGGTCAGTGCTGAGGGAGTGCTGCACTGTCAGAGGGTCAGTGCTGAGGGAGTGCCGCACTGTCAGAGGGTCAGTGCTGAGGGAGTGCCGCACTGTCAAGAGACTCAGTAGTGAGGGAGTGCTGCACTGTCGGAGGGTCAGTACTGAGGTAGTGCTGCACTGTCGGAGGGTCAGTGCTGAGGGTGTGCGCATTGTAAGAGGGTCAGTACTGAAGGAGTGCCGCACTGTCAGAGGGTCAGTGCTGAGGGAGTGCCGCACTGTCAGAGGGTCAGTGCTGAGGGAGTGCTGCACTGTCAGAGGGTCAGTACTGAGTGAGTGCTGCACTGTCGGAGGGTCAGTACTGAGGGAGTGCCGCACTGTCAGAGGGTCAGTACTGAGGGAGTGCGCACTGTCAGAGGGTCAGTGCTGAGGGAGTGCCGCACTGTCAGAGGGTCAGTACTTAGGGAGTGTCACACTGTCGGAGGGTCAGTGCTGAGGGAGTGCCGCATTGTCAGAGGGTCAGTGCTGAGGGAGTGCCGCACTGTCAGAGGGTCAGTGCTGAGGGAGTGCCGCACTGTCAGAGGGTCAGTGCTGAGGGAGTGCTGCACTGTCAGTGGTTCAGTGCTGAGGGAGTGCTGCACTGTCAGAGGGTCAGTACTGAGGGAGTGCCTCACTGTCGGAGGCTCAGTACTGAGCCGCACTGTCAGAGGGTCAGTACTGAGGGAGTGCCGCACTCTCGGAGGGTCAGTGCTGAGGGAGTGCCGCACTGTCAGTGGGTCAGTGCTGAGGGATTGCCGCACTGTCAGAGGGTCAGTACTGAGGGAGTGCCGCACTGTCAGAGGGTCAGTACTGAGGGAGTGCCGCACTGTCGGAGGGTCAATACTGAGGGAGTGCCGCACTGTCAGAGGGTCAGTGCTGAGGGAGTGCCGCACTGTCAAGCGGGCCAGTGCTGAGGGAGTGCCGCACTGTCGGAGGGTCAGTGCTGAGGGAGTGCCGCACTGTCAAGCGGGTCAGTACTGAGGGAGTGCTGCACTGTCGGAGGGTCAGTGCTGAGGGAGTGCTACACTGTCGGAGGGTCAGTACTGAGGGAGTGCTACACTGTCGGAGGGTCAGTACTGAGGGAGTGCTACACTGCCAGAGGGTCAGTGCTGAGGGAGTGCCGCACTGTCAGAGGGTCAGTGCTGAGGGAGTGCTACACTGTCAGAGGGTCAATACTGAGGGAGTGCCGCACTGTCAGAGGGTCAGTGCTGAGGGAGTGCCGCACTGTCAAGAGACTCAGTACTGAGGGAGTGCTGCACTGTCGGAGGGTCAGTACTGAGGTAGTGCTGCACTGTCGGAGGGTCAGTGCTGAGGGAGTGCTGCACTGTCGGAGGGTCAGTGCTGAGGGAGTGCTGCACTGTCAGAGGGTCAGTGCTGAGGGAGTGCCGCACTGTCAGAGGGTCAGTGCTGAGGGATTGCCGCACTGTCGGAGGGTCAGTACTGAGGGAGTGCCGCACTGTCAGAGGGTCAGTACTGAGGGAGTGCTACACTGTCAGAGGGTCAGTGCTGTGGGATTGCTACACGGTCAGAGGGTCAGTACTGAGGGAGCGCCGCACTGTCAGAGGGTCAGTCCTGAGGGAGTGCCGCACTCTCGGAGGGTCAGTGCTGAGGGAGTGCTGCACTGTCAGAGGGTCAGTGCTGAGGGAGTGCCGCACTGTCAGTGGGTCAGTGCTGAGGGATTGCCGCACTGTCAGAGGGTCAGTACTGAGGGAGTGCCGCACTGTCAGAGGGTCAGTACTGAGGGAGTGCCGCACTGTCGGAGGGTCAATACTGAGGGAGTGCCGCATTGTCAGAGGGTCAGTGCTGAGGGAGTGCCGCACTGTCAAGCGGGCCAGTGCTGAGGGAGTGCCGCACTGTCGAGCGGGTCAGTACTGAGGGAGTGCTGCACTGTCGGAGGGTCAGTGCTGAGGGAGTGCTACACTGTCGGAGGGTCAGTACTGAGGGAGTGCTACACTGTCAGAGGGTCAGTACTGAGGGAGTGCTACACTGTCGGAGGGTCAGTACTGAGGGAGTGCTACACTGTCAGAGGGTCAATACTGAGGGTGTGCCGCACTGTCAGAGGGTCAGTGCTGAGGGAGTGCCGCACTGTCAGAGGGTCAGTGCTGAGGGAGTGCCGCACTGTCAAGAGACTCAGTAGTGAGGGAGTGCTGCACTGTCGGAGGGTCAGTACTGAGGTAGTGCTGCACTGTCGGAGGGTCAGTACTGAGGGAGTGCGCACTGTCAGAGGGTCAGTACTGAGGGAGTGCCGTACTGTCAGAGGGTCAGTACTGAGGGAGTGCCGCACTGTCAGAGGGTCAGTACTGAGGGAGTGCTACACTGTCAGAGGGTCAGTGCTGTGGGAGTGCTACACGGTCAGAGGGTCAGTGCTGAGGGAGCGCCGCACTGTCAGAGGGTCAGTACTGAGGGAGTGCTGCACTGTCAGAGGGTCAGTGCTGAGGGAGTGCTGCACTGTCAGAGGGTCAGTGCTGAGGGAGTGCTGCACTGTCAGAGAGTCAGTGCTGAGTGAGTGCGCACTGTCAGAGGGTCAGTACTGAGGGAGTGCACACTGTCAGAGGGTCAGTACTGAGGGAGTGCCGCACTGTCGGAAGGTCAGTGCTGAAGGAGTGCCGCACTGTCAGGGGGTCAGGACTGAGGGAGTGCCGCACTGTCAGAGGGTCAGTACTGAGGGAGTGCCGCACTGTCAGAGGGTCAGTGCTGAGGGAGTACTGCACTGTCGGAGGGTCAGTGCTGAGGGTGTGCGCATTGTAAGAGGGTCAGTACTGAGTGAGTGCTGCACTGTCAGAGGGTCAGTGCTGAGGGAGTGCCGCACTGTCAGAGGGTCAGTGCTGAGGGAGTGCCGCACTGTCAGAGGGTCAGTGCTGAGGGAGTGCTGCACTGTCAGAGGGTCAGTACTGAGTGAGTGCTGCACTGTCGGAGGGTCAGTACTGAGGGAGTGCCGCACTGTCAGAGGGTCAGTACTGAGGGAGTGCGCACTGTCAGAGGGTCAGTGCTGAGGGAGTGCCGCACTGTCAGAGGGTCAGTACTTAGGGAGTGTCACACTGTCGGAGGGTCAGTGCTGAGGGAGTGCCGCATTGTCAGAGGGTCAGTGCTGAGGGAGTGCCGCACTGTCAGAGGGTCAGTGCTGAGGGAGTGCCGCACTGTCAGAGGGTCAGTGCTGAGGGAGTGCTGCACTGTCAGTGGTTCAGTGCTGAGGGAGTGCTGCACTGTCAGAGGGTCAGTACTGAGGGAGTGCCTCACTGTCGGAGGCTCAGTACTGAGCCGCACTGTCAGAGGGTCAGTACTGAGGGAGTGCCGCACTCTCGGAGGGTCAGTGCTGAGGGAGTGCTGCACTGTCAGAGGGTCAGTGCTGAGGGAGTGCCGCACTGTCAGTGGGTCAGTGCTGAGGGATTGCCGCACTGTCAGAGGGTCAGTACTGAGGGAGTGCCGCACTGTCAGAGGGTCAGTACTGAGGGAGTGCCGCACTGTCGGAGGGTCAATACTGAGGGAGTGCCGCACTGTCAGAGGGTCAGTGCTGAGGGAGTGCCGCACTGTCAAGCGGGCCAGTGCTGAGGGAGTGCCGCACTGTCAGAGGGTCAGTGCTGAGGGAGTGCCGCACTGTCAAGCGGGTCAGTACTGAGGGAGTGCTGCACTGTCGGAGGGTCAGTGCTGAGGGAGTGCTACACTGTCGGAGGGTCAGTACTGAGGGAGTGCTACACTGTCAGAGGGTCAGTACTGAGGGAGTGCTACACAGTCAGAGTGTCAATACTGAGGGAGTGCCGCACTGTCAGAGGGTCAGTGCTGAGGGAGTGCCGCACTGTCAGAGGGTCAGTGCTGAGGGAGTGCCGCACTGTCAAGAGACTCAGTACTGAGGGAGTGCTGCACTGTCGGAGGGTCAGTACTGAGGTAGTGCTGCACTGTCGGAGGGTCAGTACTGAGGGAGTGCCGTACTGTCAGAGGGTCAGTACTGAGGGAGTGCCGCACTGTCAGAGTGTCAGTACTGAGGGAGTGCTACACTGTCAGAGGGTCAGTGCTGTGGGAGTGCTACACGGTCAGAGGGTCAGTACTGAGGGAGCGCCGCACTGTCAGAGGGTCAGTCCTGAGGGAGTGCCGCACTGTCGGAGGGTCAGTGCTGAGGGAGTGCTGCACTGTCAGAGGGTCAGTGCTGAGGGAGTGCCGCACTGTCAGAGGGTCAGTGCTGAGGGATTGCCGCACTGTCAGAGGGTCAGTACTGAGGGAGTGCCGCACTGTCAGAGGGTCAGTACTGAGGGAGTGCTACACTGTCAGACGGTCAGTACTGTGGGAGTGCTACACGGTCAGAGGGTCAGTACTGAGGGAGCGCCGCACTGTCAGAGGGTCAGTCCTGAGGGAGTGCCGCACTCTCGGAGGGTCAGTGCTGAGGGAGTGCTGCACTGTCAGAGGGTCAGTGCTGAGGGAGTGCCGCACTGTCAGAGGGTCAGTGCTGAGGGATTGCCGCACTGTCAGAGGGTCAGTACTGAGGGAGTGCCGCACTGTCAGAGGGTCAGTACTGAGGGAGTGCCGCACTGTCGGAGGGTCAATACTGTGGGAGTGCCGCACTGTCAGAAGGTCAGTGCTGAGGGAGTGCCGCACTGTCAAGCGGGTCAGTACTGAGGGAGTGCTGCACTGTAGGAGGGTCAGTGCTGAGGGAGTGCTACACTGTCGGAGGGTCAGTACTGAGGGAGTGCTACACTGTCGGAGTGTCAGTACTGAGGGAGTGCTAGCTGTCGGAGGGTCAATACTGAGGGAGTGCCGCACTGTCAGAGGGTCAGTGCTGAGGGAGTGCCGCACTGTCAGAGGGTCAGTGCTGAGGGAGTGCCGCACTGTCAAGAGACTCAGTACTGAGGGAGTGCTACACTGTCGGAGGGTCAGTACTGAGGGAGTGCTGCACTGTCAGAGGGTCAATGCTGAGGGAGTGCCGCACTGTCAGAGGGTCAGTGCTGAGGGATTGCCGCACTGTCAGAGGGTCAGTACTGAGGGAGTGCTGCTCTGTCGGAGGGTCAGTGCTGAGGGATTGCCACACTGTCAGATGGTCAGTGCTGAGGGAGTGCCGCACTGTCAGAGGGTCAGTACTGAGGGAGTGCCGCACTGTCAGAGGGTCAGTGCTGAGGGAGTGCCGCACTGTCAGAGGGACAGTGCTGAGGGAGTGCTGCACTGTCAGAGGGTCAGTGCTGAGGGATTGCTGCACTGTCAGAGGGTCAGTACTGAGGGAGTGCTGCACTGTCGGAGGGTCACTGCTGAGGGATTGCCGCACTGTCAGAGGGTCAGTGCTGAGGGAGTGCCGCACTGTCAGAGGGTCAGTGCTGAGGGAGTGCCGCACTGTCAGAGGGTCAGTGCTGAGGGCGTGCTGCACTGTCAGAGGGTCAGTGCTGAGGGAGTGCTGCACTGTCAGAGGGTCAGTACTGAGGGAGTGCTGCACTGTCGGAGGGTCACTGCTGAGGGATTGCCGCACTGTCAGAGGGTCAGTGCTGAGGGAGTGCCGCACTGTCAGAGGGTCAGTACTGAGGGAGTGCCGCACTGTCGGAGGGTATCTGCTGAGGGATTGCCGCACTGTCAGAGGGTCAGTGCTGAGGGAGTGCCGCAATGTCAGAGGGTCAGTACTGAGGGAGTGCGCACTGTCAGAGGGTCAGTGCTGAGGGAGTACTGCACTGTCGGAGGGTCAGTGCTGAGGGTGTGCGCATTGTAAGAGGGTCAGTACTGAAGGAGTGCCGCACTGTCAGAGGGTCAGTGCTGAGGGAGTGCCGCACTGTTAAAGGGTCAGTGCTGAGGGAGTGCTGCACTGTCAGAGGGTCAGTACTGAGTGAGTGCTGCACTGTCGGAGGGTCAGTACTGAGGGAGTGCCGCACTGTCAGAGGGTCAGTACTGAGGGAATGCGCACTGTCAGAGGGTCAGTGCTGAGGGAGTGCCGCACTGTCAGAGGGTCAGTACTTAGGGAGTGTCACACTGTCGGAGGGTCAGTGCTGAGGGAGTGCCGCATTGTCAGAGGGTCAGTGCTGAGGGAGTGCCGCACTGTCAGAGGGTCAGTGCTGAGGGAGTGCCGCACTGTCAGAGGGTCAGTGCTGAGGGAGTGCTGCACTGTCAGTGGGTCAGTGCTGAGGGAGTGCTGCACTGTCAGAGGGTCAGTACTGAGGGAGTGCCTCACTGTCGGAGGCTCAGTACTGAGCCGCACTGTCAGAGGGTCAGTACTGAGGGAGTGCCGCACTCTCGGAGGGTCACTGCTGAGGGATTGCCGCACTGTCAGAGGGTCAGTGCTGAGGGAGTGCCGCACTGTCAGAGGGTCAGTGCTGAGGGAGTGCCGCACTGTCAGAGGGTCAGTGCTGAGGGAGTGCTGCACTGTCAGAGGGTCAGTGCTGAGGGAGTGCTGCACTGTCAGAGGGTCAGTACTGAGGGAGTGCTGCACTGTCGGAGGGTCACTGCTGAGGGATTGCCGCACTGTCAGAGGGTCAGTGCTGAGGGAGTGCCGCACTGTCAGAGGGTCAGTACTGAGGGAGTGCCGCACTGTCGGAGGGTCAGTACTGAGCCGTACTGTCGGAGGGTCAGTGCTGAGGGAGTGCCGCACTAACCTTCTCTTTGTCAACCTCAATCCCATCTAATCTTGTAGCTTGTATCTCTGTATTGTCACTGATATTCCCCTTTTCCAATGTGAATACTGACAAAAAGCAATCAGTAATCACTTCCCCTGTGTTCACAGATTCCACACACAACCACCCACTACTATCTTTGATTGGCGCTAATCTTACTCTCATCATTCTGTTATTTCTGATGTACCTATAGAAGGCGTTCGGGTTTTCCTTGATTCTATCCACCAATAGCTTCATATGCCCCCTCCTGGTTCTCCTTAGCCCTCTCTTTAGAGCTTTTCTGGCCAACTTATAACTCTCAAGCTCCCTAACTGAGCCTTCACATCTCATCCTAACATAAGCCTTCTTCTTCCTCTTGACAAGGGATTCAACTGCTTTAGTAAACCATGGCTCCCTCTCTCGACAACTCCCTCCCTGCCTGACAGGTACATACTTATCAAGGACACACAGTAGCTGTTCCTTGAATAAGCTCCACATTTCAGGTGTTTCCTGCAGTTTCCTTCCCCATCCTCTGCATCCTAAATCTTGCCTAATTGCTTCATAATTGCCTTCCCCCCAGTTATACCTCTTTCCCTGCGGTATATACCTATCCCTGCCTATTGCTATTGTAAACATCACCAAATTGTGGTCGCTATTGCCAAAATGCTCACCTATCTCCAAATCTAACACCTGACCGGGTTCATTTCTCAATCCCAAATCCAATGTGACCTCGTCCCTTGTTGGCCTGTCTATGTACTGTGTCAGAAAATCCTCCTGCACACTTTGAACAAAAACTGACCCATCTAAAGTACTTGAACTATCGTATTCCCAGTCAATGTTGGGGAAGTTAAAGTCCCTGTAACAACTACCCTGTCACTCTTGCTCCTATCGAGAATCATCTTTGCTATCCTGTCCTGTACACCTCTGGGACAATTCGGAGTCAGATAGAAAACTCCCAACACGGTGATCTCTCCTTTCCTGTTTCTAACCTCAGCCCAAACTACCTCAGTGGATGAGTCCTCACATGCTATCTCAGCTGTTATAACACTATCCTTAATTAACAATGCCACACCTCCACCTCTTTTACCATCTTCTCTGTTCTTACTGAAACATCTAAACCCTGGAACCTGCAACAACCATTCCTGTCCCTGCTCTATCCATGTCTCCGAAATGGCCACAACATCGAAGCCCCAGGTACCAACCCATGCTGCAAGTTTACCCGCCTTACTCCGGATGCTTCTGGCGTTGAAGTATACCCATTTCAAACTAACTCCCTGATTACTGGTGCCCTCTCGCGACCTTGTAAACCTATCCCTGACCTCACTAGCCTCAACTGCCTGTACACTGGAACTACAATTCAGGTTCCCATCCCCCTGCTGCAATAGTTTAAACCCCCATCCCCCCAAATTTCCCCTCCCCAGGATATGGGTACCCCTCTGGTTCAGGTGAAGACCATCCTGTTTGTAGAGGTCCTACCTTCCCCAGAAAAAGCTCCAGTTATCCAAGAATCCAAAACCCTCCCTCCTGCCCCATCCCTGGAGCCACATGTCCAGCTCCGCGCTCTCCCTGTCCCTCGCTTCACTCGCATGTGGGACAGGCAACAAACCAGAGATAACAACGCTGTTTGTTCTAGCTCCAAACTTCTCCCTAGCTCCCTGAAGTTCTGCCTTAAATCTCCATCTCTCTTCCTACCTATGGCGTTGGTGCCTATGTGGGCCATGACTTGGGACTGCTCCCCTTCCCCCTCAATGATCCTGAAAACATGATCAGAACCCTGGCACCTGGGAGGCAACACACCAACCGTGAGTCTCTCGTCCCCACAGAACCTCCTATCTGTTTCCCTAACTATGGAGTTCCCAATGACTACTGCTCTGCTTGTCGCCCAGGAACAGGAACAGAGTCTGCGCCAGAAACCTGTGCCCCATGGTTTACCCCTGGTAAGTCATTTCGCTCCCTCTCCCCCCAGCAATATCCAAAATGGTATATGTGTTGTTGAGGGGAACCACCGCAGGAGAGCCCTGCCATGCCTGCCAGTTTCCTTTCCTCCTCCTGACGGTAACCCATCTACCTTCTTCAAGTGGTTGTGGAGTGACTACCTCCCTGTAACTCCTTTCAATAACCCCCTCTGCCTCCAGAATGATCCGAAGTTCATCCAGCTCCAACTCCAGTTCCCTGACGTGGGTTCCGAGGAGCTGGAGCTGGAGTTGGTTGTATTCCCCACAAATGAAGTCAGCAGGGACATTAGAGGTGACCTTTACCTCTCACATTCTGCAGGAGGAACATTCAACTGCTCTAACCTCCATTCCCTCTACTCTCAATTCCCAAACAGTTTGCTAAAAAAATGAAACACCAAAGAAAGCACTTGTCACTTTACCAACCAATGCACTGACCATTTGTTTGGTTCATGGGGGAGGATGGGGGGGGGGCACTACCTAGGTGGTGTTTTGGGTGAAGTACCCACCCAAATAGGTGACCGCTCCAACTGCATCCAGGAGCTGAAGAAAAACCAGAACTACTCACCTATCCCAGCAGGCTCCACAGCTCCCTGGTGACCTTGTGACCTCTCCGACCGCTTCCAGGAACTCAACCTTGTCCTGACCATTGGTTGTGGTCCCAACACTGACCCCTGTGAAACTCCACTCATCACCAGCTGCCATCCTGAAAAAGCCCCCTTTATCCCCACTCCCGGCTTTCTGCCAGCCTGCCAATCCTCTATCCAGGCCAGTACCTTGTCACTAACACCATGGGCTTTTACCTTATTTAACAGCCTCCTGTGCAGCACCCTGTCAGAGGCCTTCTGGAAATCCAAATAGATCATGTCCACTGGCTCTCCTTTGTCTAGCTTGCTCATTACCTCCTCAAAGCGTTCTAACAGATTTGTCAGGCATGGCCACCCTTGACAAAGCTGTTCTGGCTCCGCCCTATTTTACCAGAAACTTCCAAGTGCTCCATAATCTCATCCTTAATAATGGACTCTAGTAACTTACCAATGACCAAGGTCAGGCTAACCAGCCTATAATTTCCTGTCTTCTGCCTCCCTCCCTTCTTACACAGAGGCGTTGCATAAGTCAGTTTCCAATCATCTGGGACCCTCTCGGACTCCAGTGATTCCTGAAAGATCACCACCAATGCCTCTACAATCTCCTCAGTTCTCTCCTTCAGAACCCTGGGGTATAGTCCATCTGATCCAGGTGATTTATCCACCTTTAGACCTTTCGGCTTTCCCAGCACCTTCACCTTAGTGAAGGCTCACTTACCTCTACTCCCTGACTGTTTTGAAGTTGGGGTTTGTCTTGTAGATAATACACTCTGTTGCTACTGAGCATGGGTAGAAGAGGGACTGGATATTTGTGGATGTGGTGCCAATCAAACGGCTGCTTTGTCCTGGATGGTGTTGAGCTCCTTGAGTGTTGTTGGAGCTGCCCCCATCCAGAGCAAGTGAGGAGTATTCCATCACCCTCCGGACTTGTGCCTTGGAGATGGTGGACAGGCTTTGGGGAGTCAGGAGGGGAGTTACTCGCTGCAGTATTCCTAATCTCTGAGCTGCTCCTGTAGCCACAGCGTTTATTTGGTGAGTCCAGTTGAGTGTCTGGTCAATGGTGACCCCCAGGATGGTAATAGTGAGGGATTCAGTGATGGTAATCTTTGAATGTCAAGGGGCAGTGGTAGGTGGTCTCTTATTGGTGGTGGTCACAGCCTGACCTCTGTGTGGCGTGAATGTTCCTTGTCCCTTGTCAGCCTAACCCTGGATATTGTCCAGATCTTGTTCCATTTGAACACGGACTGCTTCAGTCCCTGAGGAGAGGGGAATGGGGCTGAACATTGTGTAATCATCGGGGACCATCCCCACTTCTGACCTTCTGATGGAGGGAAGGTCATTGATGAAGCAGCTGAAGATGGTTGGGTCTAGGACACTCCCCTGAGGGACTCCTGCAGAGATGTCCTGGAGCTGAGATGACTGACCCTCCAACACCCACAGCCATCTCCCTCTGTGTCGGGTATGACTCTAACCAAGGGAGAGGCTGCCCCCTGATACCCACTGATTCCGGTTTAGCCAGGGCTCCGTGATGCCACACTCGGTCGAATGCAGCCTTGATGCCAAGGGCTGTCCCTCTCCCCTCCCCTCTGGAATTCAGCTCCTTTGTCCATGTTTGACCCAAGGCTGTAATGGGGTCAGGAGCTGGGTGACCCTGGGGGAACCCAAACTGGGCGTCACTGAGCAGGTTAATGTTTGCAACTGTGTCTGTGAGCATGGTGACTGACGAGAGTGTCACTACATTGAAATAGCTAAGACTCCTCTCTCTCTCCCTCCCTCTCTCTCTCTCTCTCTCACACACACTTGGTGGGGATCATCTTTGCAGGAGAGGAAGCTTCTTTCACAGTGAGAGTGCACCCCCGTCCCCACACCTCACCCCACCCCGCTCCCCCAAACCCTCATCCCAGTGGGAACGTGTGGTTAGTGGTTTCGGGAGTGGGACTGTCTGTCCTGGTGCACTGAGCAGAGGGAATCCAGTTGGCAGCTCCGAAACACATCATCGTGATGCCTCCCAGGGTGGGTCAGCCTCACAGCAAGAACACAGCATCTGGAAAAGAATTATTCATTTCAATAAACAGCCACAGGACAATCCAAGCCGAGGACTGTATCCGGAGAATATATCCCAAGCCAGTCACTGGGAAGAAACAAACAAAGACAAAACCAACTTGACATCACTCAGTCAGTTTTCTACCACACGTTTGGAGAGTAAGTGCGTCAGAAAATATAAACAGAGTGAAAGTGATGCCATGTGTGCATTGACACGTCACACCATATCCCGAATCCCATCCTTCCTCCTTATATTCTGTTTGGAAATGAGTGTGGCTGGTCAGAAACTGCTCAGCAAATTCTCCAACCCGGAGATGGAGAGTAATTTGGGAGACACAGCTCCACAACAAGTTAGTACAGCGACAAGGGAGACAGCAAGGCAACGTCAGCACTAACCCCAATCAACCCGTCCCAGGGCCAGGGGCAGCACGGGGTTAGATACAGAGTAAAGCTCCCTCTACACTGTCCCCATCAAACACTCCCAGGGACAGGGACAGCACAGGGTTAGATACAGAGTAAAGCTCCCTCTACACTGTCCCCATCAAACACTCCCAGGATAGGGACAGCACGGGGTTAGATACAGAGTAAAGCTCCCTCTACACTGTCCCCCATCAAACACTCCCAGGACAGGGACAGCACGGGGTTAGATACAGAGTAAAGCTCCCTCTACACTGTCCCCATCAAACACTCCCAGGACAGGGACAGCACAGGGTTAGATACAGAGTAAAACTCCCTCTACACTGTCCCCATCAAACACTCCCAGGGACAGGGACAGCACAAGGTTAGATACAGAGTAAAGCTCCCTCTACACTGTCCCCATCAAACCCTCCCAGGGACAGGGACAGCACGGGGTTAGATACAGAGTAAAGCTCCCTCTACACTGACCCCCATCAAACACTCCCAGGGGCAGGGACAGCACGGGGTTAGGTACAGAGTAAAGCTCCCTCTACACTGTCCCCATAAAACACTCCCAGGGACAGGGACAGCACGGGGTTAGATACAGAGTAAAGCTCCCTCTACACTGTCCCCATCAAACACTCCCAGGGACAGGGACAGCACAGGGTTAGATACAGAGTAAAGCTCCCTCTACACTGTCCCCATCAAACCCTCCCAGGGACAGGGACAGCACGGGGTTAGATACAGAGTAAAGCTCCTTCTACACTGTCCCCCATCAAACACTCCCAGGGACAGGGACAGCACGGGGTTAGATACAGAGTAAAGCTCCCTCTACACTGACCCCCATCAAACACTCCCAGGGGCAGGGACAGCACGGGGTTAGATACAGAGTAAAGCTCCCTCTACACTGTCCCCATCAAACACTCCCAGGGACAGGGACAGCACGGGGTTAGATACAGAGTAAAGCTCCCTCTACACTGTCCCCATCAAACCCTCCCAGGGACAGGGACAGCACGGGGTTAGATACAGAGTAAAGCTCTCTCTACACTGTCCCCATCAAACACTCCCAGGGGCAGGGACAGCACGGGGTTAGATACAGAGTAAAGCTCCCTCTACACTGACCCCCATCAAACACTCCCAGGGGCAGGGACAGCACGGGGTTAGATACAGAGTAAAGCTCCCTCTACACTGTCCCCATCAAACCCTCCCAGGGACAGGGACAGCACGGGGTTAGATACAGAGTAAAGCTCCCTCTACACTGTCCCCATCAAACACTCCTGGGACAGGGACAGCACGGGGTTAGATACAGAGTAAAGCTCCCTCTACACTGTCCCCATCAAACACTCCCAGATCAGGGACAGCACGGGGTTAGACACAAAGTAAAGCTCCCTCTACACTGTCCCCAATCAACCCATCCCAGGGACAGGAACAGCACGGGGTTAGATACAGAGTAAAGCTCTCTCTACACTGTCCCCATCAAACACTCCCAGGGACAGGGACAGCACGGGGTTAGATACAGAGTAAAGCTCCCTCTACACTGACCCCCATCAAACACTCCCAGGGGCAGGGACAGCACGGGGTTAGATACAGAGTAAAGCTCCCTCTACACTGTCCCCATCAAACCCTCCCAGGGACAGGGACAGCACGGGGTTAGATACAGAGTAAAGCTCCCTCTACACTGTCCCCATCAAACCCTCCCAGGACAGGGACAGCACGGGGTTAGATACAGAGTAAAGCTCCCTCTACACTGTCCCCATCAAACACTCCCAGATCAGGGACAGCACGGGGTTGGATACAAAGTAAAGCTCCCTCTACACTGTCCCCAATCAACCCATCCCAGGGACAGGAACAGCACGGGGTTAGATACAGAGTAAAGCTCCCTCTACACTGACCCCCATCAAACACTCCCAGGACAGGGACAGCACGGGGTTAGATACAGAGTAAAGCTCCCTCTACACTGACCCCCATCAAACACTCCCAGGACAGGGACAGTAAGGGGTTAGATACAGAGTAAAGCTCACTCTACACTGTCCCCATCAAACACTCCCAGGACAGGGACAGCACGGGGTTAGATACAGAGTAAAGCTCCCTCTACACTGTCCCCATCAAACCCTCCCAGGGACGGGGACAGCACGGGGTTGGATACAGAGTAAAGCTCCCTCTACACTGTCCCCCATCAAACACTCCCAGGGCAGGGACAGCACGGGGTGAGATACAGAGTAAAGCTCCCTCTACACTGTCCCCCATCAAACACTCTCAGGACAGGGACAGCACAGGGTTAGATACAGAGTAAAGCTCCCTCTACACTGTCCCCCATCAAACACTCCCAGGACAGGGACACCCCGGAGTTAGATACAGAGTAAAGCTCCCTCTACACTGTCCCCAATCAAACACTCCCAGGACAGGGACAGCACGGGGTTAGATACAGAGTAAAGCTCCCTCTACACTGTCCCCCATCAAACACTCCCAGGACAGGGACAGCACAGGATGAGAGACAGAGTAAAGCTCCCTCTACACTGTCCCCCATCAAACACTCCCAGGACAGGGACAGCACAAGGTTAGATACAGAGTAAAGCTCCCTCTACACTGTCCCCCATCAAACACTCCCAGGACAGGGACAGCACAGGATGAGAGACAGAGTAAAGCTCCCTCTACACTGTCCCCCATCAAACACTCCCAGGACAGGGACAGCACAAGGTTAGATACAGAGTAAAGCTCCCTCTACACTGTCCCCCATCAAACACTCCCAGGACAGGGACAGATACAGAGTAAACCTGAATGATGACACCCCCCTCTGCACAATGATTCCTTTGCAAATGTAGTATTTTCTTTGCCTGATGCATTGACACTCATTCTGACTCAGTTCCTCTGGGAATGTTCTGAAATTGCTGAGACCAAAGTGGAAGGAGGAAACATCAGAGCAGAGCATACTCACCGCAACCATCCCGCTCGGGTTTGTTGGAAAACCGCACGTTCCATAACATTGCAGTGGTGTCAGGGTGGCCCAAGGAACACTCTCTCTCAGACAGAAGTGACAACATCTCCCCGAAATGTACACGCATTGGCTTCACTACATCAACACAAACCAACCGCTGTTTGTCGGGATGTAGGTTTACCTCAAAGTCAGAAGTTTGTTTTAAGGTAAAATTCACATAGAGACAGCATGACAGTATTGGAGCGTCAGTGCTGAGGGAGTGCTGCACTGTCAGAGGGTCAGTGCTGAGGGAGTGCTGCACTGTCAGAGGGTCAGTACTGACGGAGTGCCGCACTGTCAGAGGGTCAGTGCTGAGGGAGTGCCGCACTGTCGGAGGGTCAGTGCTGAGGGAGTGCTGCACTGTCAGAGAGTCAGTACTGAGGGAGTGCCGCACTGTCGGAGGGTCAGTGCTGAGGGAGTGCTGCACTGTCAGAGAGTCAGTGCTGAGGGAGTGCCGCACTGTCGGAGGGTCAGTGCTGAGGGTGCGCCGCACTGTCAGAGAGTCAGTACTGAGGGAGTGCCGCACTGTCAGAGGGTCAGTGCTGAGGGAGTGCCGCACTGTCAGAGGGTCAGTGCTGAGGGAGTGCCGCACTGTCAGAGGGTCAGTGCTGAGGGAGTGCCGCACTTTCAGAGGGTCAGTGCTGAGGGAGTGCCGCACTGTCAGAGAGTCAGTACTGAGGGAGTGCCGCACTGTAGGAGGGTCAGTGCTGAGGGAGTGCCGCACTGTCAGAGGGTCAGTGCTGAGGGAGTGCCGCACTGTCAGAGGGTCAGTGCTGAGGGAGTGCCGCACTGTCAGAGGGTCAGTGCTGAGGGAGTGCCGCACTGTCAGAGGGTCAGTACTGAGGGAGTGCCTCACTGTCAGAGGGTCAGTGCTGAGGGAGTGCTGCACTGTCAGAGGGTCAGTGCTGAGGGAGTGCCGCACTGTCGGAGGGTCAGTACTGACGGAGTGCTGCACTGTCAGAGGGTCAGTGCTGAGAGAGTGCCGCACTGTCAGAGGGTCAGTGCTGAGGGAGTGCCGCACTGTCAGAGGGTCAGTGCTGAGGGAGTGCCGCACTGTCAGAGGGTCAGTGCTGAGGGAGTGCCGCACTGTCAGAGGGTCAGTGCTGAGGGAGTGCCGCACTGTCAGAGGGTCAGTGTTGAGAGAGTGCCGCACTGTCAGAGGGTCAGTGCTGGGGGAGTGCCGCACTGTCAGAGGGTCAGTGCTGAGGGAGTGCCGCACTGTCAGAGGGTCAGTGCTGAGGGAGTGGATGTAAATCTCTCACGGTGGCAATGTGCATTGTTTCTGGCATTTTGACTGAATTTCATCCCTGAACCAATCCCAGTAGGGAAAGATTAATCACTCATTAATCCCAATGCTTTTCTGGGAATGTGCTGTGTGTAAATTGGCTCAGACGCCCTAATACTTGGCTATACTTGAGAAAGTTACTGCTGCGCATCACAAATATTATTATAGACTTGTTCTGCACATCTTAATTTATACTCAGCTTTGAATGAAAAGCAAGTGATTTTAATTTTAAAGGTTTAATTATCATGTTTATTTCGCCAAGTATGATTGGGAGCTTTAGTTTTTTTTCCCAGGAGACTTTTTATTTTGTTCATTTCTTGTGGGCGCCACAGACTGGGCCCAGCATTTATCCCCCGTCCCTAGTTGCCCCCCTTGAGAAGGTGGGGGTGAGCTGCCTTCTTGAACCGCTGCAGTCCATGTGCTGTGGGTAGACCCACAATGCCCTTAGGGAGGGAATTCCAGGATTCTGACCCAGTGACACTGAAGGAACGGCGATATATTTCCAAGTCAGGATGGTGAGGGGCTTGGAGGGGAACTTGCAGGGGGTGGGGTTCCCATGGATCTGCTGCCCTTGTCCTTCTAGATGGAAGTGGGTGTGGGTTTGGAAGGTGCTGTCTGAGGGTCTTTGGGGAGTTTCTGCAGAGCATCTTGTAGATGGTACACACTGCTGTTACTGAGTGTGGGTGGGGGAGGGAGGGGATGGCACACACTGCTGTTACTGAGTGTGGGTGGGGGAGGGAGGGGATGGTACACACTGCTGTTACTGAGTGTGGGTGGGGGAGGGAGGGGACGGTACACACTGCTGTTACTGAGTGTGGGTGGGGGAGGGAGGGGACGGTACACACTGCGGTAACTGAGTGTGGGTGGGGGAGGGAGGGGATGGTACACACTGCTGTTACTGAGTGTGGGTGGGGGAGGGAGGGGACAGTACACACTGCTGTTACTGAGTGTGGGTGGGGGAGGGAGGGGATGGTACAAACTGCTGTTACTGAGTGTGGGTGGGGGAGGGAGGGGATGGTACACACTGCTGTTACTGAGTGTGGGTGGGGGAGGGAGGGGATGGTACACACTGCTGTTACTGACGGTGGGTGGGGGAGGGAGGGGATGGTACACACTGCTGTTACTGAGTGTGGGTGGGGGGAGGGAGGGGATGGTACACACTGCTGTTACTGAGTGTGGGTGGGGGAGGGAGGGGATGGTACACACTGCTGTTACTGAGTGTGGGTGGGGGAGGGGGTGGATGGTACACACTGCTGTTACTGAGTGTGGGTGGGGGGAGGGAGGGGATGGTACACACTGCTGTTACTGAGTGTGGGTGGGGGAGGGAGGGGGTGTTTGTGGATGTGGGGCCAATCAAGTGGCTGCTTTGTCCTGGATGGTGTTGAGCTTCTTGAGTGTTGTTGGAGCTGCCCCCATCCAGGGCAAGTGGGGAGTATTCCATCACACTCCGGACTTGTGCCTTGTAGATGGTGGACAGGCTTTGGGGAGTCAGGAGGGGAGTTACTCACTGCAGGATTCCCAGCCTCTGACCTGCTCATGAATTCTCCCAGGGCAGCTCCATCCCAATGTAAACCAATGGGAGGCAGTGGGAAAGGGTTTAATCATTTGGCACTGTGAATAGCTCGTCATCTTCATTGCGTTGATGTATAATGGGAATGAATGGTACATTTCATTACAAATGGAATGACAATTGCATAGGTCCATTGGGATTGTATAGAGTGGGAGTGAATGGGAAGGGGTTTGGGTCTGTTGGAAATGTGTTCAGTTGGGGTGAATGGGACGTGGTGTGGGTGCTTTGGGATTGTGTAGAGTTGGAGTGACTGGGAAGGGTTTTGGGTCCATTGGGATTTTGTGGAGTGGGAGTGAAAAGGAATTGGGGTGGGCCCTTTGGGAATGTGTAGAGTTTGAGGGAATAGGAAGGGATTTGGATTTGTTGGGAGTGGGAATGAATGGGATCGAGTTTTGTTCCATTGAGATTGTGTAGAGTTGGGATGAATGGGAAGAGGTGGAGATCCATTCAGATTGTGCAGAGTGGGAATGAATGGGAAGGGATGTAAATTTTTTGGGGTTGTGTCGAGTGGGAGTGAATTGGAAAGGGTGTGGATCCATCTGGGATGTATACAGGGAGTGATTGGGGAGGGGTGTGGATCCATTGGGATTGTGTACTGTAGGAGAGAATGGGAAGAGATGTGGGTGTATTGGGATTGTGTAGAGTGGGATTGTATGGGAAGGCGGTTGGGTCCATTGGGATTGTGTAGAATGGGAGTGAATGGGAAGGGTGTTGGGTCCATTGGGATTGTGTAGAACAGGGGTGAATAGGAAGAGGTTTGTGTCCATTTGGTTTGTGTTGAGTTGGAGTCAATGTGAAAGAGTTTCTATCCATTGGGATTGTGTTCATTAGGAGTGAATGGAAAGGTGATGTGAGGAAGGGTCACTGGACTTCAAACCTTAACTCTGATTTTTCTTCACAAACGCTATCAGACCTGCAGATCTTTTCCAGGTATCTCAATTTTTGAAGTGGGTAATATAAGTTGCAATGAAGGCGGTGGTGCTGGTAGGTGCAGGCTGTGACATGTAGTTTTCTTCCTTTTTGTATATCTTGAGGAAATAATCCAAATGCTCTGTTCTAATAATGTGGCTGTCAAACATGTAATAAATCTGGCAGCTTCGCTGGAAGTGACATGCCTGCTAATAAATAACTAAATAATCTATTAATTGGCAATAGTTGATGAGTGAGATGTGTTGGTTGGGAGCGATACATTTATAATTAAAGCATGATATCTTTAAAGTCTCCTTGTCTAAATGCAAACTTACCAAAACTCAAGTGTATTCCCTTATTTGCAAATCTTCTGAATGGTGGAGCAGACTCGATGGGCTGAGTGGCCTACTGTGTCCTATTGTTTTAATGATGGTGTTTGTACTGGCTCTGTTGAAGGTCTATCGGCCAATCCCCTCCCTCTGCCCCCACTCCCACTCTTGCCCCTTGGTCTGACAGAGCTCTTTCTCTTTCACTGCCCTGTCAGGCACTACAGTACAGACCAACCACCACTGCCCTGTGTCAGGCACTACAGTACAGACCAACCACCACTGCCCTGTGTCAGGCACTACAGTACAGACCAACCACCACTGCCCTGTGTCAGGCACTACAGTACAGACCAACCACCACTGCCCTGTCAGGCACTACAGTACAGACCAACCACCACTGCCCTGTCAGGCACTACAGTACAGACCAACCACCACTGCCCTGTCAGGCACTACAGTACAGACCAACCACCACTGCCCTGTGTCAGGCACTACAGTACAGACCAACCACCACTGCCCTGTCAGGCACTACAGTACAGACCAACCACCACTGCCCTGTCAGGCTCTACAGTACAGACCAACCACCACTGCCCTGTCAGACACTACAGTACAGACCAACCACCACTGCCCTGTGTCAGACACTACAGTACAGACCAACCACCACTGCCCTGTCAGACACTACAGTACAGACCAACCACCACTGGCCTGTCAGACACTACAGTACAGACCAACCACCACTGGCCTGTCAGGCACTACAGTACAGACCAACCACCACTGCCCTGTCAGACACTACAGTACAGACCAACCACCACTGGCCTGTCAGACACTACAGTACAGACCAACCACCACTGCCCTGTGTCAGACACTACAGTACAGACCAAACACCACTGCCCTGTGTCAGACACTACAGTACAGACCAACCACCACTGCCCTGTCAGGCACTACAGTACAGACCAACCACCACTGCCCTGTCAGACACTACAGTACAGACCAACCACCACTGCCCTATCAGGCACTACAGTACAGACCAACCACCACTGCCCTGTCAGGCACTACAGTACAGACCAACCACCACTGCCCTGTCAGACACTACAGTACAAACCAACCACCACTGCCCTGTGTCAGGCACTACAGTACAGACCAACCACCACTGCCCTGTCAGACACTACAGTACAGACCAACCACCACTGCCCTGTCAGACACTACAGTACAGACCAACCACCACTGCCCTGTCAGGCACTACAGTACAGACCAACCACCACTGCCCTGTGTCAGGCACTACAGTACAGACCAACCACCACTGCCCTGTGTCAGGCACTACAGTACAGACCAAACACCACTGCCCTGTCAGGCACTACAGTACAGATCAAACACCACTGCCCTGTCAGAGACTACAGTACAGACCAACCACCACTGCCCTGTCAGGCACTACAGTACAGACCAACCACCACTGCCCTGTGTCAGGCACTACAGTACAGACCAACCACCACTGCCCTGTGTCAGGCACTACAGTACAGACCAACCACCACTGCCCTGTCAGGCACTACAGTACAGACCAACCACCACTGCCCTGTCAGGCACTACAGTACAGACCAACCACCACTGCCCTGTCAGGCACTACAGTACAGACCAACCACCACTGCCCTGTCAGACACTACAGTACAGACCAACCACCACTGCCCTGTGTCAGGCACTACAGTACAGACCAACCACCACTGCCCTGTCAGGCACTACAGTACAGACCAACCACCACTGCCCTGTCAGGCTCTACAGTACAGACCAACCACCACTGCCCTGTCAGACACTACAGTACAGACCAACCACCACTGCCCTGTGTCAGACACTACAGTACAGACCAACCACCACTGCCCTGTCAGACACTACAGTACAGACCAACCACCACTGGCCTGTCAGGCACTACAGTACAGACCAACCACCACTGCCCTGTGTCAGACACTACAGTACAGACCAACCACCACTGGCCTGTCAGGCACTACAGTACAGACCAACCACCACTGCCCTGTCAGACACTACAGTACAGACCAACCACCACTGGCCTGTCAGGCACTACAGTACAGACCAACCACCACTGCCCTGTCAGACACTACAGTACAGACCAACCACCACTGGCCTGTCAGACACTACAGTACAGACCAACCACCACTGCCCTGTGTCAGACACTACAGTACAGATCAAACACCACTGCCCTGTGTCAGACACTACAGTACAGACCAACCACCACTGCCCTGTCAGGCACTACAGTACAGACCAACCACCACTGCCCTGTCAGACACTACAGTACAGACCAACCACCACTGCCCTATCAGGCACTACAGTACAGACCAACCACCACTGCCCTGTCAGGCACTACAGTACAGACCAACCACCACTGCCCTGTCAGACACTACAGTACAAACCAACCACCACTGCCCTGTGTCAGGCACTACAGTACAGACCAACCACCACTGCCCTGTCAGACACTACAGTACAGACCAACCACCACTGCCCTGTGTCAGGCACTACAGTACAGACCAACCACCACTGCCCTGTCAGGCACTACAGCACAGACCAACCACCACTGCCCTGTGTCAGGCACTACAGTACAGACCAACCACCACTGGCCTGTCAGGCACTACAGTACAGACCAACCACCACTGGCCTGTCAGACACTACAGTACAGACCAACCACCACTGCCCTGTCAGGCACTACAGTACAGACCAACCACCACTGCCCTGTCAGGCACTACAGTACAGACCAACCACCACTGCCCTATCAGGCACTACAGTACAGACCAACCACCACTGCCCTGTCAGGCACTACAGTACAGACTAACCACCACTGCCCTGTCAGACACTACAGTACAAACCAACCACCACTGCCCTGTCAGGCACTACAGTACAGACCAACCACCACTGCCCTGTCAGACACTACAGTACAGACCAACCACCACTGCCCTGTCAGACACTACAGTACAGACCAACCACCACTGCCCTGTCAGACACTACAGTATAGACCAACCATCACTGCCCTGTCAGACACTACAGTACAGACCAACCGCCACTGCCCTGTCAGACACTACAGTACAGACCAACCACCACTGCCCTGTCAGGCACTACAGCACAGACCAACCACCACTGCCCTGTGTCAGGCACTACAGTACAGACCAACCACCACTGCCCTGTCAGGCACTACAGCACAGACCAACCACCACTGCCCTGTCAGGCACTACAATACAGACCAACCACCACTGCCCTGTGTCAGACACTACAGTACAGACCAACCACCACTGCCCTGTCAGGCACTACAGTACAGACCAACCACCACTGCCCTGTGTCAGACACTACAGTACAGACCAACCACCACAACTCACTGAAGACAACATTCTCCTGATCTCGCCCGCTCGGATTACTTGAGCAGTGACCTTCAGTCTGTGTCTCTCCTGCTGAGAAAGCTCTCAGTGAGAATCATTTCTCCCTCATCACTCTCTCAGAATCTCCAGCTGTTATCATCTGGGCGGTGGGGGAGGGAGAAACTGGATCCCTTTGGTGGGAGGATGGAGACCAAGAGAGCCCCAGGTCAATGGAGGATCACAAATGAAAGAAAGACAACATTATTCGAAGGAGCTAGGGGTTAGGGTCTAGGGTGTACTGTCTGAGAGTGTGGGGGAGGGGAGGGTCACTCAAGGGGTTAGGGTCTGGGGTGTAATGTCTGAGAGTGTGGGGGAGGGAGAGGGTCACTCGAGGGGTTAGGGCCTGGGGTGTACTGTCTGAGAGTGTGGGGGGAGGGGGAGGGTCACTCGAGGGGTTAGGGTCTGGGGTGTACTGTCTGAGAGTGTGGGGGAGGGGAGGGTCACTCGAGGGGTTAGGGTCTGGGGTGTACTGTCTGAGAGTGTGGGGGAGGGGGAGGGTCACTCGAGGGGTTAGGGTCTGGGGTGTACTGTCTGCGAGTGTGGAGGGAGGGGAGGTTCACTCGAGGGGCACGGGATTGAGGGAGATATAGCAGTTTGGATCAGTAATTGGCTAGCTGAAAGAAGACAGAGGGTGGTGGTTGATGGGAAATGTTCATCCTGGAGTTCAGTTACTAGTGGGGTACCACAAGGATCTGTTTTGGGGCCACTGCTGTTTGTCATTTTCATAAATGACCTGGATGTGGGTGTAGAAGGGTGAGTTAGTAAATTTGCGGATGACACTAAGGTCGGTGGAGTTGTGGACAGTGCCAAAGGATGTTGTAGTTTACAGAGGGACATGAATAAGCTGCAGAGCTGGGCTGAGAGGTGGCAAATGGAGTTTAATGTGGAAAAGTGTGAGGTGATTCACTTTGGAAGGAATAACAGGAATACAGAGTACTGGGCTAATGGTAAGATTCTTGGTAGTGTAGATGAGCAGAGTGATCTCGGTGTCCATGTACATAGATCCCTGAAAGTTACCACCCAGGTTGACAGGGTTGTTAAGAAGGTATACGGTGTGTTAGCTTTTATTGGTAGAGGGATCGAGTTTCGGAACCATGAGGTCATGCTGCAGCTGTACAAAACTCTGGTACAGCCACACTTGGAGTATTGTGTACAGTTCTGGTCACCGCACTATAGGAAGGATGTGGGAGCTTTGGAAATGTTGCAGAGGAGATTTACTGGGATGTTGCCTGGTATGGAGGGAAGGTCTTACGGGGAAAGGCTGAGGGACTTGAGGCTGTTCTCGTTAGAGAGAAGAAGGTTGAGAGGTGACTTAATAGAGACATACAAGATAATCAGAGGGTTAGATAGGGTGGACAGGGAGAGCCTTTTTCCTGGGATAGTGATAGCGAGCACGAGGGGGGCATAGCTTTAAATTGAGGAGAGATCGATATAGGACAGATGTCAGAGGGAGTTTCTTTACTCAGAGAGTAGTAGGGACGTAGAATGAACTGCATGGAACAGTAGTAGACTCACCAACTTTAAGGGCATTTAAATGGTCATTGGATAGACACATGGATGAGAATGGAATAGTGTAGGTTAGATGGGTTTCAGATTGGTTCCACAGGTCAGTGTAACATCGAGGGCCGAAGGGCCTGTACTGTGCTGGAATGCTTAATGTTCTAGATTTTGGAATAGAGAGGAAAGGTTTAAAAGGAACCTAAGGAACAACTTTTTCCCCCAGAGGGTGGTACGTGTGTGGGATGAGCTGCCAGAGAAAGTGGTGGAGCCTGGTACAGTTACAGCATTTAAAAGGCATCTGGATGGAGATATGAATAGGAAGGGTTTATGGGCCATGTGCTGGCAAATGAAACTAGATTAGGTTAGGATACCTGGTCAGTATGGACGGGTTGGACCGAAGGGTCTGTTTCTGTGCTCTCCATCTCTATGACTCTATGACCTGGGGCTACCGAATGACGGGAACTGATAGGCCCCGACCTGACAAGACTTCACTCTGATCTGACTAGAATACATTCTGAATTCCAGCATACTCCTGATGACTGAATGATTTGGAGATGCCGGTGTCGGACTGGGGTGTACAAAGTTAAAAATCACACATCACCAGGTAATAGTCCAACAGGTTTATTTGGAAGCACTAGCTTTTTGAGCACTGCCCCTTCATCCACCTGAAGATTGTCAACCACCTGATGAAGGAGCGTCGCTCCGAAAGCTCGTGTGCTTCCAAATAAACCTGTTGGACTATACCCTGGTGATGTGGGATTGTTAACTCAGAAGAGTGAAGATACTCAGCACCTGTCCCCACGAAGATCATTCCACAGCACCATTGAGTACAGGAGTTAGGAGGGTCACGTTGTGGATGTACAGGACATTGGTTAGGCCACTGTTGGAATATTGCGTGCAGTTCTGGTCTCCTTCCTATCGGAAAGATGTTGTGAAACGTGAAAGGGTTCAAAAAAGATTTACAAGGATGTTGCCAGGGCTGGAGGGTTTGAGCTACAGGGAGAGGCTGAACGGGATGGGGCTGTTTTCCCTGGAGCGTCGAAGTCTGAGGGATGACCTATTGAACAATGGAGCAGTTCAAGGGGTCAAACAGCCAACGCCTTTCCCTGTTTCTGATGATCTGATGGAATGGCAAGTGGACTGCTGGCCTTTATTTCAAGGAGAATGGAACGTAAAAGTAGGAGGTCCTGCTGAAATGATATCAAGCCCATTCCAGTCACAACTGGAATATTGTGAGCCGTTTGGTTCCCTTACCTCAGGAAAGTTTGTCTGGGATTAAGGCCAGTCCAGAAAAGGTTTACTCGACTGATGCCAGGCATGGATGGTCTGAATGATGAGGAGAGGTTGAGTAGGTTGGGCCTGTACTCATTGGGTTTAGAAAAATACAAGGCGACCTTATTGAAACGTACAAGATTCTGAGGGGCCTTGAGACGGGAGATGTGGAGAGGCTTTTTCCCCGTGTGGGAGTCTCGGACAATAGGGGCACCCTCTCAGAGTAAGGAGTCACCCATTGAAGACAGAGATGGAGAGGGATTCCTTCTCCCTGAGGGGAGTGAATCTATGGAATTCTTTCCCACAGCGGGCTGTCGAGGCTGGGGCATTCAGGATATTCAAGGCTGAGAGGGACAGATGTTTAATTGGGAAGGGATAAGGGTCACAGGGAAAAGGCAGGAAAATGGAGTTGAAGATTGTCAGGTCAGCCAGCGGACAGCAGAGCAGACTCAGTGGGCTGAATGGCTTATTTCTACTCCGATATATTATGGTCTCTGCTCTCCTCCTACTCAAGGACAACTTCCCTTCTGTTCATTTCTGAGTCCTGTTCATACAGAAGACAGACCGAAGTGTGAAGCGGAGAGATTGTGACGGTGTAGCTGGGATTGCCAGAGGGAATTTCTCTGAGTTACATTGCTCTCGCTTGTCTCTCAGCTGATGAAGTGGTGGTACCACCCTGTGTATTGGATCCAGAAATGGATCACACTGCCAACCACACAATAACATCAATAAATCTTCTCAGAACCGCAACGTACGATCCAAAACTGCCTGATGTTATTGACGGAACTCGCTGCTGCCTTTTCATGCAACGTTTGGCCGAGAACCAGCATCTGTTTTCAAGGAGACCATTCTTACTTCAAGCAGGAGCTGTCATTCCTGTAGAATCTTTCACACCCTCTGAGTGGCCCAAAGCACTTTATAGTTTTGGCAGACACTGCCTGAGAGTCGGACTTTCCCCAGCCAAGTTGGAATCTCACAATAAGCAATGTCGGAATGAGCAGAGGCATGGCTGATTGTGTTGGTTTTGAGCAATTAATGCTTCAATTAGTCTCTGAGCTCCAGCACCAACAGGTGGGACATTGCACTGGGGGCCTGACAGCAGAATGCCAAAGGACCTGCACCAGCCAGAGGGTGGTCCAAGCTGGAGACTTCCGGTAGGCGATGGGAATCCCTCTGGGATGACCATCAAACATCCCAGAAAAGTACAAACATCCCAGAAGGTGAAGACTCTGGAAGGACTGCAAGGTCTCTTCAGGAAGGTGCACAGCTGGAGTTGAGGATATAAGAGGGAGAACAGAAACCTCAAAGATTCCCTCAACTTAACACCCCCTCGCCCCGCCGCGTAGAGGGACAGAGCCTGGGGATCACAGCCCCACCTTCATATCAACATTCCAATTACAGTGGGAGTGAAGGGTCGAGTGGTATTATCACTAAAGCACAAAGACAGAGACACAGATGATGTTCTGGGGACCCAGGTTCAAAACCTGCCTCTTATGGTCCATTCATCCATCTAACAACAGTGGGGAAGAGGCTGTTCCTGAACCTGCTGCTGCGGGTGTCTAAGCTGCTGTATCCCCTGCCTAACAGAGGGGGTTATGGGAGAGCATTCCCGGGGGGGGGGGAGGGGTCCTGGAGGATGTTGGCAGCCTTCCTGCGGCAGGGAGACGTGTAAATGGAGTCCATGGATGGGAGGGTGGATTCCGTGATGGTCTGGGCTGTGCACACCACCTTCTGTAGTTTCTGACAGTCCTGGGCAGAGCAGTTACTGTACCAGACCGTTATACACCCGGACAGTGGGGTGCTCTCAGTGATGCAACTGTAGGAGTTAGTGAGGGTCCTTGTGGACATGCTGAATATTCTTATCCTCTGACAGTGTGGCACTCCCTCAGCACTGACCCTCTGACAGTGTGGCACTCCCTCAGCACTGACCCTCTGACAGTGCGGCACTCCCTCAGCACTGACCCTCTGACAGTGCGGCACTCCCTCAGCACTGACCCTCTGACAGTGCGGCACTCCCTCAGCACTGACCCTCTGACAGTGCGGCACTCCCTCAGCACTGACCCTCTGACAGTGCGGCACTCCCTCAGCACTGACCCTCTGACAGTGCGGCACTCCCTCAGCACTGACCCTCTGACAGTGCGGCACTCCCTCAGCACTGACCCTCTGACAGTGCGGCACTCCCTCAGCACTGACCCTCTGACAGTGCGGCACTCCCTCAGCACTGACCCTCTGACAGTGCGGCACTCCCTCAGTACTGACCCTCTGACAGTGCGGCACTCCCTCAGCACTGACCCTCTGACAGTGCGGCACTCCCTCAGCACTGACCCTCTGACAGTGCGGCACTCCCTCAGCACTGACCCTCTGACAGTGCGGCACTCCCTCAGCACTGACCCTCTGACAGTGCGGCACTCCCTCAGCACTGACCCTCTGACAGTGCGGCACTCCCTCAGCACTGACCCTCTGACAGTGTGGCACTCCCACAGCTGTGCCTACCCACAGATTACCTGCCCTCTCTGGTCCTTTCCATCACCCACGTCAGCAGCTTTTCCACCTTCTGCTCAATGCTGTGACTTTGGGATTAAGGAAAGTTTGAATGATTTTCCCAGTTGACAGCATGGTGGGGATAGTGAGATTCATCGTGCTCCGTGTCTGGCTCAGTTGCACAGCAGGCATCAGCACTCTCACATCCTTGTGTGGCCTGGTTACACATCAAACTGGTCTTGAAATGATTAACCACCCCCGCACCCAACCCCATAACTGTGACTTCACTCAGGAAAGTGGTTAATGTAATGTCAGGATATGTTAATGGGAGCTCATGGCACCAAATAGGAAAAAAGAAACCATCGGAAAAACAGAAAGAATGTTGTATTTTTAAAAAACGTTTCAAGGAAAACAAATTATTCTTCACACCAATCCATGTTGTCACTTCAGCTCCTGTACAACAACAACAACGTGTGTGTGTGTGTGTGTGTGTGTGTGTGTGTGTGTGTCTGTGTGTGTGTCTGTCTGTCTGAGTGTGTGTGTGTGTCTGTGTGTGTGTGTTTGGGTGTGTGTGTGTGTGCCAGTGTGTCCGTGTGTGTCTGAGTGTGTGTCTGTGTGGGTGTGTCTGTATGAGTGTGTGTGTGCGTCTGTGTGTGTGTGTGTGTGTCTGTGTGAGTGTGTGTTTGTGTCTCTGTGTGTGTGTGGGTTTGTGTGTGTGTGTCTGTGTGTGTGTGTGTGTGTGTATGTCTGTGTGAGTGTCTGTGTGTGTGTGTGTGTTTGTGTCTGTGTGTGTGTGCGTTTGGGTGTGTGTGTCTGTGTCTGTCTGTCTGAGTGTGTCTGTTTGGGTGTGTGTTTGGGTGTCTGTGTGTGTGTGAGTTTGGGTGTGTGTCTGTTTGGGTGTCTGTGTGTGTGTGTCTGTGTGTGTGTCTGTGTGTGTCTGGGTGTGCGTGTTAGAGTCACAGAAACCCCTCAGCCTTCGATATATGCTCCATAGAAAACAGCCCCAGCTTGTTCAGCCTCTCCCTATAGTGGAAGGAGACCAGAATTGCACGCAATATTCCAACAGTGGCCTAACCAATGTCCTGTACAGCCGCAACATGACCTCCCAACTCCTGTACTCAATGAAATCTTTTGTTGAAGTGTGTGGAAACATCAGTCCTATTATTTCCTTCGGTGCCAGGGAATGATCTTTGTTGGGGCAGGTGCTGACTATCGTTCAGTCATCCGGAGTATACCAGAGTTCAGAGTATATTCTAGTCAGATCATAGTGAAGTCTTGTCAGGTCGGGGCCTATCAGTTCCCGTCAGTCGGTAGGCCCGGATCATAGAGTCATAGCGATGTACAGCACAGAAACAGACCCTTCAGTCCAACCCATCCATGCCAACCAGATATCCTAACCTATTCTCGTTCCATTTGCCAGCACCCGACCCATATCCCTCCAAACCCTTCCTATTCATGTACCCACCTAGATGCCTTTTAAATGTCCCAATTGTACCAGCCTCCACCACATCCTCTGACAGCTCATTCCATACACGTACCACCCTCTGTGTGAAAAAGTTGCCCCTTAGGTCCCTTTTATATCTTTCCCCTCTCACCCTAAACCTATGCCCTCTAGTTCTGGACTCCCCCACCCCAGGGAAAAGACTTTGTCTATTTACCCTATCCATGCCCCTCATGATTTTATAAACCTCTATAAGGTCACTCCTTAGCCTCTGACGCTCCAGGGAAAACAGCCCCAGCCTGTTCAGCCTCTCCCTGTAGCTCAGATCCTCCAACCCTGGCAACATCCTTGTAAATCTTTTCTGAACCCTTTCCAGTTTCACAACATCTTTCCGATAGAAAGGAGACCAGAATTGCACACAATATTCCAACAGTGGCCTAACCAATGTCCTGTACAGCCGCAATATGACCTCCCAACTCCTGTACTCAATACTCTGACCAATAAAAGAAAGCATACCAAACGCCTTCTTCACTATCCTATCTACCTGGGACTTCACTTTCAAGGAGCTATGAACCTGCATTCCAAGGTCTCTTTGTTCAGCAACACTCCCTAGGACCTTACCATTAAGTGTATAAGTCCTGCTAAGATTTGCTTTCCCAAAATGCAGCACCTCACATTTATCTGAATTAAACACCATCTGCCACTTCTCAGCCCATTGGCCCATCTGATCAAGATCCTGTTGTAATCTGAGGTAACCCTCTTTGCTGTCCACTACATTTTCAATTTTGGTGTCATCTGCAAACTTACTAACTATACCTCATATGTTCACATCCAAATCATTTATGTAAATGACAGAAAGTAGTGGACCCAGCACCGATCCTTGTGGCACTCCACTGGTCACAGGCCTCCAGTCTGAAAAACAACCCTCCACCACCACCCTCTGTCTTCTACCTTTGAGCCAGTTCTGTATCCAAATGGCTAGTTCTCCCTGTATTCCATGAGATCTAACCTTGCTAATCAGTCTCCCATGGGGAACCTTGTCGAACGCCTTAACAAAGTCCATATGGATCACATCTACTGCTCTGCCCTCATCAATCTTCTTTGTTACTTCTTCAAAAAACTCAACCAAGTTTGTGAGACATGATTTCCCAAGCACAAAGCCATTTTGATTATCCCCTGTGTGTGTGTGTGTGAGTGTGTGTGTGTGTGTGTGTGTGTGTGTGTGTGTGAGTGTGTGTGTGTGTGTGTGTGTGTGTGCATCCCTCAATCCCAGTGCTCCTCTTTCTCTCCATCCCTCGCTGAACAGGTTTATGACCAGCTCCTTCCCTGCTGTTATCAGACTTTTGAATGGGCCTGTTTAATGTTAATATCGATCTCCCCCTGCACCTCCTGGACAGCTGTAACATTGAACCCTGCACTCTGACCTGTTACCCTGATGCACTGCGAAAGTACAATCTGCCCTGAGAAACACATAAGACACTTTTCACTGCACCTCAAACACGTGACAATAATAAATCCAATCAGATCAAATTATTCCTGAGTTAATGTCTCTCAGAAATGTGCATTCAGTTCCCAGTGAATGTCAGAGAGTGTCTGCAGTTCACATCTACCTTTGACATGCACAGTGTGTCCCAGGTCATTGTTCTAACACAGCTGTATGGATGATGTGGCAGACAGCTGGTAGTCACTGTGAAGAATTGGGGCAAGTGATGTGTCCTGAGAGGAGTAGTTCAGAAGGAGAAGGCCAGGTGAAGGTGAAACAAACTGTTTCCTGGCCGTTATTATTATTATGGACAAGAGCAAGGAGGTGATTGTGGATTCATGGGAATGGTTCCAGAAATGAGAACCTTCAGCGATGAGGAAGGATTGAAGAAGTTGGGAGTGATCTTCTGGAAGAGTAGAAGGTTGAGGTGAAATCTGAGTGAGGTTTTCACCATCAGGTGATATCTGGATAGTCGAAAGGCAGCAGCTGGTCCCAGCCCGTGCAAGGACAAGGGAGCACAAGGTAAAGTTACTCATCAAAGAGACAAATCTTCTCACACAGCAAAAGCTGGGAGTGTGGAATCTGCTGTCAGAGAGTGTGGCACAAGCAGGGACTGGCGAAGCTATGGAAGGGCACTGAGAGTGTTAGCTGTAAGGGAAGAAAGTGCAGGGCGAGAGGGAGAGGCAGGAGGAAGGGGGTAAGTCAGATACTCACTTTGGAGAGCTGGGGTAGACACAATGAGGTCTGCACTGGAACAGTGCGGTGACTCTGTGCAGTGCACTCCGACCTACATTCAAGAAACACAGCTACCAGTTCTTGCAATTGGATTCGAATTGCATAAAATATGGTCATTCAGAAGCAGGTCGTACAGTGCATCCAAAGAGTGTACCGTGTATATGGACTGAGCTGTCAGAGGAGGTGGTGGAAGTTGGAACAATTACAACATTTAAAAGGTACCTGGATGGGTATATGAATAGGAAAGGTTTGGAGGCCAAGCGCTGGCAGGTGGGACTAGGTTGGGTTGGGATATCTGGTTGGTATGGACGGGTTGGGCCAAAGGGCCTGTTCCTGGGCTGCACATCTCTGTGAGTAATTAAACTGCCTTAATGTTCAAGGTTATCCGTGTAGCACAGGATTGTGAGATGGTGTGGGTGTTAGTGTATTTTTGTGGCACTCCCTCAGTACTGACCCTCGGACAGTGCGGCACTCCCTCAGTACTGACCCTCCGACAGTGTAGTACTCCCTCGGCACTGACCCTCCGACAGCGTGGCATTCCCTCAGCACTGACCCTCCGACAGTGCGGCACTCCCTCAGTATTGACCCTCTGACAATGCAGCACTCCCTCAGTACTGACCCTCTGACAGTGCAGCACTCCCTCAGTACTGACCCTGTGACAGTGCAGCACTCCCTCAGTACTGACCCTCCGACATGTGGCACTCCCTCAGCACTGACCATCCGACAGTGTGACCCTCTCTCAGCACTGACCCTCCGACAGTACGGCACTCCCTCAGCACTGACCCTCCGACAGTGTGGCACTCCCTCAGCACTGACCCTCCGACAGTACGGCACTCCCTCAGCACTGACCCTCTGACAGTGTGGCACTCCCTCAGCACTGACCCTCCCTCAGCTGCACAATGGGAGTCTGCTTCAATGTCTTGGGCTGTGAGCTATACCCCAGGCCCTCAGTTCTGTGGCTGTGTGTATTATCCCGTGAGGTACCTGTGATCTGAGGAGTGTTTACATGTTCTGCTGAACATGGTAGAACCTGTCTCACGACAGCCTGAAATCCCTGACAAGTTTAGCTGGAGGCTGCAGTCAGATATTGCCTCATTTTTGTGACCATGACTACTGACTGTATAAATAGCAGTTTAATTCTCTGCCTTATTCGTTTGTTATTTGTTTTTCTACGCATCACTGGCAGAGCACTCTGCAAATCAAACTCCTCTATTCCCAGAGTCATAACAAAATTTAAAGATTTATGGATGTTCACAAGATTCCCCAGTTGATCTAACATTTAGACCAAGGTGACCATTTTAAATCAGACCATTGTCTTTGACATATGCTAGTTAAACTCTAACTCCCATTTAAAGTCCCTCTCTATAGACACATAAACCAGAAAGCTAAGGGTGTTCTGAGGGAGAGACTGGAAAGTGAGTTCAGTTGCCTCTGTTCACAGTTTTCACTGATCTGATCCTTTTGATTAGATTAGATTAGACTTACAGTGTGGAAACAGGCCCTTCGGCCCAACAAGTCCACACCGACCCGCTGAAGCGAAACCCACCGATCCCCCTACATTTACCCCTTACCTAACACTAGGGGCAATTTAGCATGGCCAATTCACCTGACCCGCACATCTTTGGACTGTGGGAGGAAACCGGAGCACCCGGAGGAAACCCACGCAGACACGGGGAGAACGTGCAAACTCCACACAGTCAGTCGCCTGAGGCGGGAATTGAACCCAGGTCTCTGGCGCTGTGAGGCAGCAGTGCTAACCACTGTGCCACCATGCCGCCCACATTTGGATTGTCAGAATGTGCTGTCCCTTTATTCTCCTGGTGTTTAGAAGGTGACTTACAGACCACACCTTACAGCACGTGATAAGAAAAATAAACTGGCTTTCCTCAGACTTGAGATGTTTTTTTCATTCAACATTCACAGCCACAAGCCGTTCAGCTCCTGGGAGCCAATCACATTGCTGTTGCCAGGCAGAAGGCTTCTTTCACCGATAACTGGTCATTAACCCACAGAGCAGTCAGCTCCTTGTTGCCAGCTGATTCTCCAGCTTAACTAGACCATCTCCCATTGCTTGAACCAGCAGCTGTGTAACCAGCGCTTGCAATGAGGGGATTAGAATCATTGAATCCCCACAGCGTGGAAACAGACACTTCGACCCAACAAGTCCATACCGACTCTCCGAAGAGCATCTCACCCAGACCCAATCCCCTAACCTATTACTCTACATTACCCCTGACTAATGTACCTAACCTACACATCCCTAAACACGATGGGAAATTTCCCATGGCCAATCCACCCCAACCTGCACATTTTGGATTGTGGGAGGAAATTGGAGCACCTGGAGGAACCCACGCAGACATGGGGAGAATGTGCAAACTCCACACAGCCATTCGCCCGAGGCTGGGATCGAACCTGGGACCTTGGTGAAATTGTTTTTATAAAGTATCCAATCCTTCAACACTCCATGGCTTTTCAATCAGGTCTTTTCCCCATTCCAGTCCACAATCAGAAACAGAGGAAAATGAGAAGGGCTGCGGTTTAGTATTTACATGTGGCTATCTGGGTGGCTACGTGTGGGCGAGGGGGTGAGAGAAACAGAGTTAATGTCTTGGTCCAGAGGCCCTTCCTCAGAACTGATAGCAGCCGGGAACAGGGGGCATTTATTCTGAAGGCAGGGGATTTGAGGGGAGGGGAAGTTGTGTAATGGAGTAATAACTGGAGACGGATGGAGAGACGGTCAAGAGTTTTATAATATTTTTTAATCAACCTGTTTTGAAATGTTATAACCCATCAGTGTACCGTGTGGGACTTTGAACCCAGGCCTTTGAGTTCAGACATAGGGACACTTCCATTATACCACAAGACCCCTCCACAAGGATGCTGATGTTGATTTGCAATGGTTAAACACGCACCTTCAGGTGACCATTTAGATCCGGATTTTTATTGAATTACAGCCTGCCCTGATGGCAGTCTGAGTCCTCTGTGGCAACACCAGCTGGCAAAAGGTATTGTGCCTGGTACACACCAATACATCCACACAGCACAGGTGGTCACACACACACACACACACACACACACACACGACCAGTCCGCACCAGACACCAGACACAGATCTCCCTCCCCCCACACAAACACAGATACACAGATCTCGCTCACCCCACACACAGATAAACCACACGGCCTCTGCAGTCAGCTGAGAGATCTGGGGGTCACTGGGGGCTGCCACTGTCTGATAAACCAGGAGTTACCCGAATGACAGAGGCCAAGGGAAATTATTTTCTCTCAGACAGACGTGGATCTTTGGAATGCTCTCCCTGAACACGTGAGTGAGCTGGTGAGAGTGTGGATTTGAGTTAACGATCCGATCAGCAATGTGTTGAATGGGGGAGCAGGCTGGAGGGGCTAACTGGCCTGATGCTGATTGGGATGTTCCATTTTGCTGCAGTGTTACAGAGCCACTCACTGTGGGGTGGGGAGAGTTTGGGTGGGGGTCCATCATTTATAGCCACGACTGAGGGACCCAGGTGCAGGGGAAGGGTTTCAAGGAATATTTTTAAATGCTATTTCAAAATATTTTTAAAAGAAAGGCAAGTATGGGGTGGAAGCAGAAGATGAGGCCATGATCAGATCAATCAGAGTCTTAGCAAGTGGCAACATTGAGGCCAGAGGGACCAGCCCTTGGCATCGAGGCTACATTCGACCGAGTGTGGCATCACAGAGCCCTGGCTAAACCGGAATCAGTGGGTATCAGGGGGCAGCCTCTCCTCTGGTTAGAGTCAAACCCAACACAGAGGGAGATGGCTGTGGGTGTTGGAGGGTCAGTCATCTCAGCTCCAGGTCATCTCTGCAGGAGTCCCTCAGGGGAGTGTCCTAGACCCAACCATCTTCAGCTGCTTCATCAATGACCTTCCCTCCATCAGAAGGTCAGAAGTGGGGATGGTCCCCGATGATTACACAATGTTCAGCCCCATTCCCCTCTCCTCAGGGACTGAAGCAGGCCGTGTTCAAATGGAACAAGATCAGGACAATATCCAGGCTTGGGCTGACAAGGGACAAGGAACATTCATGTCACACAGATGCCAGGCAATAACGATTTCCAACGAGAGAATCTAACCATTATCCTTTGATATGAAATGGTATCATATGAAATGGTACCACTGAATCCCTCACTATCAATATTCCCAGGGTTACCATTGACAACAAAGTGAACTGGACTCCCCACATAAACACAGCGGCTACAAGAGCAGCTCAGAGGCTGGGAATACTGCAGTGAGTAACTCCCCTCCTGACTCCCCAAAGCCTGTCCACCATCTACAAGGCACAAGTCCGGAGGGTGATGGAATACTCCCCACTTGCCCTGGATGGGGGCAGCTCCAACAACACTCAAGAAGCTCAACACCATCCAGGACAAAGCAGCCGCTTGATTGGCACCACATCCACAAACACCCCCTCCCTCCCCCACCCACACTCAGTAACAGCAGTGTGTACCATCCCCTCCCTCCCCCACCCACACTCAGTAACAGCAGTGTGTACTATCCCCTCCCTCCCCCCACCCACACTCAGTAACAGCAGTGTGTACCATCCCCTCCCTCCCCCACCCACACTCAGTAACAGCAGTGTGTACCATCCCCTCCCTCCCTCCCCCACCCACACTCAGTAACAGCAGTGTGTACTATCCCCTCCCTCCCCCCACCCACACTCAGTAACAGCAGTGTGTACCATCCCCTCCCTCCCTCCCCCACCCACACTCAGTAACAGCAGTGTGTACCATCCCCTCCCTCCCCCACCCACACTCAGTAGCAGCAGTGTGTACCATCCCCTCCCTCCCCCACCCACACTCAGTAACAGCAGTGTGTACCATCCCCTCCCTCCCCCACCCACACTCAGTAACAGCAGTG